>NC_058084.1:20404566-20739208 GCF_014858855.1 Bufo gargarizans | reverse complement strand
TTTTTCATCCACAAATAAAGGGGCTCCATCTAACTGCATGGAATTTGAAAGGTTCCTGCTAACCGAGAGGGTTTTCTTCAGACGTAGTCGATACCCTCTTAAAGTATAGAAAGATGGTTGCGATGTCCATTTATGCCAGGGTCTGGAAGAAATTCCTGAGTTTTGCTGATTTGGATTTCAGGAACATCCCCTCTCGGGCTCCGGTCGGCCAGATTCAGGAATTTCTTCAGAAAGGTTTAAAATTAAAATCATGACCCAGCAGGTTAAAGGTTTAGGTCTCGGCGCTTTCGGCTCTGTTTAACGAAAATCTGTCCTTTAGATCCATGGGTTTCTAGATTTTTTTTTATTTTTTTTTATTTTTTTTTAGATCTATTTCCAGATCCTCCCTGAACTTTTCTCCCACCAGGATAGCTCCTTGGTATTTAAATTTGGTGCTAAACGCTTTAACAAAAAAAAACTTTGAGCCTATTTCTATTAAAATTTTGTGTTTTTAAGCTATGTTTATTGGTAGCTTTAACCTCTGCCCATAGGATTAGTGAACTACAGGGTTTTTCTATCAACCCCCCTTATACTTCCATTTTAGAAGATAGGGTGATTATCCAACATGACCCAGCTTTCCTTCCTAAGGTAGCTTCCAGGTTTCAGAGATCTCAGGTAATTTTGCTTACAACCTTTTTATGAGTCACCATCTACAGAGGAGGAAGAGTCCTATCGTTGCCGTTAGGAGGTGTTTAATACAATACCTGTCCAGAACTAAAGACTGGAGGAAATCTTCCTCGATGTTTGTTTTTCAGGGGAAGAGGAAGGGCCATACAGCATCAAAAAAATACTTTGGCCAGATGGATTACATCTGCAATATCTTTGGCTTATTCATCGTCAGGGAAGTCTTCTCCAGAAGGCCTCAGGGCCCACTCTACTAGGGCTATTTCCACCTCTTGGTCTGAGAGGGCTTCTGTCTCTATTAAGGATATCTGTAAGGCGGCGGTCTGGTCCCCTCTGACTACATTTTTCAGATATTACCGTTTACTTTTAGACTCTGCTTCGGATTTAACCTTTGCTACTAAGGTGCTTTCGGCTGTCAACCCACCCTAAGTGTCTCCTTGGTTTTCACTCTCGTGGTGCTGTCGTGGGTGAGGGGAAAAATTAAGACTACTCTTACCGGTAATTGGATTTTCCTGAACTCACGACAGCACCCTTATTTCCCATCCCTGTTGTGTTGCTGGTTGGCGCTATCTTTTTTTCACAGGTGTTGCATAAAAAAATAATAATAATTACTCTGGACTGGAGATTTTGTTTCTAATAACTGTGGGCGGAGTTCCTCTCATCCTTGGAAAAACATACTGAATTGGGAGGAGAGCCTCCGCCTTTTTGTACTTCAGGTTTCCTGTCAGTGGGGGCGGAGCCTCGCTCTCTTTTCCACTCTTATTAAAAGCGGTGGACTTCTTGTCTGATTCCGCAGCAGAATCGGTCAGAATGGCAGCAAGAACCTTGGGACTAGCGGTAGTGGCCAGAAGAGCGCCTTGGTTAAAATCTTGGACGGGTGACATCAATTTCATGATGAAACAATGTAGTTTGCCCTTTCATGGGAATGTGATGTTTGGCCAGGATTTGGAAAGCATCTTAGAGAAGGCTTTGGACTCTAAAAAATAATTTCCTCAGGATACAAATAAAATAAAATTTCCCTTTTCAGAAGGTCAAAGAAAGTAGCTCCTTCCAGGCCAAAAGATCTACTAGAGAAGGACAGTGGTCCAGAGGAAAAAAATCTAAAGACTGGAAGCAGAGGCTTCTTGTTTAATTCCAAAAATGCTGAATCTTCCACACAATGATGCCAGGCTTCAGGTGGGAGGGAGATTGAAGTTTTTCACAAAAGAATGGTAAGAGATTACCATAAATCCTTGGGTTCTAAATTTTGTATCAAAAGGGTACGATAGTTCCTTTTCCTCTTCCTCCTCCCATGGATGTTTTCAGAGTAACCCCAATTCAAAGATTGGTGGTTTTCCCAAAAAATTGGAAGAAGGAATTCAGAATCTGGCTCAAAAAGCTATTGTCTCGGTTCTTCTTACAACAAAAAAAAAAGGGTTATTATTCAACAGTCTTTTTAGTGAAAAAAACATGGTGGATACAGTCTGATAATAAACTTGAAGAGCCTGAACAGATTCATAAAATACGACAAATTCAAAATGGAAACTATAAAATCCACCATAAATCTGTTTAAAAGAGATTTCTTGGCATCAATAGATTTTAAAAATTCGTATTGCCATATTCCGGTATGCGAAAAGGTCAAATTCCTCCGCATAGCAGTCTTTCTGGGAAAGGAACTACATCATTTCCCGTTTTAAGTTCTCCCCTTTTGGGATTACCTCTGCCCCGAGGGAGGGTGTTTACCAAAGTATTGCTAGAGGTAGTCTCTCATTTAAGTAGGAGGAACGTGTTAATAATTCCCTACTGTTAATCGTAGGATGCTCAAAAAGAGTCTTAGAAAACAATCTGTTCATAACCTGTCAGACGCTATATCAGACAGGATGGACAATAAACTGGAAAAAACAAACCCCTGTCCATTTCAGAGTTTAACATTTTTTAGATGGAGTCCGTCTAGACGCAACTGTCCAGAAGACCTTTCTTCCAACCTAGAAAGTGATTGGGATAAGCGAAAAAGTCTCAAGATTCCAAAGTCAGTCAGTATGCACAATCAGAGAGGCTATGAAGCTATTAGGCTCTTTAACCTCATGCATCCTAGCAGTAAGATAGGCCTAGTTCCACACTTGGATTGTCAAGCAATGGTTACTAGGGTGTTGGAACAGAAGTCAGGACTCGTTAGAGGAGACAATTCAAATTCCCTTACGAGTAAATCAGTCCTTATAGTGGTGGAAAAATCCAGACCATCTGATGAGGGGGTTTCTTGAAATCCTGAACAGCTGCAGGTTATTACCACAGACGTGAGCCTTTGGGGATGGGGAGCGCATTGCTCTCATCTCTTCCCAAGGACAATGGTCCGAGGATCAGAGGGAATTGTCTGCAGTCTGGGAAGCTATAAAGGCATTGTCCCATTACATAGAAGGCAAAGACATTCAACTAAGGACGGACAACACGACCGTTCTAAGCCATCAAGGGGGAACAAGAAGTGTAGGTTTAAGGCCCCTTTCACACGGGTGAGAATTCCGTGCGGGTGAAATGTGTGAGGTGAACACATTGCACCCGCACTGAATCCAGAGTCCTAGGAGTTGGACCTCCACTGATTACGACCTATCCTGAGCATAGGCCATCAGTATTGCAATCCTGGACAACCCTGTGCTGTGGTAGCCTTGCCTGTGGCTGTTCTGGTCGTCACATGATTGGGGCTAGCCCAATGAACAGGTCTAAAACTCATCATCCACTATAGGTAAACGTTGGCTGAAGTGGCAGATTTCCTCTGATCTCGCTGACTTTTCTAGCATTAGTTGCAGAAACAGGTAAGTAACAGGCAATCTGCTGAAATTTTAATCTGATTTTTCCATCTGCCTCCTGATGGGACTAACAGGAGGTTACCCCGCCTCTCAGGCACGGGGAACAACATGGAGAACAACAGTTTAAAGGCCCCCTCCCTTTTACCTGCTGCGATTGTTTCCTGTCCCTTGGGATGAAGTGGAGAATACTGGGCGCAGGAGTGCTCCTGCACAGGATTACTGCACAGCCTTCTGGTTTTGTTGTCCCTTGCTTGGTCAGGAGGGCTGCTGCAAAGAGTCGGGATGAGGACAGGTCTCCGTCTTCCTGAGTGCTTAGGCATAAGTGCTGTGGTACGGGCTACCCCGGGCTTCTGCTTAACTCCAGCGGGTGTTTACTGTGGAGGATCGCAATATGGTGGCTGCTGGATCCTTGGGCCGCGAGACTAGCTAAAGGTCACGTCAGGACATTGGGGGTGCGTCCGACGCAATGTCCATATGCTGGTCACGTGGACCCAGAAGATGGAGAAGAACGAAGTAGTTTTGGCTTTCACTCCACTACAGGCCTCTTCAGACTTCTCTAAAGCTCCTTAGGATGTCTGACAGCGATGTGGCATGGAAGCCTCCTCCTAAGGCCCTCAGCCCAGTAAGCCTCCTCCCAGATCCGATTACTGCGCATATTACACCTTTTGCTTTATTTGTATTATCTGTGGTGCGGCCGGCACTAATGTCTGAATTCAGAAAGTCAAATTTTCTAAAGAGCACAACTGGCTGACACTGCCCAAAACGTTCTCCCAAGACACAAAAAAACTCTGATGACTGGTTTTCCTCACTACAGATGTTGCTCTGCCTCCAAATCACAACTTATGTCATGAAGGAGAAAACAAATGTGGGCGGCACTCGCCAAAAAAGTAGCTGCTTTATTCAGACATCAAACATTATTGTTGCAGACATGGCGCAGACTTGGCATAGTGCAGGCAACAAGGATCGTGGCGACGGCTGTTTCGCACCTCAGCGCATTGCATGCTAGGATGTGGGAAGGCAGGATCCAGGGGGCCCAAGTAAATTCTTGTCCAGGGTTCAATCAATATTAAAGCAGGCCCTGATGCCCGTCTGGCTGAACGCCTGTGTGTCTATGCCCGTCTGGCTGGCTGGTTACCCCTTTGGGTTCATGCCTAAAAGATGGCTGCCTATGAGCCTGGGCCTTTCTGGCTGACTGCATTGAGCCTGTGGTATAAGAAGAAAAAACTTTCAGTCTTTGTGGCAGGGGACTATTTTCTTGGCCTCATGTACATATGGAGCCGATTGCTTCCTGTCCCTGGGAGGTCGGGTAACCTCCTGTTAGTGCAGTTGTGGAGGCTAATTAGAAAATCCAATTACCAGTAAGTGTAATTATATATTTTTTTTTTCGGTTGTCAGAACATTAAAGGGAATTAATATAATTAATGCTGAGGTGCTGTTGTGCACTCGGACATCGTTTAGGCATATAAGCGCACCTTTGGTATCTTTGTGCTATATGTAAATGAGGCACAAACTGCCCTTGAGGTAATTAAAATCTTTCAAAGAGCCCAAGCCTGTACCTTCTTCTCCCAGTACCTCGTCTGTGCCCTCCTAAACTGAGGGAGATCACTGCTGCCCTCCCCGCCTGCCTAAGACGTTACCTCTCCATTGTGTCCACTGCCTGGTCCTGCACACCACAGTACAAGCCTCGCTGTATGTACTGCACATGCACAGTGCTGCTGATTTTGTCAGCCATCTTGGTGGTCCTGCAGAGAAGTCGGGGGCATGGTGCATGCGCAGTACATACAGTGAGGCAAGTGCATTCACTTCATATTGTGGCGTTCGTGCCCAGGCAGGACACATTGGACACATTGGAGAGAAGTTCTCAGCTGCAGAAATGGACATAAATCGTAAAACAAAAGGAAAGGGAGTTCTGGGATAGCAGTTAAAAGTCCTGTGCTAAAGTCCAAACTGCTAGGTGCCCAAAGATCAGATGGTAATGCTTGTCAAACGTATTCAGAGCTGCATCACAAATATGTACCATCTACACATCAGCAAATTTTGACTGGGATACCACAGAAGTCCTACCTGAGTGAGATCACAAGGAGGGGGTAAATCCTGTAAGGAAGATCAGTCAGCAACCACTGAAGAAATAAATTTGGTAGAGACTTTCAGACATCCAATATATGTAAACACTGCTGGTCTTTGTTCGCTGGGTTTGGTCCAAAAATTTGTAGACAAATCTTTTGGGTAGAAACATAGAAGAAAAGTTGGTAAAAAGTTCTTAGTGGAAACTGGTGAGAACTTCAAATAAGGCTCTTTAGTGGACAAGGCCTGCAGTTCGCAAATTCTCTAGGCAGGAGAAAAAAATCACCAGAATGTCCCTCACCAAAGGATTTTAGAACTAAATGATCCTCATTTGGACAAGGCCTTCTAACACAGCTCTGATATTGTTCAGTAGCTATCAAAGGATGCTTAGAAAACTTCTTCTGAAAAGACATTGCTGGCTGAGAACTGAACTTTTAGGGAATTCAGGCCCTTTTCGAATGTTAGAAATGGATGACTGGAGATTTTTATTACATCAGACAGAAAATGCTTTCTAGGTTAAGAAAATCTTATTAACTTCAACATCTAAGACTTTTCTTCAGGTCGAGGTGATAAGGCTCTAGGCTGTCAGCTTCAGTTTGTCAAGATGGAGATGATGGAACCTAATTTGGAGAAGGAAATCTGGATGTTCTCACAGTCTCAGATAGCCTCCTCCTGAAAGATCTAATTCTGAAAACCATATTTGAAACCAGAATGGTGATATTAGAATTGCTGACTCTACCTTTTCTGTTCTGCATGTAAATGCATCCACCACCAGGTGATCTTTTTTGTGAAGAGAATAAATGTACAACATTTTGAATTCTTCCCAGCGCCCAAGACATCCAGAGTTAGGCATACCCCACCTCTCCACTATAAGGTCAAAGTACTTCTGATTCAAATCCCAAACCAGGGGACTTAAAGTTTTTCTGCTTTGGTATCGGAGACTCCTTTTGCATGAATCGCAGCTATACTGGTTATAATATCATGCCTTGCCGGGCCATTAACTTATTACTCGGGGTTTCTCCCAATTAGTTCTTAGTATAGTGTAGGAGGTTGTAAGATCTTATCAACACATTCTTCCCACTGACCAGTCTCTGAAAAAGGAACAGTGCCAACCCTACATCCTTCAACTCTTGAAATTTGAGGATCTTAGAGTGTAACATTGCCATCGACCCTGAATCATAAGATTTTGCATTAGCACCCCCAACCTAAGGATAAGGCATCGATGGTTATAATTTGTTCCTTAGACTTTCCTTCAGATTAATGAACTTCAACCACCTATGAAGCTCAAATTAGTGTGGGGTCTCAAAAGTACCGGAGGGGTTAGACTCTTTGGGTGTCTGTCCTAACATGACAGCATGTCCGGTTTTTGTCCTCCCTGTTAGGGTCAAGACTTTTGTCCAGTCGAGTGCAAAATAATCTCTTCAGCTCGAAAGGCAAAGAGCAGAGGTTGTTGAATTTGGTTTCTCCTACCCAGGGCATCACCCAAACTGCTCTTCTTATTAGAAAAAGCTATAATCTTTGAGGACATACACAACGCATTTAGCAGAAAATCATATAAAAATGAGCAGATTCAAGGCTTGTAAGGGATTTCACCAATTATTCACCAGCACCATTCTGAATGTGTAATGACCCAGAGTGCCATGACCACTCCTTTTGCCCCCTCGCTACCACTTTCTACGAGCGAATCTATATCATCAAATGTATTTGATTCCATCTGTGTATTGTGCAAATTTATTCCTATGCAACTGTATGGTTTAAGTGTATTAACCTGGTCTTCCACTGGGTGGCAGATATGCTTGGCAGAGAGGAGGAGTTAGCTAGGTTAGTCTAGCCTTCCCCCTCCTGGGGAGAGGTTGTGTGAGGAGTTTGTCTAACTTAACCCCTGCCAGGTATAGGCAGCAGGCCTGGTCCTGTCTGGACAGGTTCTGTTATCCCTACGCCAGCCTTATCACTGGAGGTTGCGCAAACCCAAGCATAAGTGAGCTTGAGGTACTCCTAACCAAGACAAGAAGTTCCTAGAGTTTTCCACAGCAAGACTACTATGATTAACATAGCTGAGCTAAGAGAGCTACTACACAGCAGAGAGGAGTTTGTTTGTAGTAAGAATTCGCCTGCCAAGGTATACTGAAACCTGCTGGTAACCAAGATGAAGTCTGGAGACTGTTTGCATTATCGATAATTACAAGTAAAACCAACTGTTCAACGTTTACTCAAGTCTGGACTGAACTGTATTCTACCTCATCCAAGTTAACTACCCCTTTATGCACTGCTTTGGACCACCCACACCTGGGATCCAACCGTATCCAAAGGTAGGAGCACCGTGACAAAGTGCAACACATCTCCAGGGATATTGTGGCCTATTACCACCACTCTGGCCTTCATACATCTGGGTACCATAACATCACTACATAGGGAGCCTTGTGCTTCTCCTGCTTCACCGCAGCTGGCGTCACGACTACTTACTCTAACAGAGGGACATATAATCGTAAATACCTCTAGAGGGGTAAGGGATCCCCCAGGCACGGCCAGTGGGTTCATTGCAAATGTCCCTGCCCAGCTGACTAAGCCACAGTCTATTGATTCTAATTTAGACCCTGGAAAGGGTCTGACTTAAGAAAACAGCAGCAGGACGGTGGATTCTCTTTATCATAGTGTATGCTGTTCTGTCCATGGAGTCATTCAGTAAGGAGGTATCATCTGCATGGATGAAAGATCACTTGTACAACTTAGCCATGACTACATTGACAATATCTGGTCAAGTTTATTAACTCGAATCTGGATCCCAGGTCAATTTTTTTTTTATTTCTATTTTTTATCCAATCTCTGTCAAAAATGGCAGCGAGGACAGAATGGCTGGGCAAGACTTGGTCCCTGTCCCTTAGAGCAGGCATGCTCAACCTGCGGCCCTCCAGCTGTTGAAAAACTACAACTCCCATCATTCCCTGACAGCCTACAGCTATCATCCTATGGAAGGGCATTGTGGGAGTTGTGGTTTCACAACAGCTGGAGGGCCGCAGGTTGAGCATCCCTGGTCTATAGGGTCTCCTACTAGCTCTGATGTTTGAAGTCACTTTATCCGATTGGAAGATTTGAATTATTTGGGTTTTCATCCAATCCCCCAAAAAATCCCTGGTTTCTCCTAGTAATGAATTTTCATTGTGGAGTGAAGAACAGGCCTTGTGGTCATCACCGGGCAATCTTCTGGTAAGAGCTGCGGAGAACCATGGCATAATCTATGACTAAGAAAACAACTGTCTAAAGTGTCTGTAGGGGGATCCTGCAGCGGAAATAGGGTAGGCTCATCTTCGTTCTTCAAGTGCCCTGTAGAGCTCCCAACTTCATCTCTAGCTTCTAGTGACGCTAAGGCAGCAGACGGAGTGCATTGTGCCTCCTCCCTGCACCCTTAACGACCCTATTCACATGCATGGGATGGTGGTTTCCGCTTCAGGAGACACTATACCGCTAGTGTACCAATATACCCCAGCACAGTTTACTGGTAAAGTGGATAACCTCATGACAATGGCGTCGGTCAAGGGGGCGGTATATGTTAGCCAGCAAGTTTGTTGGAAGCATGAAAAATGGGCAATTCTAAGGATCTGAGCGACAAGGACCAAAATGTCTAGACAGATGGGTCAGAGCATCTCCAGAAAGGCCTGTCTTGTGGGGTGTTCCCAGTATGTATTGGATAGTACCTACCAAAAGTTATCCAAGAAAGGAGAACTGGTTAACTTGACGGGGTTATGGGCGCTCAAGGCTCACTGATGTGGGGTGTGAAGGCCAGCCCTTTGGATGAGTCCAAAGTAATGACAACGTTAGGCCTGGTGATGATTGAAAGGTGTCAGGACATTGCAGCTCGCTATGGGTGGGGCAGTGTATCCACCGACCAGTCAGAGCCCATGATGACTCCTGTCTATTGCGGAAAGTACCAGGTGCTCTATGGGAAGATGGTGGCCTTGTCTGATCAATCATGTTGCATCATCTGGATGGCCTTGTGTGTGCGCGTCACTTACCTTGGGAAGAGATGGAACCAGGTGCACTATGGGCAGAAGGCAGCCTGGTCTGAGGAATCAAGTTACATCATGTGGACGGCCAGGGGTGTGTGAGTCGCTTACCTTGGGAAGAGATGGCACTGGGTGCACTATGGGAAGAAGGCGGCCTAGTCTGAGGAATCACGTTACATCATGTGGACGCGGGAGCGCGTGCGTCACTTACCTGGAGAAGAGATGGAGCCAGGTGCACTACGGGAAGAAACCGGCCTTGTCAGAGGAATCATGTTACATCATCTGGATGGCCTTGTGTGTGTGCGTCACTTACCTTGGGAAGAGATGGAACCAGGTGCACTATGGGCAGAAGGCAGCCTGGTCTGAGGAATCAAGTTACATCATGTGGACGGCCAGGTGCGTGTGCGTCACTTACCTGGAGAAGAGATGGCACCGGGTGCACTATGGGCAGAAGGCAGCCTGGTCTGAGGAATCATGTTACATCATCTGGATGGCCGGGTGTGTGTGCGTCACCTACCTGAGGAAGACATGGCACCAGGTGCACTATGGGAAGAAGGCAGCCTGGTCTGAGGAATCACGTTACATCATGTGGATGGCCGGGTGCGTGTGCGTCACTTACCTGGGGAAGAGATGGCACCAGGTGCACTATGGGAAGAAGGCGGCCTAGTCTGAGGAATCACGTTACATCATGTGGACGCGGGAGCGCGTGCGTCACTTACCTGGAGAAGAGATGGCGCCAGGTGCACTACGGGAAGAAACCGAGCCTTGTCAGAGGAATCATGTTACATCTTGTGGATGGCCGGGTGTGTGTGAGTTATTTACCTGGATAAGAGATGGCACCAGGTGCACTATGGGAGGATGTGGACGGCCAGGTTTGGGTGAGTCACTTACCTGGGGATCAGATGGCACCATTTGATGTGAAGCGGTTTGATGTCCGCCTGGCGATGAGGAGCTAAACGGATCCGTCCTGTCAATGGGGACCGATACGTTTTCACTGACACAATATGGTGCAATTGAAAACGGATCCGCCTCCCATTGACTTTCAGTGTAAGTCAAAAGGGATCCGTTTGCATTATCATGTTCATGGTAATGCAAACGGATCCGTTCTGAACGGATCTAAGCGTTTGCATTATAGGTGCGGATCCGTCTGTGCAGACACCAGACGGATCCGCACCTAACGCAGGTGTGAAAGTAGCCTAAGACGTAAAGTGGTGACTCAAAGGGTCTGCAGCCAGAAACCATGGGACACCTTCAGAGATCTTGCGACGTCCATGCCTCGACAGGTCGGAGCTGAGGGGAATATACAGTATTAGGTTGGTGGTTTTAATGTTCTGGCTGAGCGGTGCAGATCTCAGGCTCCTGGGCGTATTGCAGTATATTTGTTGCAGAAACGCCTGGAGCTGTTCTGTACATCTGAATAGGTCTTGCAGGAATCCATGAAACCGCTGCAGAAGACACCCCATCAGAAGACTGGCACGGATGTTAGATTCCTGCCTTGAACACCTCCATATGTTCTCAGACGCTCGGCGTGACGCCATACGATGCCTCGGATTCTCCTCACCTGCTTATATATTGTCTGAAATGTTCCCCTGACGGTTTCTCCATTTTATTTGGCAAGAAAAACTTATATTACACCCCCCCGCTAACTGATTAGTGGTGGTCCAACCACCAACCCTGAGAACTGGGGGTCCATTCTCCATGTGACAGCCTGGCATGGGTGAGCGCTGTACTTCACCCCAGTTCTCGGGACGGGTGGGGTCCAGTGAGTAACTTAGCTGGAAAAACCCTTTAAGGTGAACCAGGATACAGCTCAGCAGGTGACACTTCCCGGCTGAGATCACAGGAGGGACGACTCAGGGGCCGATCTGCAGCAGTCACTTTAATGCAAATGAATCAGAATATAAATTACATTTATACATTTCAAAATATATTCAATTGGCTTTAAGAAAAGAAAGCAACAGAGACGCCGCCGAGAGAGGAGAGGTGAAGGAAATCAGAGGAAGAAGAGACACCGCAGAGAGAGGAGAGGTGCAGGAAGTCAGAGGAGGAAGAGACACCGCAGAGAGAGGAGAGGTGAAGGAAATCAGAGGAAGAAGAGACACCGCAGAGAGAGGAGAGGTGCAGGAAGTGAGAGGAGGAAGAGACACTGCTGAGAGAGGAGAGGTGCAGGAATTCAGAGGAGGAAGAGACGCCGCCGAGAGAGGAGAGGTGCAGGAAGAGAGAGGAGAGGTGCAGGAATTCAGAGGAGGAAGAGACGCCGCCGAGAGAGGAGAGGTGCAGGAAATCAGAGGAAGAAGAGACACCGCAGAGAGAGGAGAGGTGCAGGAAGTCAGAGGAGGAAGAGACACCGCAGAGAGAGGAGAGGTGCAGGAAATCAGAGGAAGAAGAGACGACGAGAGGAGAGGTGCAGGAAGTCAGAGGAGGAAGAGACGCCGTAGAGAGAGGAGAGGTGCAGGAAGTGAGAGGAGGAAGAGACACCACCGAGAGAGGAGAGGTGCAGGAAATCAGAGGAGGAAGAGACACCTCCGAGAGAGGAGAGGTGCAGGAAGTCAGAGGAGGAAGAGACACCGCAGAGAGAGGAGAGGGGCAGGAAGTGAGAGGAGGAAGAGACGCCGCAGAGAGAGGAGAGGTGCAGGAAGTGAGAGGAGGAAGAGACACCGCCGAGAGAGGAGAGGGGCAGGAAGTGAGAGGAGGAAGAGACACCGCCGAGAGAGGAGAGGTGCAGGAAGAGAGAGGAGAGGTGCAGGAAGAGAGAGGAGAGGTGCAGGAAGAGAGAGGAGGAAGAGACACCACCGAGAGAGGAGAGGTGCAGGAAATCAGAGGAGGAAGAGACACCGCCGAGAGAGGTGCAGGAAGTGAGAGGAGGAAGAGACACCACCGAGAGAGGAGAGGTGCAGGAAATCAGAGGAGGAAGAGACACCACCGAGAGAGGAGAGGTGCAGGAAATCAGAGGAGGAAGAGACACCTCCGAGAGAGGAGAGGTGCAGGAAATCAAAGGAGGAAGAGACACCGCCGAGAGAGGCGAGGGGCAGAAAGTGAGAGGAGGAAGAGACGCCGTAGAGAGCGGAGAGGGGCAGGAAGTGAGAGGAGGAAGAGACGCCGCCGAGAGAGGAGAGGGGCAGGAAGTCAGAGGAGGAAGAGACACCGCCGAGAGAGGAGAGGTGCAGGAAGTCAGAGGAGGAAGAGACGCCGCTGAGAGGAGAGGTCCAGGAAGTCAGAGGAGGAAGAGACGCAGCCAAGAGGAGAGGTCCAGGAAGTCAGAGGAGGAAGAGAGATGCTGCAGAGGAGAATTAGACCGGGAGGCCATGATGAGGCAGATCCTTTGTATTTACAGACTTCCTCTATACGGCTGGAATATGTGACACACTAATGGGATTCAGTAAGGACGGCCGCACTTCTGGTCACCTGAGGCCTCGTTCAGACTGGACATAATGTGTCACCGCTGTGACCGCAGGTCTAATGCACTTACACCAGAGTCCGTCCCTGTTAGGCTGTTTGTTTGGGTCACTAGACCCGCGGTCGGGCAGGTTTGAGGCTGTAGAAAAGTGCGCCCACATTATGGTCATCTGAATGAGGCCTTACACATTCTGAACCACAAGTCTCATCCAACCACATCCAGAGCTGCGGTGAAATCATGTCTTCTACTCTAGTCACATCCAGAGCTGAGGTGAAATCGTGTCTTCTGCTCCAATCACATCCAGACCTGCGGTGAAATCATGTCTTCTGCTCCAGTCACATCCAGAGCTATGATTAAATCATGTCTTCTGCTCCAGTCACATCCAGAGCTGTGATTAAATCATGTCTTCTGCTCCAATCACATCCAGACCTGCGGTGAAATCATGTCTTCTGCTCCAGTCACATCCAGAGCTGTGATTAAATCATGTCTTCTACTGCAGTCACACCCAAAGCTGCAGTCACAATTCTGCAGATTGCCCCTATGCTTTCCCTTTATATGCAGGACCCTTGAGGAAGAGGAAGGAGTGAGCTCGCCGGTTCTGCTGGCCTTACATACCCGGGGGTCGGGGTGGATTTCATATTTTCAGACCAAACCCGGGTTCGGATCGACTGTAGTGTCACACAAAGTCGCCTGAATCTACTGAAGAGGGAAACGGTAGAAATCAAGGGAGCGGCAGGGCGTCTTCATTTATAGAGTCCGCGGCTCAAGGACCCGCCGTCACGGGACCTTCTGTGATAACAACTATAAGTGGAGTTTCCCTTTAAATGTGAAATAAAAAAGTAGACAAAAAAATCTGATCTTCTGTACAAAGAACACGGGCGTCCCCATCCCCTGCGCGCAGTGCGTATCAGGGTCTATGAAATGTAGGAGTGAGTGGCGCCTCCTGTCGTGAGGAGGCGTCATTGCATCTTTCTGCTTAGGTTACGGAGAGCACCTCATCAGCAGTCGCTTCTTTCCATCCAGGATTACCATTGGCGTTACATCAGCGAGGCGCGAGGCACAGAGGCGGCGATGAGGCAGATTCTTGCATATAATGGATGAGCAGCGTCTCTGTCGCCTTGCTAATGATCAGTGACAATTCTGACATCTTGGATCACATTTCCTTCCGTTCATGTTGCACTGACATCCCCCAGACGTGTCCCCGGGGCCCTGCGCACACAAGAAGAGGCGCCTCAATATCATCAGAGAGCACATGATCCGCTACAAGATGGCGGCTTGCACCATGCCATGTCCGCGGGACACGCGCCCTAGATGCAGGCTGCCACCTTGTCAGCATTCACACTGTGTTTCATAGCATCATTTTCAAGATCTCTGCTTGCTGCCACTGATTAGGAGTTCTCTTGTTGACGTCCAGGACAGAGGACTGATTATACTGATGGTTTGTTACAGTGTGTCAGTCCTCTGTGCTGGGCTCCCGGCTGACCACCTATAGGTGCTACCATCAGCTCCGTGACAGGACACGTGACAGCCGTGATACTCCCCTGCAGGAGGCGCTGTCATACAAACCCCGCCGTCTGCACCAGACTCCACTTTACCTGTGGCCCCCAGCGAGGGCCCTTGGTGACCCAGCAGATCTCAGTCTGACACATGGTACAGCGGATCCAGTCGCAGCCGTCCTTCTTCTGGACAATAATCTTACACGCTGGACAGTACATGGCCTCCCCCATCTGCACCAGGGTCTGAGAACACAGAGGAGAGTCCATGACACGTCTCCCCCTACAGGCTCCTCACACTCACTGCAAGGACGGAGCAGGAGAGTTACATGTTATGCACCTGCACACGGGCACTCACCTGCACACGGGCACTCACCTGCACATGGGCACTCACCTGCACACGGGCACTCACCTGCACACGGGCACTCACCTGCACACGGGCACTCACCTGCACACGGGCACTCACCTGCACACAGGCAGTCACCTGCACACACACACAGGCAGTCACCTGCACACACACACAGGCAGTCACCTGCACACACACACAGGCAGTCACCTGCACACACACACAGGCAGTCACCTGCACACACACACACACAGGCAGTCACCTACACACAGGCAGTCACCTGCACACACACACAGGCAGTCACCTGCACACACACACAGGCAGTCACCTGCACACACACACACACACACACACAGGCAGTCACCTGCACACACACAGGCAGTCACCTGCACACACACACACACACAGGCAGTCACCTGCACACACACACAGGCAGTCACCTGCACACACACACACAGGCAGTCACCTGCACACACACACAGGCAGTCACCTGCACACACACACAGGCAGTCACCTGCACACACACACACAGGCAGTCACCTGCACACACACACAGGCAGTCACCTGCACACACACACAGGCAGTCACCTGCACACACACAGGCAGTCACCTGCACACACACACACACACACACACAGGCAGTCACCTGCGCACACACACACACACAGGCAGTCACCTGCCACACACACAGGCAGTCACCTGCACACACACACACACAGGCAGTCACCTGCACACACACACACACACAGGCAGTCACCTGCACACACACACAGGCAGTCACCTGCACACACACACACACACAGGCACTCACCTGCACACACACACAGGCACTCACCTGCACACACACACACACACACAGGCACTCACCTGCACACACACACACACACACAGGCACTCACCTGCACACACACACACACACAGGCACTCACCTGCACACACACACACACACACACGCAGTCACCTGCACACATACACACAGGCAGTCACCTGCACACACACACACAGGCAGTCACCTGCACACACACACACACAGGCAGTCACCTGCACACACACACACACACACAGGCAGTCACCTGCACACACACACACAGGCAGTCACCTGCACACACAGGCAGTCACCTGCACACACAGGCAGTCACCTGCACACACACACACAGGCAGTCACCTGCACACACACACACAGGCAGTCACCTGCACACACACACACAGGCAGTCACCTGCACACACACACACAGGCAGTCACCTGCACACACACACACAGGCAGTCACCTGCACACACACACACAGGCAGTCACCTGCACACACACACAGGCAGTCACCTGCACACACACACACACACAGGCAGTCACCTGCACACACACACACAGGCAGTCACCTGCACACACACACACACACACACAGTCAGTCACCTGCACACACACACACACACACAGTCAGTCACCTGCACACACACACACAGGCACTCACCTGCACACACACACACAGGCAGTCACCTGCACACACACACACAGGCACTCACCTGCACACACACACACAGGCAGTCACCTGCACACACACACACAGGCAGTCACCTGCACACACACACACAGGCAGTCACCTGCACACACACACACACAGGCAGTCACCTGCACACACACACACAGGCAGTCACCTGCACACACACACACAGGCACTCACCTGCACACACACAGGCACTCACCTGCACACACACACACACAGGCACTCAGCTGCACACACACACAGGCAGTCACCTGCACACACACACACACACACACAGGCAGTCACCTGCACACACACACAGGCAGTCACCTGCACACACACACACACAGGCAGTCACCTGCACACACACACAGGCAGTCACCTGCACACACACACACACACAGGCAGTCACCTGCACACACACACACAGGCAGTCACCTGCACACACACACAGGCAGTCACCTGCACACACACACAGGCAGTCACCTGCACACACACACAGGCAGTCACCTGCACACACACACACACACACAGGCAGTCACCTGCACACACACACACACACACAGGCAGTCACCTGCACACACACACACAGTCACCTGCACACACACACACACACACACACAGGCAGTCACCTGCACACACACACACACACAGGCAGTCACCTGCACACACACACACACACAGGCAGTCACCTGCACACACAGGCAGTCACCTGCACACACACACAGGCAGTCACCTGCACACACACACACACAGGCACTCACCTGCACACACACACACACAGGCACTCACCTGCACACACACACAGGCACTCACCTGCACACACACACACAGGCACTCACCTGCACACACACACACAGGCACTCACCTGCACACACACACAGGCACTCACACACACAGGCAGTCACCTGCACACACACACACAGGCAGTCACCTGCACACACACACACAGGCACTCACCTGCACACACACACACAGGCACTCACCTGCACACACACACACAGGCACTCACCTGCACACACACACACAGGCACTCACCTGCACACACACAGGCACTCACCTGCACACACACACAGGCAGTCACCTGCACACAGAGACACACACACACACACACACAGGCAGTCACCTGCACACACACACACAGGCAGTCACCTGCACACACACACACAGGCACTCACCTGCACACACACACACAGGCACTCACCTGCACACACACACACAGGCACTCACCTGCACACACACAGGCACTCACCTGCACACACACAGGCACTCACCTGCACACACACACAGGCACTCACACACACAGGCAGTCACCTGCACACACACACACAGGCAGTCACCTGCACACACACACACAGGCACTCACCTGCACACACACACACAGGCACTCACCTGCACACACACACACAGGCACTCACCTGCACACACACACACAGGCACTCACCTGCACACACACAGGCACTCACCTGCACACACACACAGGCAGTCACCTGCACACAGAGACACACACACACACACAGGCAGTCACCTGCACACACACACACAGGCAGTCACCTGCACACACACACACAGGCACTCACCTGCACACACACACACAGGCACTCACCTGCACACACACAGGCACTCACCTGCACACACACACAGGCAGTCACCTGCACACAGAGACACACACACACAGGCAGTCACCTGCACACACACACACAGGCAGTCACCTGCACACACACACACAGGCACTCACTGCACACACAGGCACTCACCTGCACACACACAGGCACTCACCTGCACACACACAGGCACTCACCTGCACACACACACAGGCAGTCACCTGCACACAGAGACACACACACACACACAGGCAGTCACCTGCACACACACACACAGGCACTCACCTGCACACACACAGGCACTCACCTGCACACACACACAGGCAGTCACCTGCACACAGAGACACACACACACAGGCAGTCACCTGCACACACACAAATAAATACATGCACACAGAGACACAGCAGGAGACATCTATACTCACCTGCACACACACATAGTCACTTACCTGCACACACACTTACAGCTGCACGGACACAGCAGGAGACATCTATACTCACCTGCACACACACAGTCACTTACCTGCACACACACTTACAGCTGCACGGACACAGCAGGAGACATCTATACTCACCTGCACACACACAGTCACTCACCTGCACACACACACAGTCACTTACCTGCACACACACTTACAGCTGCACAGACACAGCAGGAGACATCTATACTCACCTGCACACACACAGTCACTTACCTGCACACACACTTACAGCTGCACGGACACAGCAGGAGAGATCTATACTCACCTGCACACTCATACACTATATAATGTGCACGTTCTAGAGCAGAGATCTCCAGCCTGTGCGCTCCAGCTGTTGTGACTATCAGGACATGATGGAAGTTGGAGATCCACAGGTTGGAGGTCACTGTTCTGGAGACTGTGGGTCCAGGTGGTATCAGAGTGGCAGGGTCCTCACCTTCAGCATGTCGCTGGTCTGTTTAGCGGCTGTGTCATTCTGAGCGCGGATGCGCAGATCATCCTGGTATTCTTTGCAGTTCATCCCATTGTGTATGGCCTAGGGTGGGGGCGAAGTCAAGAGGTGTAATTCCTAATAAATGTAAATGGTGCCCCTACCCTGGGACCCCAACCACATGCCAGGGGTGCAGCCATGATGGGTCACACTGCCGGCACAGAGCAAAACCCACCAGCACCGGACCTGCCCCATTCTGGAGCTCAGTGCAGGGCTGGACCCCATTATGACATTATGACCTTCATTCCTGCTGCCTGCACTATTACTATTCCCCGTACACCCAGTGCTGCCCCCTCCAGGCCGCCCCCGTCATCGCAGCAGACTGTACCTTGCAGATCAGGCAATTCTGAGCGTCACAAATAGGACAGATGAACTCATTGACCGAGTCTTCGTAGATGCACCATCCTTTACAGTCCGCAGACCGGCAATGGTAACTGTTCTGGCTTCTGCTCTCCGCCACCACCAGGCCGCGCTCCAGGAAGCGGGTGTACTCGCCCGCTGACACCAACTGCAAGCACAGAGACACAGCGCACATACATACAGATGTCTGTGGCCCCCCCTGAACAGAGGGGTACATGGAGAGGAGAGGGGACACAAGGAGAAGAGAAGGGCACGGGGGTAGAGAGGAGAACAGCATAGAAGTGAGACGGGATGAGCAGAGCAGGAAGAGAGGGAGAAAACAGAGGAAGAAGAGAAGAACAGAGAAAGCAAAGGAAGTGCAGAGGTAGAAGAGAATGATAGAACAGAGGAAGAAAAGCAGGGAAGAGGAGAAAAAGGATCGGTGAAAAACAGAAGGAGAGAGAGGAACAGCAGAGGAGGAAGACAGGGAGAGAGCTGAGGAAGAAAAGAGAAGGTCAGAGAAAGGAAGAGCAGAGGAAGGAGATGGGATAAGCAGAGGAAGAGAGGGAGGAAGAAGAGAAGAAAAAAGAAGGCAAAGGAAGAGCAGAGGTAGAAGAGAGGGACAGAACAGAGGAAGAAAAGCAGGGACGAGCAGAGGAGGCAGACTGGTGAAAAGCAGAAGGAGAGAAAGAGAGAGCGCAGAGAAAGAAAAGAGAAGAGCTGAGCAGAGGAGAAGAAATGGAGAAAGCAGAGGGAGAAGAGAGGAAAGGAGGAGGAAGAGCAGAGGAGGAAAATAGGTGAAGGGCAGAGGAAGAAGAGAAGAACAGAGAAGGAAAAGACAAAGAGCAGAAAGACAAAGGAAGAGGTAGAAGAGAGAGATAGGGCAGAGAAGGCAGACTGGTGAAGAGCAGAAGCAGAGAGAGTTAGAACAGAGGAGAGGAGAAAGAGAAGGAAAGACCAGCGGAAGAAGAGAAAAGCATAGGACGAAAAGAAGGATACAGCAGAGGAAAAGAGAAGGATACAGCAGAGGAGCCCAGTGGGTGAAGAGCAGACAGAGAGAGGGGATAAGTGCAGAGGAAGAAGAGAGAGACAGAGAGCAGAGGAGGAAGATGGGAGAAGAGCAGAGGAGGAAGATGGGAGAAGAGCAGAGGAGGAAGATGGGAGAAGAGCAGAGGAGGAAGATGGAGAAGAGCAGAGGAGGAAGATGGGAGAAGAGCAGAGGAGGAAGATGGGAGAAGAGCAGAGGAGGAAGATGGGAGAAGAGCAGAGGAGGAAGATGGGAGAAGAGCAGAGGAGGAAGATGGGAGAAGAGCAGAGGAGGAAGATGGGAGAAGAGCAGAGGAGGAAGATGGGAGAAGAGCAGAGGAGGAAGATGGGAGAAGAGCAGAGGAGGAAGATGGGAGAAGAGCAGAGGAGGAAGATGGGAGAAGAGCAGCGGAGGAAGATGGGAGAAGAGCAGAGGAGGAAGATGGGAGAAGAGCAGCGGAGGAAGATGGGAGAAGAGCAGAGGAGGAAGATGGGAGAAGAGCAGAGGAGGAAGATGGGAGAAGAGCAGCTGAGGAAGATGGGAGAAGAGCAGCGGAGGAAGATGGGAGAAGAGCAGCTGAGGAAGATGGGAGAAGAGCAGCGGAGGAAGATGGGAGAAGAGCAGCGGAGGAAGATGGGAGAAGAGCAGAGGAGGAAGATGGGAGAAGAGCAGAGGAGGAAGATGGGAGAAGAGCAGAGGAGGAAGATGGGAGAAGAGCAGAGGAGGAAGATGGGAGAAGAGCAGAGGAGGAAGATGGGAGAAGAGCAGCGGAGGAAGATGGGAGAAGAGCAGAGGAGGAAGATGGGAGAAGAGCAGCGGAGGAAGATGGGAGAAGAGCAGCGGAGGAAGATGGGAGAAGAGCAGCGGAGGAAGATGGGAGAAGAGCAGCGGAGGAAGATGGGAGAAGAGCAGAGGAGGAAGATGGGAGAAGAGCAGCGGAGGAAGATGGGAGAAGAGCAGCGGAGGAAGATGGGAGAAGAGCAGCGGAGGAAGATGGGAGAAGAGCAGAGGAGGAAGATGGATGAGGAGCAGGGGAGGAAGATGGGTGAAGAGCAGAGGAGGAAGATGGGAGAAGAGCAGAGGAGGAAGATGGTAGAAGAGCAGCGGAGGAAGATGGGAGAAGGGCAGCGGAGGAAGATGGGAGAAGAGCAGGGGAAGAAGATGGGAGAAGGGCAGAGCAGGAAGATGGGAGAAGAGCAGAGGAGGAAGATGGGAGAAGAGCAGAGGAGGAAGATGGGAGAAGAGCAGCGGAGGAAGATGGGAGAAGGGCATGGGGGGGTAGAGGGAAGTGGTGAAATTTAGGAGAGAACAGAGGGAGAAGAGAGGGCAAGAGGAATAGAAGAAGAGAGAGAGGAAAGCAGAGGAGAGCACATGAGAAGGAAAAGAAACAGAGAAGTGAGAAAAGTAGATAAGGGAAGGAAGGAGGTGGAGGATAAGAAGAGAAGAAACGGAAAAAGAGAGAAGGAAGAGATGACAAGATAATAGGAAATTAGAAGGAAAAATAAGGAAGGGCGAAACAGGTAAAGAAAAAAAAAGAGAGGAGATGAGAAGGAAAGGATAAAGAATGGAGGATAAGGAAAGAAAAATGCAGAGAAGGGACAGCGGTGGTGTGAATGGCCGTGGCATCAGATCCTGCCCGTCCGCCATGTTACCCATCACCCATAGTGCTGCAGACATGGGGGTAACAGCGGCAGCAGAGGTACAACCCCTCACGCTCCAGGTTGGGGGAGACGGAAATGTCTCCACCTCCGGGTCACTCACCGCTCGGACCTCTCTCTCCTGCAGCTTTCGGTCACAGGCGTATGTCTCATCCCGGAAAGGGCAGGACACCTCAGGATCCTCACAGCAGTTCACCACTTGTCTGAGACATTCTCTGAGGAGGCGAAGAAGACATTATGTGTTATACTCCAATCACAGCCAGAGCTGCAGTAACACTTCTGCACACCCTCCATACCACAGGCAAGGATTCCTTGCTGTTTGGAGTAAGACATCTAAGAGCAGAATTTTGTGGTGGTTTTGATATTTGAGATGTGATAGGTGGGCCCACACCTACCTACAGAAACTATGCAGACACTCCCTCAGGAGAACCCCACCTCCCGCTGGGACATCGGTGTAGCAGATTCGGCATTCTATGGGCTCCTGGTTGGGGATGAGAACCTCATTGTCCAGTTGTAGGATATGCAGGAAATTCTGCTGCCGCTCCTCCTCCAGTGCCTGTAAACAGACGGACAGAACGTGACAGGTGTCAGGACATTGCAACACCAGCTCTGCTACATCACATCCTCCTCATAGGAGACAATGTTAATCCAAACAAAATGAAGCAACGTTGCCAATGGTTTTACTTACACATCGCCCACTGTCTTCAGCCCCTCTGCAGACCTCTGTGTCACCATAGTTACAGACTACAAACAGTCCCTGTGTAGTCTGATCCTGCAGTCATGCGTTACTTTCTCTTATTATTCCCCTTCTTTCTAACCTCCTGCACACGTGTTACCAGGAAGCAGAGATCCGTCCAGAGCGGCCGTGTCGGCCGGCGTTGTGGGAGATGTAGGGTTTATGTCACAAACTGTACGGCTTCTTGTACGGAAACCGGGAAACACGTCATGCAATTTACCAACTCACAGTGGGGCTCTGGACGCTGTGAATGCAGCTCTGTATGTGACTAGAGTGAACGCATAGCATGATGCAAAACACAGGATCAGTAAAAAGAAGCAGCTCTAGATGTGACTGGAGCATGAGGTAACTGACAGTAGAATAAAAGTCCAGCTGTTTACAGACCCCAGACGCCGGACCAGAGGACTCCACCTGTTAACAGACCCCGGATCGGAGGACTCTAGCAGTTTACAGATGCCGGACCGGAGGACTCCAGCAGTTTACAGATGCCGGACCGGAGGACTCCAGCAGTTTACAGACGCCGGACCAGAGGACTCCACCTGTTGAGAACAGACCCTGGATCGGAGGACTCTAGCAGTTTACAGATGCCGGACCGGAGGACTCCAGCAGTTTACAGATGCCGGACCGGAGGACTCTAGCAGTTTACAGACGCCGGACCAGAGGACTCCACCTGTTGAGAACAGACCACGGATCGGAGGACTCTAGCAGTTTACAGATGCCGGACCGGAGGACTCCAGCAGTTTACAGACGCCGGACCGGAGGACTCCATCTGTTTACAGACTCCAGACCAGAGGACTCCAGCTGTTTTCAGACGCCAGACGAGAAGACTCCAGCTGTTTTCAGACGCCAGACGAGAGGACTCCAGCTGTTTTCAGACGCCAGACGAGAGGACTCCAGCTGTTTTCAGATGCCAGACGAGAGGACTCCAGCTGTTTTCAGACGCCAGACGAGAAGACTCCAGCTGTTTTCAGACGCCAGACGAGAGGACTCCAGCTGTTTTCAGACGCCAGACGAGAGGACTCCAGCTGTTTTCAGACGCCAGACGAGAGGACTCCAGCTGTTTTCAGATGCCAGACGAGAGGACTCCAGCTGTTTTCAGACGCCAGACGAGAAGACTCCAGCTGTTTTCAGACGCCAGACGAGAGGACTCCAGCTGTTTTCAGACGCCAGACGAGAGGACTCCAGCTGTTTTCAGATGCCAGACGAGAGGACTCCAGCTGTTTTCAGACGCCAGACGAGAAGACTCCAGCTGTTTTCAGATGCCAGACGAGAGGACTCCAGCTGTTTTCAGACGCCAGACGAGAGGACTCCAGCTGTTTTCAGATGCCAGACGAGAGGACTCCAGCTGTTTTCAGATGCCAGATGAGAGGACTCCAGCTGTTTTCAGATGCCAGACGAGAGGACTCCAGCTGTTTTCAGATGCCAGACGAGAGGACTCCAGCTGTTTTCAGATGCCAGACGAGAGGACTCCAGCTGTTTTCAGACGCCAGACGAGAGGACTCCAGCTGTTTTCAGACGCCAGACGAGAGGACTCCAGCTGTTTTCAGATGCCAGACGAGAGGACTCCAGCTGTTTTCAGATGCCAGACGAGAGGACTCCAGCTGTTTTCAGACGCCAGACGAGAGGACTCCAGCTGTTTTCAGACGCCAGACGAGAAGACTCCAGCTGTTTTCAGATGCCAGACGAGAGGACTCCAGCTGTTTTCAGACGCCAGACGAGAGGACTCCAGCTGTTTTCAGATGCCAGACGAGAGGACTCCAGCTGTTTTCAGATGCCAGATGAGAGGACTCCAGCTGTTTTCAGATGCCAGACGAGAGGACTCCAGCTGTTTTCAGATGCCAGACGAGAGGACTCCAGCTGTTTTCAGATGCCAGACGAGAGGACTCCAGCTGTTTTCAGACGCCAGACGAGAAGACTCCAGCTGTTTTCAGACGCCAGACGAGAGGACTCCAGCTCCTCTATTCCCATAAGAGTTCTCTGCGCTTGCATGCGCTAGATTATTATGCCTTCTATATGATTTTACATCTAAATTGCTGGTGAATTCACACCCTGAATATATAACCTCCTATAATAATGTGTAATAACCTGTGACATGAGATCCCATACAATCTCATATACAAATAACTTATCTCAAATCGCTCTTTATTCAAAACCTACATTTCATCGCACCGATGTCGACCGATGTCGACCGATCCAGGAAGCTTCCCTTTGGCTCATTTTTAATCAAGTTTTCCCTCCCACAACACTCTCTATTTCAAAAGCATAAAATTCAGCAGCCCCTCAAGTACTCGGAGTATTTCCAGTGGAAGTATACAGGGATGGCACACAACTCTCGCTAATGCCCCAGTGAAACTCTCTCTAATATACTTTATACATCTTCTATTTTTACTGCACTTTCTCTGCCTAAGGCCTCAGTCACACGAATGTATTTTCTTTCCGTGTCCGTTCCGTTTTTTTTTTTTGCAGACAGTGTGTGGAACCATTAACTTCAATGTGTCCGCAAAAACAGATGGAAGTTACTCCGTGTGCACTCCGTTTTCGTGTGTCCGTTCCGCATAATATAGAACGTCCTATTATTGTCCACATTACTGTTCTACTAGGGGCCAGCTGTTCTGTTCCGCAAAATATGGAATGCACACGGATGTCATACGTAATGTTTGCCGATTCCTTTTTTGTGTACCGCAAAATATATACGTTCGTGTGCATGAGCCCTAAAGCGCACCATTCACGGTGCACTTAAAACTCAGTTCTGTGTACACGGCTGACAGCTCAGCGGTGCACGGATTACGGACTGTGACGTTTTATGGACCCCAGCGGCGCTGTCAGTACAGGCAGGAGCGCAGATTGCTGCTCCCACCCGTGCTCCCTGGATGATTGCCGACTCTTGGCATAGCAGTTCTCTTAGCTTAGCGAAGCGGAGTCTGGTGCAGGCTCTGTAAACTGGTGGAGTCTGGTGCGGGCCCTGTAAACTGGTGGAGTCTGGTGCGGGCTCTGTAAACTGGTGGAGTCTGGTGCGGGCTCTGTAAACTGGTGGAGTCTGGTGCAGGCTCTGTAAACTGGTGGAGTCTGGTGCAGGCTCTGTAAACTGGTGGAGTCTGGTGCGGGCCCTGTAAACTGGTGGAGTCTGGTGCGGGCCCTGTAAACTGGTGGAGTCTGGTGCGGGCTCTGTAAACTGGTGGAGTCTGGTGCGGGCTCTGTAAACTGGTGGAGTCTGGTGCGGGCTCTGTAAACTGGTGGAGTCTGATGCGGGCCCTGTAAACTGGTGGAGTCTGGTGCGGGCTCTGTAAACTGGTGGAGTCTGGTGCGGGCTCTGTAAACTGGTGGAGTCTGGTGCGGGCTCTCTAAACTGGTGGAGTCTGGTGCGGTCTCTCTAAACTGGTGGAGTCTGGTGCGGGCTCTCTAAACTGGTGGAGTCTGGTGCGGGCTCTCTAAACTGGTGGACTCTGGTGCGGGCTCTCTAAACTGGTGGACTCTGGTGCGGGCTCTCTAAACTGGTGGACTCTGGTGCGGGCCCTGTAAACTGGTAGAGTCTGGTGCAGGCCCTGTAAACTGGTGGACTCTGGTGCGGGCTCTCTAAACTGGTGGAGTCTGGTGCGGGCTCTGTAAACTGGTAGAGTCTGGTGCAGGCCCTGTAAACTGGTGGAGTCTGGTGCGGGCCCTGTAAACTGGTGGAGTCTGGTGCGGGCTCTGTAAACTGGTGGAGTCTGGTGCGGGCCCTGTAAACTGGTGGAGTCTGGTGCGGGCTCTCTAAACTGGTGGAGTCTGGTGCGGGCTCTCTAAACTGGTGGAGTCTGGTGCGGGCTCTCTAAACTGGTGGAGTCTGGTGCGGGCTCTCTAAACTGGTGGAGTCTGGTGCGGGCTCTCTAAACTGGTGGAGTCTGGTGCGGGCTCTGTAAACTGGTGGAGTCTGATGCGGGCCCTGTAAACTGGTGGAGTCTGATGCGGGCCCTGTAAACTGGTGGAGTCTGATGCGGGCCCTGTAAACTGGTGGAGTCTGATGCGGGCCCTGTAAACTGGTGGAGTCTGGTGCGGGCCCTGTAAACTGGTGGAGTCTGGTGCGGGCCCTGTAAACTGGTGGAGTCTGGTGCGGGCCCTGTAAACTGGTGGAGTCTGGTGCGGGCCCTGTAAACTGGTGGAGTCTGGTGCGGGCTCTCTAAACTGGTGGAGTCTGGTGCGGGCTCTCTAAACTGGTGGAGTCTGGTGCGGGCTCTCTAAACTGGTGGAGTCTGGTGCGGGCTCTCTAAACTGGTGGAGTCTGGTGCGGGCTCTCTAAACTGGTGGAGTCTGGTGCGGGCTCTCTAAACTGGTGGAGTCTGGTGCGGGCTCTGTAAACTGGTGGAGTCTGATGCGGGCCCTGTAAACTGGTGGAGTCTGATGCGGGCCCTGTAAACTGGTGGAGTCTGGTGCGGGCCCTGTAAACTGGTGGAGTCTGGTGCGGGCCCTGTAAACTGGTGGAGTCTGGTGCGGGCCCTGTAAACTGGTGGAGTCTGGTGCGGGCCCTGTAAACTGGTGGAGTCTGGTGCGGGCCCTGTAAACTGGTGGAGTCTGGTGCGGGCCCTGTAAACTGGTGGAGTCTGGTGCGGGCTCTCTAAACTGGTGGAGTCTGGTGCGGGCTCTCTAAACTGGTGGAGTCTGGTGCGGGCTCTCTAAACTGGTGGAGTCTGGTGCGGGCTCTCTAAACTGGTGGAGTCTGGTGCGGGCTCTCTAAACTGGTGGAGTCTGGTGCGGGCTCTCTAAACTGGTGGAGTCTGGTGCGGGCTCTCTAAACTGGTGGAGTCTGGTGCGGGCTCTCTAAACTGGTGGAGTCTGGTGCGGGCTCTCTAAACTGGTGGAGTCTGGTGCGGGCTCTGTAAACTGGTGGAGTCTGATGCGGGCCCTGTAAACTGGTGGAGTCTGATGCGGGCCCTGTAAACTGGTGGAGTCTGATGCGGGCCCTGTAAACTGGTGGAGTCTGGTGCGGGCCCTGTAAACTGGTGGAGTCTGGTGCGGGCCCTGTAAACTGGTGGAGTCTGGTGCGGGCCCTGTAAACTGGTGGAGTCTGGTGCGGGCCCTGTAAACTGGTGGAGTCTGGTGCGGGCTCTCTAAACTGGTGGAGTCTGGTGCGGGCTCTCTAAACTGGTGGAGTCTGGTGCGGGCTCTCTAAACTGGTGGAGTCTGGTGCGGGCTCTCTAAACTGGTGGAGTCTGGTGCGGGCTCTCTAAACTGGTGGAGTCTGGTGCGGGCTCTCTAAACTGGTGGAGTCTGGTGCGGGCTCTCTAAACTGGTGGAGTCTGGTGCGGGCTCTCTAAACTGGTGGAGTCTGGTGCGGGCTCTCTAAACTGGTGGAGTCTGGTGCGGGCTCTCTAAACTGGTGGAGTCTGGTGCGGGCTCTCTAAACTGGTGGAGTCTGGTGCGGGCTCTCTAAACTGGTGGAGTCTGGTGCGGGCTCTCTAAACTGGTGGAGTCTGGTGCGGGCTCTCTAAACTGGTGGAGTCTGGTGCGGGCTCTCTAAACTGGTGGAGTCTGGTGCGGGCTCTGTAAACTGGTGGAGTCTGGTGCGGGCTCTGTAAACTGGTAGAGTCTGGTGCAGGCCCTGTAAACTGGTGGAGTCTGGTGCGGGCTCTGTAAACTGGTGGAGTCTGGTGCAGGCCCTGTAAACTGGTGGAGTCTGGTGCGGGCCCTGTAAACTGGTGGAGTCTGCTGCGGGCTCTGTAAACTGGTGGAGTCTGGTGCGGGCCCTGTAAACTGGTGCGGGCCCTGTAAACTGGTGGAGTCTGATGCGGGCCCTGTAAACTGGTGGAGTCTGGTGCGGGCCCTGTAAACTGGTGGAGTCTGGTGCGGGCCCTGTAAACTGGTGGAGTCAGGTGCGGGCCCTGTAAACTGGTGCGGGCCCTGTAAACTGGTGGAGTCTGGTGCGGGCCCTGTAAACTGGTGGAGTCTGGTGCGGGCTCTGTAAACTGGTGCGGGCCCTGTAAACTGGTGGAGTCTGGTGCGGGCCCTGTAAACTGGTGGAGTCTGGTCGGTGACAGCGGAGGGGATGAATTGAGAGCTGAGGCACAGACGACCTCCTGCTGCTTCTCCTGTGGTCACAGCTCAAGGTCACTTCTCAGAAACACAAGACAAAGACGACTGAGAAATGAGAGAAGGACACAGACTCGGGGCAGTAGCCGCAGGTGACGTCACCACCACTATATAGCGGCACAGCCTTCCAGAGACCACATACATCTACACAACTGGAGGCATCATGGTACTACAACCCGGAGCAAAGTATGATGAACACACACATCATACCATGTACCGCACACACGTCCCTCCACATAATACCATGTACCGCACACACGTACCTCCAGATATCACGTACCGTACACTTGTACCTCCACATAATACCATGTACCGCACACACGTCCCTCCACATAATACCATGTACCGCACGCACGTCCCTCCACATAATACAATGTACCGTACACATGTACCTCCACATAATACCATGTACCGCACACGCATCCCTCCACATAATACCATGTACCGCACACACGTACCTCCACATAATACCATGTACCGCACACACGTCCCTCCACATAATACAATGTACCGCACACACGTCCCTCCACATAATACCATGTACCGCACACACGTACCTCCACATAATACCATGTACCGCACGCACGTCCCTCCACATAATACCATGTACCGCACACACGTCCCTCCACATAATACAATGTACCGCACACACGTCCCTCCACATAATACCATGTACCGCACACACGTACCTCCACATAATACCATGTACCGCACACGCGTCCCTCCACATAATACCATGTACCGCACACACGTACCTCCACATAATACCATGTACCGCACACACGTACCTCCACATAATACCATGTACCGCACACACGTACCTCCACATAATACCATGTACCGCACACACGTCCCTCCACATAATACCATGTACCGCACACGTACCTCCACATAATACCATGTACCGCACACACGTACCTCCACATAATACCATGTACCGCACACACGTACCTCCACATAATACCATGTACCGCACACACGTCCCTCCACATAATACCATGTACCGCACACACGTCCCTCCACATAATACCATGTACCGCACACACGTACCTCCACATAATACCACGTACCGCACACACGTACCTCCACATAATACCATGTACCGCACACGCGTCCCTCCACATAATACCATGTACCGCACACACGTCCCTCCACATAATACCATGTACCGCACACACGTCCCTCCACATAATACCATGTACCGCACACGCGTCCCTCCACATAATACCATGTACCGCACACACGTCCCTCCACATAATACCATGTACCGCACACGCGTCCCTCCACATAATACCATGTACCGCACACGTACCTCCACATAATACCATGTACCGCACACACGTACCTCCACATAATACCATGTACCGCACACACGTCCCTCCACATAATACCATGTACCGCACACACGTCCCTCCACATAATACCATGTACCGCACACACGTACCTCCACATAATACCATGTACCGCACACGCGTCCCTCCACATAATACCATGTACCGCACACACGTACCTCCACATAATACCATGTACCGCACACACGTACCTCCACATAATACCATGTACCGCACACACGTACCTCCACATAATACCATGTACCGCACACACGTACCTCCACATAATACCATGTACCGCACACACGTCCCTCCACATAATACCATGTACCGCACACACGTACCTCCACATAATACCATGTACCGCACACACGTCCCTCCACATAATACAATGTACCGCACACACGTCCCTCCACATAATACCATGTACCGCACACACGTACCTCCACATAATACCATGTACCGCACACGCGTCCCTCCACATAATACCATGTACCGCACACACGTACCTCCACATAATACCATGTACCGCACACACGTACCTCCACATAATACCATGTACCGCACACACGTACCTCCACATAATACCATGTACCGCACACACGTCCCTCCACATAATACCATGTACCGCACACGTACCTCCACATAATACCATGTACCGCACACACGTACCTCCACATAATACCATGTACCGCACACACGTACCTCCACATAATACCATGTACCGCACACACGTCCCTCCACATAATACCATGTACCGCACACACGTCCCTCCACATAATACCATGTACCGCACACACGTACCTCCACATAATACCAGTACCGCACACACGTACCTCACATAATACCATGTACCGCACACCTCCACATAATACCATGTACCGCACACGCGTCCCTCCACATAATACCATGTACCGCACACACGTCCCTCCACATAATACCATGTACCGCACACACGTCCCTCCACATAATACCATGTACCGCACACGCGTCCCTCCACATAATACCATGTACCGCACACACGTCCCTCCACATAATACCATGTACCGCACACGCGTCCCTCCACATAATACCATGTACCGCACACGTACCTCCACATAATACCATGTACCGCACACACGTACCTCCACATAATACCATGTACCGCACACACGTCCCTCCACATAATACCATGTACCGCACACACGTCCCTCCACATAATACCATGTACCGCACACACGTACCTCCACATAATACCATGTACCGCACACGCGTCCCTCCACATAATACCATGTACCGCACACACGTACCTCCACATAATACCATGTACCGCACACACGTACCTCCACATAATACCATGTACCGCACACACGTACCTCCACATAATACCATGTACCGCACACACGTACCTCCACATAATACCATGTACCGCACACACGTCCCTCCACATAATACCATGTACCGCACACACGTCCCTCCACATAATACCATGTACCGCACACACGTCCCTCCACATAATACCATGTACCGCACACACGTACCTCCACATAATACCATGTACCGCACACACGTCCCTCCACATAATACCATGTACCGCACACACGTACCTCCACATAATACCATGTACCGCACACACGTCCCTCCACATAATACCATGTACCGCACACACGTACCTCCACATAATACCATGTACCGCACACGCGTCCCTCCACATAATACCATGTACCGCACACACGTACCTCCACATAATACCATGTACCGCACACACGTACCTCCACATAATACCATGTACCGCACACACGTACCTCCACATAATACCATGTACCGCACACACGTCCCTCCACATAATACCATGTACCGCACACACGTACCTCCACATAATACCATGTACCGCACACACGTACCTCCACATAATACCATGTACCGCACACACGTCCCTCCACATAATACCATGTACCGCACACACGTCCCTCCACATAATACCATGTACCGCACACACGTACCTCCACATAATACCATGTACCGCACACACGTCCCTCCACATAATACCTGCAGTGCCTGGCAGTAATGGAGTCAATGAATATAACACTGCGTGTCAGTAGAAACTGCTTTATTCCTTATGGCAGAAGTTACAGGTTAATGAACAGAAAAACCTGAGGAGGCAAATACCTAGGAGTCGTCATCACCGCCGACCCCTACGCTGCAGAGACGCGGTCACCGCACATCCCACCATCGCCTATAAAGTGCATGAAGTTTAAAGGGAAACTCCACCTGTACACGACGCGTTACAGCATTTCACGAGTGGGAATCCTGTGCCGTACTCATCTGGGACTGAGCTGAACATACTCCAGTCACTCCCAGAGCTGCAGTCACAATTCTGCTGTTACATCATGCATGTCTTCTACTGTACTCGCATCCAGAGCTGCAGTCACATCAGGCATGTCTTACACTCCTGTCACATCCAAAGCTGATTTCCTGTTAGCTCAGATGGCGCTTCCAGAGTCCAGACTGAGCGGCTGTGTCACAGGACTGCTGGGTGAGCGCTGAACTGTAGTCCGTATCCAAGGGAGACCAGCAGATCTGCAGCTCTGGATGTGACTAGAGTCTAGACTAGAGCATCATTTAAAATGACTACAATGTAAATGCGGCAAATTAATTACAAAGATTTACAGAGTAAACGAACCCTGAGAAATGTCGGGGTTACACTTTAATCGCGATGACGACAGTTGTGACTGTTACATCCAGACTAAACGGTAAGAGCGCGACTCCGCCCCCAAGAAAACTCTGATTATGGCCTCCTGCACACAAACGGTTCGTTTTTTTGCGTTCCGTATACAGAACCATTCATTTCAAAGGATCCGCAAAAAAAAAACGGAAGGTAATCCGTATGCCTTCTGTTTCCGTTGAAAGATAGAACATGTCCTATTATCGTCCGCATAACGGACAAGGAGAGTACTGTTGTAAAAAACGGAATTCACACGGACGTCATCCGTATTTTTTGGCGGACCGCAAAATACTATAAAAGCCATACGGTCGTGTGAAGGAGGCCTGAGGCGTGGACTGCTGCGGGACCGCTACCCCACGTGATGAGCCAGCTCAGAGCTCCTGCGCCAGTCCCGCCGTCCTGACCGCCCGCTAGAGAACCTTCAAAATGTTCCTCAGCTTTAGCACTGGTTTAAATATCTCCGCAGAGCTGAGAAGCCTTGTAAGTACTTGTGTTACACCCTGTCCTATGCTCCAGTCACATCCAGAGCTGCACTCAAAATTCTACCATCTCTTAGAGGGCTAATCATATAAACTGGTTGTGACTGGAGAACAAGACGTGATATGACGAGATCTGCGACTGCCGCTCTGGTTACAGCAGAAGTGTGAAGGCAGCTCCGGCTGTGACTGGAGTACAAGACTTGATGAATTGCAAGATCAAGTAAAGCCAAATATTTACAGCGTTAGGCCTCATGCACACGGCCGCTGCCCGCAAACAGCGGGTACGCACTATGGGGGCACCGGACGTGTGCTCCCCGCTTCACCTGAATGGGTTCGCAATCGGGAGCTGCTTTGCGGAACGGAGGCACGGAAGCACTATGGAGTGCTTCCGTGGTGTTTCTGTCCGCGCCTCCGCACCGCAAAAAGAGAGAGCATGTTCTAATTTTTTTGCGGTGCGGAAGGATCACAAACCGATTTAAGTTGAATGGGCCTCGATCCATCCCGGCAAATTGCGGTCCCCGATGCACGGAACGAGCGCACAACGACCGTGTGCATGAGGCCTTCACTCAGCGTTCTGTACGGAGACTGGAGCATAAAAATGGCGCTCGGTGGTGGAGCTTTATACGGGCCGACACAGCGTAATACGGGGACTCCGGGCTAGCAGCAAGAGGATACACAGAACAGAGCCCACCAGCGACAGAACCATACATTCATATTATCTCGTCTAAAACCCCGCCCTCGGCTCCGCCCCTGCGCAAATAACCGCCAAAAACTCATCTGCAATCACGATATCTAAAAAGATAAAACAAAAATATTCAATCTAAAAAGAGAAAAGAAAAATTCCTCCAAATCTTGTACCAAACACGAAAGAAACTGGAAAAACCTTAACGAGGGAACGTTCTGAACAGAAAGCGTCAGATCGCGCCGGCGTACGACACGTGCTCCGTATTTATCAGGGGACTGCGCCATTATCAGCCCGAGCAGGCGTTATCAATGCTGGAGCCCACTGCCCATCACGTATGTACGGTACTGGTGGTGCCGCAATATGGCGGCATTGTATATTCTTGACCTGCCCTATGTGTACGTCTGTTATGGGGGGGGGGGGGCGTTAGGAGATGAACGTGACAAATAAGTGGTAAGCGGCTGTGGCGGTGACTGCGCCATTGTCCTGTGCAGTACACCGACACGCGAGAGTCCAAGGCACTGACGATTCACATGGCTCCTCTACTTCCTGGGGGGAACGCCCTAAGACTGAATACTAGCAATGGTGGGACGCCCCGCGCTGTCCACAATTGAAGAATAATGTTTCCTGATGATCCACATCCGTTTTTTCACCCCAGAGCTGACGATCTGTCACGTCGGCATCAGGGAACTCCCCCTAAACGCATTTTCCTTCCAGGTGGAGTTCCCCTTGAACAGCCGGTGACTACGGAGCTTCCTCCGCGTGCTCCTCATCCTCTCAGTCCCACAAAGTCTGTTTGATCATGGCGGCGCTGAGGGTCCAGGGGCAGGAAAGGCCGATCCCGGCACGTCCCTGCCCCCCAGGTGTCGTTACTGTAATAGAGTAAAACCTTCCAAAGAGTCGCCGCTCGTCTGGAGCTGGGTAGGGGGCGCCGCTTCTCTTCTTCCTTTTTCCTGGAGAAAGAAAGAAGAGAAGGTTTCCGTCATAAAAATGGGTCACTTCCCAGCTGTTAAAGGAGGACTCTGCCCGCAGTGAATACATGTTATAATGAGGAGTGCTACAATTTCTGCAACAAATCCTGGCAGTTTTCAAGATCTCTGCTTGCTGTCATTGCATAAGAATCTACCAGGGCATAGAAATCATCCCTGGACATGTGATAACTTTACTGTAACGAGCCGTGCGCCTGGGTGACCAGAACAGATTTCTATTCACTGCTAGATTTCTTTGAAATGACAGAAAGCAGAGATCTTGAAAAGTGTGATCAATTTTCCTTAAGCAATGGAAACTGGACAAATCAAGGCAAAGTGTAGATCGGGGGCAGCCAGAGGTTGTGACTTCTATGGGAGGTCTCAGAATAATTAAGCGATTGTGCATGCTGGGAGTTGTAGTTACTAAACAACTGGAGTGTCGGAAGTTGCTGACTAGGGATGAGCGAACTTCACATTCTGAAGTTCGAGTTTGTGTTGTGGTATTCACTGAATTGCGTTATGGATTCTGTTACCACGGACCAGAGCGCAATTCCATGACGGAATGTCTTTAGAGGCATTCCGTTATTCCTCCGTCATAATAGAAGTCTATGGGCTGAATAACGGACCCGTCCAGTTTCTGTCCCTATTGCTGACCTTTGGTGTAGACCTATTAAATGTGGGAGGGGGAGGAATAAGATCAGGAGCCATGCATTCCCAACACTTCATGCATAGATTTCAGCTGAGCATGCGTGTGTATGGCGGAGTAGGGAGGAATAGCTGTCAGCTGTGCTGAGCATGCATGTGTATGGTGGAGTAGGGAGGAATAGCTGTCAGCTGTGCTGAGCATGCGTGTGTATGGCGGAGTAGGGAGGAATAGCTGTCAGCTGTGCTGAGCATGCGTGTGTATGGTGGAGTAGGGAGGAATAGCTGTCAGCTGTGCTGAGCATGCGTGTGTATGGCGGAGTAGGGAGGAATAGCTGTCAGCTGTGCTGAGCATGCGTGTGTATGGGGGAGTAGGAAGGAATAGCTGTCAGCTGTGCTGAGCATGCGTGTGTATGGGGGAGTAGGGAGGAATAGCTGTCAGCTGTGCTGAGCATGCGTGTGTATGGGGGAGTAGGAAGGAATAGCTGTCAGCTGTGCTGAGCATGCGTGTGTATGGTGGAGTAGGGAGGAATAGCTGTCAGCTGTGCTGAGCATGCGTGTGTATGGCGGAGTAGGGAGGAATAGCTGTCAGCTGTGCTGAGCATGCGTGTGTATGGGGGAGTAGGAAGGAATAGCTGTCAGCTGTGCTGAGCATGCGTGTGTATGGGGGAGTAGGGAGGAATAGCTGTCAGCTGTGCTGAGCATGCGTGTGTATGGGGGAGAAGGGGGAATAGCTGTCAGCTGTGCTGAGCATGCGTGTGTATGGGGGAGTAGGAAGGAATAGCTGTCAGCTGTGCTGAGCATGTGTGTGTATGGGGGAGAAGGGGGAATAGCTGTCAGCTGTGCTGAGCATGTGTGTGTATGGCGGAGTAGGGAGGAATAGCTGTCAGCTGTGCTGAGCATGCGTGTGTATGGCGGAGAAGGGGGAATAGCTGTCAGCTGTGCTGAGCATGCGTGTGTATGGGGGAGTAGGAAGGAATAGCTGTCAGCTGTGCTGAGCATGCGTGTGTATGGGGGAGTAGGGAGGAATAGCTGTCAGCTGTGCTGAGCATGCGTGTGTATGTGGGAGAAGGGGGAATAGCTGTCAGCTGTGCTGAGCATGCGTGTGTATGTGGGAGAAGGGGGAATAGCTGTCAGCTGTGCTGAGCATGTGTGTGTATGGTGGAGTAGGGAGGAATAGCTGTCAGCTGTGCTGAGCATGCGTGTGTATGGCGGAGTAGGGAGGAATAGCTGTCAGCTGTGCTGAGCATGCGTGTGTATGGGGGAGTAGGGAGGAATAGCTGTCAGCTGTGCTGAGCATGCGTGTGTATGGGGGAGTAGGGAGGAATAGCTGTCAGCTGTGCTGAGCATGCGTGTGTATGGGGGAGTAGGGAGGAATAGCTGTCAGCTGTGCTGAGCATGCGTGTGTATGTGGGAGAAGGGGGAATAGCTGTCAGCTGTGCTGAGCATGCGTGTGTATGTGGGAGAAGGGGGAATAGCTGTCAGCTGTGCTGAGCATGTGTGTGTATGGTGGAGTAGGGAGGAATAGCTGTCAGCTGTGCTGAGCATGCGTGTGTATGGCGGAGTAGGGAGGAATAGCTGTCAGCTGTGCTGAGCATGCGTGTGTATGGGGGAGTAGGGAGGAATAGCTGTCAGCTGTGCTGAGCATGCATGTGTATGGCGGAGTAGGGAGGAATAGCTGTCAGCTGTGCTGAGCATGCGTGTGTATGGGGGAGTAGGGAGGAATAGCTGTCAGCTGTGCTGAGCATGCGTGTGTATGGGGGAGAAGGGGGAATAGCTGTCAGCTGTGCTGAGCATGTGTGTGTATGGTGGAGTAGGGAGGAATAGCTGTCAGCTGTGCTGAGCATGCGTGTGTATGGCGGAGTAGGGAGGAATAGCTGTCAGCTGTGCTGAGCATGCGTGTGTATGGGGGAGTAGGGAGGAATAGCTGTCAGCTGTGCTGAGCATGCATGTGTATGGCGGAGTAGGGAGGAATAGCTGTCAGCTGTGCTGAGCATGCGTGTGTATGGGGGAGTAGGGAGGAATAGCTGTCAGCTGTGCTGAGCATGCGTGTGTATGGGGGAGAAGGGGGAATAGCTGTCAGCTGTGCTGAGCATGCGTGTGTATGGCGGAGTAGGGAGGAATAGCTGTCAGCTGTGCTGAGCATGCGTGTGTATGGGGGAGAAGGGGGAATAGCTGTCAGCTGAGCTGAGCATGCGTGTATATGGCGGAGTAGGGAGGAATAGCTGTCAGCTGTGCTGAGCATGCGTGTGTATGGCGGAGTAGGGAGGAATAGCTGTCAGCTGTGCTGAGCATGCGTGTGTATGGCGGAGAAGGGGGAATAGCTGTCAGCTGTGCTGAGCATGCGTGTGTATGGCGGAGAAGGGGGAATAGCTGTCAGCTGTGCTGAGCATGCGTGTGTATGGGGGAGATGGCGGGAGAGGTAGGCTGTCAGTCTAGGCTCTGACCAGCAGCAGTGCTGTGTGGTACAGCTCCAGTGAAGGTAACGATAACGCACTGGCCGGCCCACTGCACAAGTCTGTCATCAAAAGAGAATTGGCCAAAGACAAACAATCTCTGTTTGCTGTCAGTGAATGTGAACATGCATTCTTACACTGAAAAACTGATTGTGAATGTCACCACAGGACCTCAGTATATTGCCATGTAACTCTGCAAGACCTTCTTGTACCGATCCCGAGTTACACCAAGAACTGCAGTCATCATTTTATACTCCAGTCACATCAAAAGCTGCATTTACAATTCTAATACACTGCTCACACCCAGAGCTGCGTTCACAGTTATGCCGATTTCCTCATACCCTGCTGCTTCAGGGTCTGCAACACATTGTGTCGTTCTCTACAGCAATCTAATGTAGTAACAATATGCAAACCCGTGCAGTGCATCATGGGAGCTCTCGGGAAAGGCCTATAACCTGGCGGAGGCCTCATCTCACTGTGCCAACCAAAAGAAGCAGGATGGCTGATAACAGAGGCAGATAGCTTACTTTATTGTACTGCTGAAAGCTGTCGTCCACCAGCTGCAGCCTGCGGCGCTCAATCTCATCTGGCTTATACTCCTCTGGCACCATGTAGTCCGCCGGGCGGTCAGCGGTGCATATCTCACAGCCGGGGCGGGTGGGTCTATTTATGAAGGTGCACTGGGGACATGACCAACCGGGCTGCATGAGGAAAAACATTACATTACACTTTGAACACCCCCGTATCATTAAGCATGCCCTCAGACATCCACCTGAAAACAGTACCTACCTGTGCGGGAGAAGGGGGCACCGGTGGAATCTGGTGCTTTTGGTTTAATTCCAGGCCCAAGTTGTGATGTGGCTGCTCCATCTTCTCTGGCTGGGAAATTTGTGAAACTAGGGGGGGGGGGGGAATAATCAGCACATGATCTCCAACTGCAGGCAATCGGATAACTCCAACCCTGCCTCAAAAATGAGGAAAAGGGTATTATATTACACATAGCTTCTCCTGAGCAGTCCTTTCTCTCTTAGCTCTCCCTGGCAGCCTCTGATCCCAATCATCCTCACAGTGCGGACACATAAGCTTTAATCGATGACCAACAGGACGTATCAGCAGAACACAGCCTTCACCTAATTTACAGCTTATAAAACTAATTAGACCAAGTACAGCCTCCAACTCATCTACTGCCTATAATTCTATCAGACGGAGCACAGCCTTCACCTCACCTACATCCTGTACATGTATCAGACGGAGCACAGCCTTCACCTCATCTACATCCTATACATGTATAAGGCGGAGCACAGCCTTCACCTCATCTACATCCTATACATGTATAAGGCGGAGCACAGCCTTCACCTCATCTACATCCTGTGCATGTATCAGACGGAGCACAGCCTTCACCTCATCTACATCCTATACATGTATAAGGCGGAGCACAGCCTTCACCTCATCTACATCCTATACATGTATAAGGCGGAGCACAGCCTTCACCTCATCTACATCCTGTGCAGGTATCAGACGGAGCACAGCCTTCACCTCATCTACATCCTATACATGCATCAGACAGCCTTCACCTCATCTACATCCTATACATGTATCAGACGGAGCACAGCCTTCACCTCATCTACATCCTATAAATGTATCAGACGGAGCACAGCCTTCACCTCATCTACATCCTATAAATGTATCAGACGGAGCACAGCCTTCACCTCATCTACATCCTATACATGCATCAGACTAAGCACAGCCTTCACCTCATCTACATCCTATACATGTATTAGACGGAGCACAGCCTTCACCTCATCTACATCCTATACATGTATCAGACTAAGCACAGCCTTCACCTCATCTACATCCTGTGCAGGTATCAGACGGAGCACAGCCTTCACCTCATCTACATCCTGTGCATGTATCAGACGGAGCACAGCCTTCACCTCATCTACATCCTATACATGTATAAGGCGGAGCACAGCCTTCACCTCATCTACATCCTATAAATGTATCAGACGGAGCACAGCCTTCACCTCATCTACATCCTATACATGCATCAGACAGAGCACAGCCTTCACCTCATGCACATCCTATACATGTATCAGACGGAGCACATCCTTCACCTCACCTACATCCTGTACATGTATCAGACGGAGCACAGCCTTCACCTCATCTACATCCTATACATGTATCAGACGGAGCACAGCCTTCACCTCATCTACATCCTGTGCAGGTATCAGACGGAGCACAGCCTTCACCTCACCTACATCCTATACATGTATAAGGCGGAGCACAGCCTTCACCTCATCTACATCCTATAAATGTATCAGACGGAGCACAGCCTTCACCTCATCTACATCCTATACATGCATCAGACAGAGCACAGCCTTCACCTCATGCACATCCTATACATGTATCAGACGGAGCACATCCTTCACCTCACCTACATCCTGTACATGTATCAGACGGAGCACAGCCTTCACCTCATCTACATCCTATAAATGTATCAGACGGAGCACAGCCTTCACCTCATCTACATCCTATACATGCATCAGACTAAGCACAGCCTTCACCTCATCTACATCCTATACATGTATTAGACGGAGCACAGCCTTCACCTCATCTACATCCTATACATGTATCAGACTAAGCACAGCCTTCACCTCATCTACATCCTGTGCAGGTATCAGACGGAGCACAGCCTTCACCTCATCTACATCCTGTGCATGTATCAGACGGAGCACAGCCTTCACCTCATCTACATCCCATAACTGTATCAGACTAAGCACAGCCTTCACCTCATCTACATCCTTTGCATGTATCAGACAGAGCACAGCCTTCCCCTCATCTACATCCTGTGCATGTATCAGACGGAGCACAGCCTTCCCCTCATCTACATCCTATAAATGTATCAGACGGAGCACAGCCTTCACCTCATCTACATCCTGTGCAGGTATCAGACGGAGCACAGCCTTCACCTCATCTACATCCTATAAATGTATCAGACGGAGCACAGCCTTCACCTCATCTACATCCTGTGCATGTATCAGACTGAGCATAGCCTCCAACTAATCTACATCCTATAAATGTATCAGACGGAGCACAGGCTTCACCTCATCTATATCCTATACATGTATCAGACTAAGCACAGCCTTCACCTCATCTACATCCTGTACATGTATCAGACGGAGCACAGCCTTTACCTCATGTACATCCTACACATGCATCAGACGGAGCACAGCCTTCACCTCATCTACATCCTATACATGTATCAGACTAAGCACAGCCTTCACCTCATCTACATCCTGTGCATGTATCAGACGGAGCACAGCCTTCACCTCATCTACATCCTGTACATGTATCAGACGGAGCACAGCCTTCACCTCATCTACATCCTATACATGTATCAGACGGAGCACAGCCTTCACCTCATCTACATCCTGTACATGTATCAGACGGAGCACAGCCTTCACCTCATCTACATCCTGTACATGTATCAGACGGAGCACAGCCTTCACCTCATCTACATGCTGTGCACCTCATCTATATCCTATACATGTATCAGACTAAGCACAACCTTCACCTCATCTACATCCTGTACATGTATCAGAGGGAGCACAGCCTTCACCTCATCTACATCCTGTACATGTATCAGACGGAGCACAGCCTTCACCTCATCTACATCCTGTACATGTATCAGAGGGAGCACAGCCTTCACCTCATCTACATCCTGTACATGTATCAGACGGAGCACAGCCTTCACCTCATCTACATCCTGTGCATGCATCAGACGGAGCACAGCCTTCACCTTATCTACATCCTATACATGTATCAGACGGAGCACAGCCTTCACCTCATCTACATCCTATACATGTATCAGACTAAGCACAGCCTTCACCTCATCTACATCCTGTACATGTATCAGACTGAGATAACTGCCCACTCTAAAGGTCTGACCCAGAAGGGTTTTGTCTTAACCTCAGTAAATTCCCGTTGGACTGGTGAGAGGGTCATTACTGTGTGATATTTGGGGGTACGCATGGTCTCACACCCAGTTTGGTAGCAGCAGCTATTTTGTGCTGCCTTCTCGGCAGTATATTACACTCAAACCCAGCTAGCAACTCACCGCCATTCTTCGGACTTGGCCTAGCAGGCACAGTGTTATACAGGGGGAAGGGCTGGAAGATGCTGCTTGCACACTGATCTTGCGGAGTCAGTTTCGCCTGCTTAGCCCCCAGCAGGTAAAGGAACGCGGTATCTCCGTCTTTCCTAATGCCGTAAGAGCCAACTGTGCGGTCGTCGGAGCAGAGACACTGGCCGATAATCCAGCGCTGGATGCTGGGGTGGAACTGGTACTCACGAAAAATCTGCAGAAACATGCATGGAAACAGTCACTTCTGCTTCTCTGCTTCTTTTTATACTCCAGTCACATCCAGAGCTGCAGCGGCAATTCATCTGTGGCAGATCTTCTACAATGCAGAACAGCAGAGCCTGTAAGGTCCTTCAGCCTCAGGAAAGCAATAGAATTACCACTGCAGCTCTGGATGTGACTAAAGCATATGACCTGACTGCAAAGAACCTGTTGGTACCGCCCATGTCGCTGGCCACATACTCACTGCTGCTCAATCCCTCCCTCTGGTTCCAACAGACATTCGTATATACTGCCACGCGAACAAGCTTCGCCGTTTCAGGGAGGGGGCGGGGCTTCTCCACTTACCTGCTGCTTCAGAAGGGCGATTGTAGTCTGAGCGGTCACGTACGTGGAGATGTTAACAGACGCCGAGGCGTCCTCCACCCCGACCTTCATGCTGCCGAGAGAGGGGAAGGGTCAGTGCTCCCCCGACATCACACACTGCAGCGGTCACCGACAGTCACATGACTCACCAGATCTCATTTTTTGGGTAGCAGAGCGGCTTAAGCTGGAGCTGAACCGGAACCTTCTGCTTAGCAAGCTCCGAGGCGTACTGTGCCGCCAACACCTGATCCCCGGCTTCAATACACCTGCCGAGCCGCACCGCCAAATCCTCTGCAATGAGAGAAATAGACCTCCTCAGTGTGTGCAACACCCACTTTACATAGGACTGCAGGTGACATCTACTACATTATCTGTAGTAGGAGAGTTATCACTGTGTTATCTGTGGTGTTACATAGGACTGCAGGTGACATCTACTACAGTATCTGTACTAGGAGAGTTATCATTGTGTTATCTGTGGTGTTACATAGGACTGCAGGTGACATCTACTACAGTATCTGTACTAGGAGAGTTATCACTGTGTTATCTGTGGTGCTACATAGGACTGCAAGTGACATCTACTACAGTATCTGTACTAGGAGAGTTATCACTGTGCTATCTGTGGTGTTACATAGGACTGCAGATGACATCTACTACAGTATCTGTACTAGGAGAGTTATCACTGTGTTATCTGTGGTGTTACATAGGACTGCAGGTGACACCTACTACAGTATCTGTTTTAGGAGAGTTATCACTATTACCTGTGGTGTTACATAGGACTGCAGGTGACATTCTCTACACTGTCTGTAGTTATCACTGGGTGTTTCGGCTCTGCTACATGGGTGCATGCTGCTGCTCTCACCTTTTGTGCCCAGATCCGTCTGCCCTTTTAGTGGTTCGTCTTCTGTAGTCGGGGATTTAAACCCAATGACGTCTGGTAGGAGGCGGGGCTTGTTCGCGAGCGGGGGCTTCGATCCCAGAACATCCACGTGAGGCTGCGCAACTAAAAGCAAACGACAGTGAGGATGAAGCCGCCTCCCCGTTACCCGCCCGCCATTACTGGGTGATCGTCAGCAAAGAGCCGCAACTGATGGCATAGGGGGCGGAGCATCACACGATTCTGGCAAATCACAGCTGCTTTCTGACTCACTGGCCCCTCCCCCGTGCTCACCTCTCCTGGCTTCCCGCACGGAGCTGCTCACCACCGTCCACCATTTCTGCGCTTCCTGTTCATCGTCGAATTGAAACGTCATGATGCGGGGGGGCCGCCCCAGAACGGTGAGCTGGTGGCATCGGGGGGTCTGCATGTCGTACAGGACGTCCCGCAGCTGGAAGTCCCCAATTACCTGAAGGACAAATTAGACAAAGAAATGACGGAGGGGCCCCTCAGGTTTGAGTGGTCCAGCAATCTAAGGGCAAAAAAATATATATTGAAAAAATTAATTGTGAATGCAGCTCTGGATGTCACTGGAGCATAGGTCCCGTGAATGCAGCTCTGGAAGTCACTGGAGCATAGGTCCCATGAATGCAGCTCTGGATGTCACTGGAGCATAGGTCCCGTGAATGCAGCTCTGGAAGTCACTGGAGCATAGGTCCCGTGAATGCAGCTCTGGATGTCACTGGAGCATAGGTCCCGTGAATGCAGCTCTGGGAGCTCCCGGACAAGGGAGGGGCGATCGCGAGTTAAGATACTAATCGATATGAGGATGAATGCAGAAGACAATTGGCCGATGGGAATACATCTATCCAACTGGAAAATGATCCCGTGGAACCTTATTACAAAGAACTGGTCGTAGGCCACATGCACAAAACAGAGTTTGTTTTGTGGTCCGCAAATTGCGGATCCGCCCCAAAAAACGGATGACATCCATATGCCATCTTTCTTTTTTTTTGCGGATCCATTGTAACAATGCCTAAAACAAACAAGAATAGGACATGTTCTATGTTTTTTGCGGGACTACGGAACGGACATACTGATGCGGACAGCACACGGTTTGCGCGGTGTGCTGTCCGCATTAAAATGAATAGGTCCGCATCCTATCCGCAAAAAAAAAAAAAAAACGGAACGGACACAGAAACAAACAACTGTCGTGTGCATGAGGCCTTAATGTATGAAAAGGCAAGGAATAATGATACTTAATAAATCTGAGATTGATTTTATTTTAGGAACTCCAAGAAGACTACGGGTGTTCTACTGCATCCCCAAGGGTCATAAGGATTCATGGATAAGACCAAAATAGTGTCATCTCCAAATAGCCCAAGTTTATTAGTTGATCCCAGGGATCTCAGGTGAGCTTCAAATGCTTTCCGCTAGGGGTTCCATGATCAAAGCGAAAACGAGAGGGGACACGGGACACCCTGGTCGGGTTCCATTCGTAATGTCAAACCTAGAAGATAGAAAGTATAATCTATCACATTGGGGAAAGAATAAAGAGCTACGATGGCTACAAAAAAGGTTCCTTGAAATCCAAATTTTAATAAAGTAGCTCTCAGAAAGCCCCAATGAACCCTGTCGAACGCCTTCTCCGCATCCAAAGATAGGAGCAGAGAAGGCGTTCCACGTCTCCATATTATATCCAGGAGGTCTGTACCGTAAATTTGGTACCGTCAGATGTCTGTCTATTTTTCACAAATCCTATCTGGTCACTATTTTTAAAGTAGGCAAAATATCTACCAATCTATCAGAGAATAATTTAGAAAAGATCTTGAGATCGGAATTGAGTAATGATATGGGGTGGAAATTTTCTGGAGTGTCGGGAGGTTTGACTATTAGGGCTGAGAGCATTTCCTTGGGAATGGGATTGCCTCCAAAGAATTGCTGGAAACATCCCTTCAGGTATGGAGAGAGGATCGGGGAAAATGTATTGTAAGACTCATTGGTTAAACCGTCTGGCCCTGGCGATTTGTTTAGTTTGAGAGAGGTTATTATTCGAGTGATTTTATCAATATGGATATCTGCGTTTAATATATCTCATTGTTCTGACGATAATTGGGGAAGAGAGATTTTATTCAGGAAGGTGTTAATTGTCTCTTCAGTAGGTTGAGGAGTATCAACGTCTAGGGCGAGATTATACAATTTAGAGTAGTGCGAGGCCAATTCATCAGCTATTTCTTCTGGATTCATAATTTTCTTACCTGCTCTGCCCTATAAAATGGGGATCCTAGATTTGGCAGATTTAGCCTTAAAGACTTCATTTTTGCGTTTTCATATTTTCGATACCCAATTCGATACGTTTGCCTGGTATCGCCCTCGATACCAGGATTTGCCTTTTTTCGATACTAGGCTTCGCTATTGCGCAGTCTAGTATCAGAGAACAAGGAGCGCGCTGCTCTCAGCGTGCTCTCCTCAGCACCACAGGGGAGAAGGAAGCAGTCTCCCCCTCCCCCTGTGCCGCTGCTGCCACCGTTGAGGAGCGAGGGGCAAGCGCACTGCGCCACAAATGAAAGTAAATGTTTAATACAAATCCCCTCAGGTGCCGCACCCGCCTCATTTATTAAATATTAATTATATTATCATTGGTGGCGCAGTGCGCCCTCCCCCCTCTTCCTAATCAATCATTGGTGGCAGTGGCCACAGGGTCCCCTCCCCTCCTCCTCATCGGTGGCAATTTTGATCAGAGCCCCAGCAGTGTAATCCTGGGGCTCCGATCGGTTACCATGGCAGCCAGGACGCTACTGAAGCCCTGGCTGCCATGGTAATCTCCCTGCTGCTGTGTGCACTAGGCCCAGGGCAGCAGGGAGAGTGTGAAGTCCTAGTCACCGTTATAGATCTCTATCAGGGTGCATAGGACAAGGGATGAAAGATCCCAGGTTCTGGCCCCTAAGGGGGAAATAGTTATTAAATAAAAAGTTAAAAAATAAGTTAAAAAACATAAAAATATTAAGTATAAATCACCCCCTTTCCCAATTTTACATATAAAATATATAAACAATAAATAAACATATCACATATCGCCACGTCTGAAAAGTCCAAACTATTAAAATATTTTTAAAAAGTCTTTTGCGGTTAGCGCCGTAACAAAAAAATAAAATATATAAAAACTGCACGATTCCCTATTTTTTTTGTCACGTTGTCCCCCCCAAAAATAGGATAGGACTGTGTAACACCCCAGAGTTGTGTTACGAAACTCTTTTACCCCCCGCTACAACCTGTTAAGGGCATTAACGTTGTCATCTAATGTGCATTCAAATCCTTGTTACATATATATTGCTGTAATTTCCATATTCACCAGCAGGTGGCAGCAGTGTGTTAGCAGGGACTTAGTTTCAGTTTAGTGTTTCTAGACTGGAATAAAACATTCCAGTTTAGCTCCCCCCTCTGTGGGCAGAGTGGATTATCCCATATCCTGCCTCATGGGGAGAGAAGGAAGTTAGAGCGAGTGTGCCAGCCACCCCGGCTAGGGGAAGGCTGTGCGAGTAGGAGCTCCTAGATATAGGGATCCAAAGCCAGGATCTTGTCTCAGCTGAGACAATTGATCATCATCCTCAGCCTAAGCCCTGCAGCCTCAGCTGGTAGAAGCAAGCAGCCATCTCCAGAATTCCAGGAAGAAGCATACCCTGAGACAATAACTGTGAGTAACGTCCAGAGACCCCAGGAGAAGCCAAATTCCTCCTCAGCAAGTCAGTCCCCAGACAGCAGAAGATAGATAGTGCAGAAGATATATTCTTGCCACATTACAGAGCTACTAAGCAGACGTCCCTTTCCTGCAAAAGCTCCGGGCACATGAGAGAGAAGAAGATAAATTCCTGCCACACATTGCCAATACCTGCTGGGACCCAAGACTAAAGCTATATCTTGCATGGATGAAAGCTACAACCAGTAAAGACAAGTTTGAACTTTATCAAAGGTCTGGATCTCAATTACTGCTGCGAATTCCTCAATTACTCCTACTAGCGCCACACTCATTTTATTGCATGTGAGCCAGGATCCAGGAGTCCAGCCGTACCCAGGTAGGAGACACAGTTGACACCATTACCACCACCATACAGAGACATTACACCACTCTGGCATTCCTAGCCGGGTACGTGAGTTAAAACACCTTAAATGGCCCTGTGTTAGTACGCTGCGCGCGCTGCAGTTGGCGTCGCGAACAAAACTATAGACTATCACTTACACCTGACCCAGCCATTGCATATTATTGGCGTCAGAGTGCATACCCCAACCCGGCTCTATTGCAACTGTTCGATTATAGGCTGGACGTTCCATAAAATGCGGAATGCACGTGGCTTTTTTGGGCGTTTTATTTTTTTTGAGTGGGATCGAATGGTATCGAGTATCGCAATATTTTTTTATGGTATCGAAACCGAATCAAAATTTTGGTATCGAAACAACCCTATTCAGAAGCGAGGAGTGGGCATGGATGTCTGACCTCTGTGAGGTTTTAAGAATCTTTGAGGAATCAACGCAGATGGTGAGCGGCGATGACGCCATTATCAGCGTCACCATCCCTCTTCTGTGTCTACTCAAACACTCGCTGCTCACAATGAAGGACGACGCTTTGCAGGTGGAAGAGGTGGAAATGAGGGAAGACATTACACAGGGTGATAGCCAGACCACCCTCCGTCCATCTTCTGAGCGCGAATTGGAGGCTGAAGAGGAGGAGCAGGAGACGGTTGCCTCCTCTACAGAGGGTAGTACCCATGGAAGTTTAATTCCATCTGTTCAGCGTGGGTGGGCAGAAGAGGAGGAAGAGGATGAGGAGATGGAGAGTCATCCTCCTGATGAGGACAGTGAAGTCTTGCCTGTTGGTACTCTGGCACACATGGCTGACTTCATGTTAGGCTGCCTTTCCCACGACCCGCGCGTTCTACGCATTTTAGACAACACGGATTACTGGGTGTTCACCCTTCTCAACCCCCTGCTACAAAGAGAAATTCTCATCTCTCATTCCTCTGGTGGAGAGGACGAGAAAAACGGTGCAATGCCGTTTGTCCATCTGACAATGCTAGCGGCAGAGTCCGTAGTTCCTTGGCCAACCAAGGAGGGGACAGTCTCATGACACCCGCCAGCACCCTCACCCTGATGCGCGGCCTAGTGTCACAAGGAGGGAAACGTTTTGGAAGATGGTGAAGGAGTACGTAGCAGAGCGTGTCAGTGTCCTCAATGATCCCTCAGCCTTACAACTGTTGGGTGTCCAAGCTGGACACGTGGCACGAACTGGCGCTCTACGCCTTGGAGGTGCTGGCCTGCTGCATTATAACAGATAAGCGCATCCGCCTGTCAACTGAAAATGCTGACAGGTTGACTCTTATAAAAATGAACAAGGCCTGGATTGCCCATGACTTCCCCACCAGAGGAAAGCGGCTGAACATGAAGTCCCTTTACATGTGTTGTTTATAATGTACTGAATACTCTGTATTCCCTGCACCCCTTCCACCACAAACAGGGTATATGGCTGAATCTCCCTTTTCTCATCCTCTTCTTCCATCATATGAACATGCTTATTCGTCGCATATAATCTTTTACGGGGTCGGCTCACCTACAGGCGCTCACCTACAGGCTCTCACCTATTTATACCCAATAGATCATTTGCGCGCATGCTGCCTGGCTTGGATGTGGTAGCCGTTTCTCAGGCTCCCTCTCCGGAATCGAACCCCGATTCCCCCGTTACCCGTGGTTTGCGCTCACAATAACATTGAAAGTTGATAGGGCAGACATCCGAATGGATCGTCACCATCATGGGGATGTGTGATCGTCCCAGGTTATCTAGAGTCCCCAAAGCGGTGGCAGCCCCTCACCCATAATGTTTGAGGGTCACCAGCAGCACTTGCACTTTATATACAAGTAAATATACAGGAAAGAATGTTTTCTATTTTATCTTCTGTTTTGTGCGTATTATTGTCAGTCTGTAAAAGTGGCGACTACTCGGACATCGTTCCCAGCAGCGACCTGGGAGTCCAAGATGCATCCAGACATCCCCCCCAGGCTATTCCCGAACCATTTTGGTGGTGTTTCCATCAATTTCTGACCTTTTCCTGTGAACCAGACGCCCTCCCCTCCTCAGAGCAGGCGGTGCCTGGTTTACTGTTCGGGTTCTCCCATTGACTTCCATTATACTCGGGTGGTCGAGGTGTTCGGCCCGAGTCCCCCCCACTACGGTGCTCGATCAACACTAAGTGTCACCTGTAACAGTGTAGAGGGAAGGGCGATATTTGAATATATATGAATATATATATATATATATATATATATATATATATATATGTGCTAAGCAAATGTATATTTGCTGTGTTTGTATGAGGGGAGGCGGGGTTTAGCGTTTATAGGCCTCTGCCTTCTCCCTCTCCTCACCAGCGTCAGCTCGTTTGCGGCTGGTGGTGCACGTCTGCGTCACTTCCTGGTATCGGTACTTTCGTTTCACAAGCAGCAGTAAAGTTCAACATTGGCATTTTTTCTACCCTACTACTTCTGCTAGATAGCGGTAAGATCGGGGCTGTACGGCCAGCGCACAGGGGAGAGAGAAGGGGGTGTTTGGCATACGATCGTACTAACCTTCTGCTGTTTCACTGTCGGCATTTCTCTTGGTGTATCGTGCTATGCTGGCTAAAACTGTACTTGCACGCCTTCTACTGGTCAAAGTCAGTATTGCTACTACTATACTAAATCATTGCAAGCATTAATGTTCATGGTTTTACTTAAATTGAATGTGTATCTGAATTATCAGTTAGGATGATTATTAGTTAGTCACATGAGGTCAGGCTGATGTATATGTGTATATATAAAAAAAAAAAAAAAGGGTAGATTTAGTACTTATAGCACTACTGTGATTTTCCTAGATATACGGTTTGCCATCTGGCAGATAAGGATCTCTGCGATTAGAGGCGGCTGAGTTATCTGACACGCACGCATCCGGGTCATGTAAGATACAATTTATCTTAGCGTAGGGTAGGTTGAGGTTATAGCCAATAGTACCTAACCCTCTGTTTATGTATTCAGTCTCATAGCAGTTTTCGCATCCACGAGCAAACAAACTTCAGGTATAGTACTATTGTGGTAGTTTCCACAACTCACGTGTGAAGAAAAAAAAAAAAATAATTTTTTTTTTATATATATAATGTTTTTCAACACATAGCTTTACATAGGACTTGAATATGTCTGTTAGGTGCACAACTACGTTATAGCCTGTCATGACTATAGGCCACACGCTGCAATACGCATGTTGCGTCCTAGATACACATAGCTGGCCACAGGTCTGTCATGTACAGATATGTTAAAGTCCTGTCACGACTACAGGCAACGATCCGATACGTCTGTCACGACTACAGACTAATTAAGTCCTGTCACGACTACAGGCAACGATCCGATACGTCTGTCACGACTACAGACTAATTAAGTCCTGTCACGACTAAACTAATTAAGTCCTGTCACGACTACAGGCAACGATTCGATACGTCTGTCACGACTACAGACTAATTAAGTCCTGTCACGACTACAGGCAACGATCCGATACGTCTGTCACGACTACAGACTAATTAAGTCCTGTTACGACTACAGGCAACGATCCGATACGTCTGTCACGACTACAGACTAAGTCCTGTCACGACTACAGGCAACGATTCGATACGTCTGTCACGACTACAGACAGGTTCAGGTCCTGTCCTCACCACAGTTACCTCTTGCATGCCTTACGTCACTACCACGGGTCAGCCGGCACTCGCTGGGGCTTCACAGTTAGTTCTATTGTATCCACATTCTGGTTATGCCACTGTGTGGTTGTAGGGTGATTTGTGTCCTGGGTACGAGGGTTCTTAGCACGTTTAGGCTTAGGTGAATTCAGGTGGTGGCTTTTGTGTTCTACATTAACCATGTCATATTCTAGTAAAGATGTCTCAAGAATCCGTGGTGGGCGACACATCATCTTCCCGTGCAAGTGTGGCATCAGGTTCAGCAAGAGACTCCAGGCAGTCGTTAAGATCATGGACAGTGCCCAAGTTGATGGCAGAGCTGACCAAAAGAGGCATCCCATTCCCAGCCTCCGCAAGGAAGGCGGAACTCTTTCGTTTGCTGTCTTCAGATCCGGCGGGCCACAGTCAGGAGACGGTTTCCATGGCTACGATCCAGACCTCGCTCACCCAACTACACTCGGCCATCAACTCTATGGCATCATCTATGTCGGACTTTCAAAATAGATTAGAGTCGGTCGAAGCCGGCAATACAGCTACTCGGTTGATGGCACAGAGTGTGGCGGGATCTTCTAATTCCCACAATAGTATAACTGGTGGGTCAGGTCTAACACCCTCTATAGCACCTTCCATTTTATTCCTGCTAACATCAGGCAGGATATAATTGATGGCAAGGCTGTTAATTTAGCATCCTTGCTAATAGCAGCACATGAGGCACCGGACAACAAAACTATAGTCTGTGGTGAAGTCTCGGTTGTGCTCAAATCCAAAGATGTGCGGTTGAACAGGAAACTCAGCATCCCAGAGTTTGTCTTAGCTTTCAGCTTATATAGGGATGTTGTTTGTTCAGGTAATCCTCAGCGCAGGGAAGAGTTAGACCTGTATATGTACAAGGTGGTGGATTTGGCTTATAAGTATGGTGGGTCAGCTTTTTACGACTATCACCGTTCTTTCTCAGCAAAAGCTGCAGCGGCGTTGGCTCAATTCCAACATACGGTAGATTGGTCTAATATTGATACAGAGTTATTCTGTAGACACTTTGCCGGTCTCAAAGCCTCAGCCTGCTCCAAATGCAATTCATACTCGCATATGACAGACTGGTGCTCAGTCGGTGATAACCCAGCTCTGTCACAGGCTAGTACTACTCCTGGGCCGTCAGTCAGCAAGGCTACATCGGGGGTAGACAAGTTGGGGCGACCCATCAAGTATTTGGGCAAATCCCAAATCTGTAATAACTTCAATTTCGCGGTTTGTCATTTCAATCAATGTAGGCTATTGCATTTATGTGCCATATGTTTCAGAGCCCACCCCCGGGCATCTTGCCCACAGAGAGACCAGGAACCGGCATGACTAGGCGTGGTGAATGTCGGCCTCCTTCAGTCTTTTTTAGGTTCTCATCCAGATACCAACTGGGTGAGTTTCATCATTAAAGGTTTGTCAGCAGGTTTCCATACAGGTTTACTGGCTCTTCCTCAGTCCAATCATGAATGTAAGAACCTGCTGTCAGCCTCGAAGGATCCCGAAGCAGTTTCCCAGCTTATTCAGGCCGAGCTCAATAAGGGGTATCTCATTGGGCCATTTGAGCAACCTCCCTTTGATTGTTGGAGGATTAACCCAGTTGGTGTAGTGACTGGCAAATTTAGCAATAAAAAGAGGCTAATTTATGACCTGTCAGCTCCACATTCTTTACCGGTACCTAGCCTTAACTCATTAATTCCTTCAGAGGAATATTCGATGAAATATGCATCCATTGACGAAGCTATTCAGCTTATTCTCAGGCTGGGTAGGGGAGCTTGGCTATCTAAGGCCGACATTACTGATGCCTTTAAGTTGCTCCCTGTCCAACCAGAGTTGTGGCAATGGTATGGCATTAAGTGGTCAAATAGGTACTACTTCGCTAATAAATTGACCTTTGGTTCAAAGTCTAGCCCCTGGATTTTTAACCAGTTTGCCATAGCCCTGCATTGGATACTTCAAGAGTTGTTCAGGGTCAATCACGTAATTCACTATCTGGATGACTTTTTGTTAATAGAATCCCCGAACCATGCGCCTCAGGACCTACAGGTGCTGCAAGCGATGTTTGCAGATCACAGGGTCCCCGTTGCCCCACACAAGATGGATGGTCCTGACACTACCATCACCTTTCTCGGCATTTGCTTAAATACTGTTAAAATGGAAGCTAGTCTCCCGCAGGACAAGTTGATCAGAGTTAAGGAAGCAGTTCATAGGTTAGCACGCGTCAGGACTGTCACCAAAGCAGATCTCCAGTCACTGCTTGGCATGCTTAACTTCGCTACACGCATTATTCCACAAGGCAGATCATTCATTGCTAGACTATTGAAGCTCTTGAAACACGCTCACGATCAGGATAGCTTGGTAGTCATAGATCAGAATGTGATGGCAGATCTAGTCATGTGGGATGAGTTCCTGTCACAGTGGAACGGCATATCGTTGTTTGTTCCATCAGTTTCAGGTGAATCTCCAGTAGTTCATACAGATGCCTCATCCTTAGTAGGATTTGCAGCTATTTTCGGTCAGAGGTGGATGGCAGATCAATGGCCAACAGAGGTGATCAGGTTGGAGGGCTTTACCAGGTGTTCCTCATTATTCGAGATATACCCGCTGGTGGCGGCAGCTCGGGTGTGGGGTCCACTATGGAGGAATCAGTCAGTGCTCTTCCTGACAGATAATGAGGCCTTAGTAGAGATACTCACTAAGGGGAGATCGGCCTCCGCTCAGATTATGTCATTTGTGAGGAGACTCGTATGGTTATCTCTTCAGTATAATTTCAATATTATATGCGATCATATTAAGGGGCAAGCTAATGTGGCGGCGGATGCTTTATCTAGGGGTAACCTGTCGCTCTTCTTTCAGGTCTCTCCACAGGCAGACCGCACACCAGCAACCATTCCCGACTTCGACCAGTTAGTGATGGACTAGCGGCTCACCTTACCACTGCTAGGTCTCTTATGACTAGATCGCTATCCGATAACACCTTGAGGATGTATAAGAAAGCTTGGGCGTCATTCTGTAACTTTAGGAGAACGCACCCGTCAGGGGGAGCAGGATATATATCTTATCTACTGGCATTTGGTGCATTTTGCCACTCACACCTGAAGCTGTCTTACAGTACTATTAAGTCATATCTGGCCGGAATACAACATCATTTGTATTTGAAACATCCTCATCTACCATCATTGTTTTCTGCGCATCCTATCAGAATGTTACTGAGGGGTATACAGAAAGGCTCTGCTGTCACCCGTCCTTCCCGGCAGCCATTTACGGGGAAGATGTTCAGGTCCTTATCTGATATGTTGCAAGGATATCCTTTTGGTGAATATACTAGCTTGCTGATAAAAACAACTATGTATCTGGCCTTCTATGGTTTCCTCAGACCAGGCGAATTCACCTGCTCTGCGAGCTGTAAAAATTATCTGAGGAAGAGTCAGCTCTCTTGGGACGGGTCTTGTTACATTCTTACGCTAACCTCTACAAAGACGACACGCCCAGGACAGCTGACTGAAGTTAAATACTTTCCTACTGGTAACAAATGGTGTCCTGTGAAAACCATTCGAGAGTGGTTACAGTTTGTTAAGGAAACCCCGGGTGAGGCACCTCTGCTTAGATTAGGATCTGCTCCTTTGAGTTGCACTAATTTCCTTAAGTTCATCCGTATTTTGTTGAGGAACATTGGTGTCGACCCCAGCTCGATTACGGGGCATTCTATGCGCATCGGGGCGGCCTCGCCGCATCTAAGCACAATGTCCCGGTACATGTGATTAAGAAGCTAGGCAGGTGGAAGTCGGCTTGTTATGCCCGATATATACCAAACCCGCAGGTTGAAATGTTTAGTGCCTTCAGTAATCTAGTTTTGTAATTGTAAATAAACATAACATTTAACCTATGTTTGTGATTTTTGGCCCCTTTAGCCTACCGTCCGTACAGCAGTCTCGGCACACCTCTACTGCTTTAGAAGTAGATAGGTAGGTCTCACACGCATAGACGACCCGAATACAAATATATATATCAGCCTAGTTCTGTGTGTGACGCCATGGTGTATCTGGGGGGGATGCTCTCATTTACACCTTGGGCAGGAATTCCTTGGATTCCTTTGTCTGTACAGATCCCGAGCCTCAGGCGGCCAACCGGCAGTTCAAGCATTCCGTCACACGCCCACGATGATGTCATCACCCTCCTGTTGAAGAGGGGGGAGGTGGGCTGCTTTTGGGCTTACATTAGCCAGGACACAGGCGCTCTCTCTTGGGACGGCCTCAAACAGAGACACAAGGGGGCAGCTCCATGAAGGAAGAGAGGCAGAGCCCCACATGCCCCTGGAGATGGCTGAGTAACCCTTTCCCTCCAGCATTGCAGTACCCCTGATACCCCTGCCCTGATTTACCCCTGGCCTGCATTGGGTTAACCCTTACCCTGCAGTTAACCCCTTTCTGGAATGATCCTTCCTAGCAGAGCCCTATACCCCAGTCCTGCCCTATAGCCGGGATTCTATCTCCAAGATGTCTACATGTGAATTCGGATCTTTGGGGTTAAATGCAGAACGGGAGATATTTGGATTCCTGTGATGGGATGGGGGTCAGTTCACACACAGCGCCGATGCCCGGCTGTTCACCAGCGCGTCTTCCCCGAACATCCCCTCCGATACAGTTGGCATCATCTGATTATTACTATCTTACTATTACTGTTATCCTTTAGGCGGCATTTGTGTGAGGAGTTCGCCGTGAGGTCATCCTCCGTCTGGTATATACATTGCATCCAGACTAGGCCTCATGCACACGACCGTCCGCAAAAAATACAGATGACGTCCGTGTGCAGTCCGTGATGCAGCCGACCCCTGATAGAACCGTCCTATCCTTGTCCGTTATGCCGACAATAATAGGACATGGTCTATTTTTTGGTGGAAATATGGACATACGGAAACGGAACGCACACGGAGTAACTTCTGTTACTGAAGTGAATAGTTCAGCATACGGTCTGCAAAAAAAAAAAACGGAACGGACACGGAAAGAAGATACATTCACGTGCATGAGCCTTAACATTGTAGACGCTAAGACGCGAATATATTCGAGACGCCATTTATCCGATATGTATACTGTATATATGTGTGTCACACACCACAGAGGAAGGAGCGTCGTGTGGATACGGCCTGTGAGAAGCTGAGGACACGCACTAGTACGGTGGTTTCAGCGTCCCCGCACTGGGCGCGTGAGAAGATCCGAGGGATACGACGACGCGGTCACGGCGCTGTGGGTTCCGCGAGGGACAGATCCCTCAAGCCACCACCAATGGAAGCAAACACGACGATCTAATATATGAAGATCACTTCTAAAGACGCAGTCGGACTGGACAGAGCACCGCGAACAGCACCAAGACGGGTGCACTACAAGTCCCAGCCTGACACAGCTGGTTATAGAGGAGCCAGCGGTATCACGCGGCCGCATCTTCTACGTAACGCGAGAGCTCCGCATCTTAAACGCTTAAAGGGGTCGCGAATACGTTTTTGATGATTTTTCTTTGAATACTGGCGATATTGTTTGACGACATTTCTAGACGTTCTATATAACATACGCATTGTACACCGCGAGAAACTGTAGGATTGAAGCGCGCTGGCGGTGCGGTACTAGGCTGCGTTTATCCTGCGCCGGATCCGTGCGCCCGATTTACCCCCTGGATCCGGCCGGGCCGCTCTCCACTTTAACCCCTTCCTGCCCCTGGCTGTACAGTTACACCACTTCCTGGGGCCATTTATAGGGGGTATTTTGTGGCCTTTAGCCATCATGTGACTGGGGGCAATCGTCACATGACAGGAAACCTCACGTGACAGGGGCCGCCCCTACGTCACAGGCAGACAGTATCGCTGTACTGAGGGGCTACCCCGGGAATGGAGGGGGGTCCTCACCAGTCCTGCCGGGCCCCGGGCCGCCGCCGCCTGGCTCCTCCGCACGGACAGGCGGAAATCCCCGGCTCTCTCGGGATCCACGCTCAGCTGTAGATTCACGGTGTCCCGGACGCTCCCCGCTTCCTCCAGCCAGGCCCGGGCCGACACCAGCACCGTGAGCAGCGGCTGTGAGGGGACGAGACCCCCGCACGCCATGTCTCCCCGGGCTGGGGAGCGCTCTCACTTCCTGGTGACCCGCGACCCCTGGTGGCTGTGACTGGTACTGCAGCCTGTCATCCTAGCGGCTGTGACACTGAATCTCACTACCCCTGGTGGCTGTGACTGGTACTGCAGCCTATCATCTCTAGCAGCAGTGACACTGATCTTCACTACCCCCTGGTAGCTGTGACTGGTACTGCAGCCTGTCATCCTAGCGGCCGTGACACTGAATCTCACTACCCCTGGTGGCTGTGACTGGTACTGCAGCCTGTCATCCTAGCGGCCGTGACACTGAATCTCACTACCCCTGGTGGCTGTGACTGGTACTGCAGCCTGTCATCTTAGCGGCTGTGACACTGAATCTCACTACCCCCTGGTGGCTGTGACTGGTATTGCAGCCTGTCATCTTAGCGGCTGTGACACTGAATCTCACTACCCCCTGGTGGCTGTGACTGGTACTGCAGCCTGTCATCCTAGCGGCCGTGACACTGAATCTCACTACCCCTGGTGGCTGTGACTGGTACTGCAGCCTGTCATCTTAGCGGCTGTGACACTGAATCTCACTACCCCCTGGTGGCTGTGACTGGTATTGCAGCCTGTCATCCTTAGCGGCCATGACGCTGAACTTCACTAATGAGAGTGTCTGCAGACTGGCGTGGCATGCTGGGAGTTGTAGTTCCTATGCCGTGGTATACCTCATGTGACATGCCTATACATAAATTAGGTGCTTTCACTTTCGTCTCTCTCTTCTGCCGCCTGCCAGTAGTAAACATGGCGTTTTGCAGGCGCAGAGCGTGATGACGTAGTCTGACGTAAGGGACGTTCCACTAATAGGCGGGCTCGGTGTAACCCGTGATTATCCGGCGGCGGCGCTCGGGGTTGGATCCGGATCTGGAGAAGGTGAGAGACTGAGGGGCCCCCAAACCTCCCCCGTAGACTGAGGGGGCCCCAAACACCCCCTCCTCCCCCGGAGACTGAGGGGCCCCCAAACACCCCCGGAGACTGAGGGGCCCCCAAACACCCCCTCCTCCCCCGGAGACTGAGGGGGCCCCCCAAACACCCCCTCCTCCCCCGGAGACTGAGGGGCCCCCAAACACCCCCGGAGACTGAGGGGCCCCCAAACACCCCCGGAGACTGAGGGGCCCCCAAACACCCCCGGAGACTGAGGGGCCCCCAAACACCCCCGGAGACTGAGGGGCCCCCAAACACCCCCGGAGACTGAGGGGCCCCCAAACACCCCCGGAGACTGAGGGGCCCCCAAACACCCCCGGAGACTGGTGTCCCCCCAAACCTCCCCTCCTCACCCCCGGAGACTGGTGTCCCCCCAAACACCCCCTCCTCCCCCGGAGACTGGTGCCCCCCCCCAAACCTCCCCTTCCTCCCCCTGAGACTGGTGCCCCCCCCAAACCTCCCCTTCTCCCCCTGAGACTGGTGTCCCCCCCAAACCTCCCCTCCTCCCCCTGAGACTGGTGTCCCCCCAACCTCCCCTCCTCCCCCTGAGACTGGTGTCCCCCAAACCTCCCCCTCCTCCCCCTGAGACTGGTGTCCCCCCAAACCCCCCTCCTCCCCCGGAGACTGAGGTGCCCCCCAACACCCCCGTAGACTGGTTGTCCCCCCAAACACCCCCCGTAGATCTGGTGTCCCCCAAAAACACCCCCCGTAGACCTTGGGGTCCCCCCCAAACACCCCCGTAGACTGGTGTCACCCCCAAACACCCCCGTAGACTGGTGTTCCCCCAACCACCCCAGTAGACTGGTGGTCCCCCACAAACACCCCCGAGACTGGTGTCCCCCCAAAACACCCCCGTAACTGGTGTCCCCCCAAACACCCCCGTAGACTGTTGTCCCCCCAACACCCCGTAGACTGGTGTCCCCCCAAACACCCCGTAGACTGGTGTCCCCCCAAACACCCCCGTAGACTGGTGTCCCCCCAAACACCCCCGTAACTGTGTCCCCCCAAACACCCCCGTAGACTGGTGTCCCCCCAAACACCCCCGTAGACTGGTGTCCCCCAAACACCCCCGGAGACTGGTGTCCCCCCAAACACCCCCGGAGACTGGTGTCCCCCCAAACACCCCCGTAGACTGGTGTCCCCCCAAACACCCCCGGAGACTGGTGTCCCCCCAAACCTCCCCTCCTCCCCCGGAGACTGGTGTCCCCCCAAACCTCCCCTCCTCCCCCGGAGACTGGTGTCCCCCCAAACACCCCCTCCTCCCCCGGAGACTGGTGCCCCCCCCCAAACCTCCCCTCCTCCCCCGGAGACTGGTGTCCCCCCAAACCTCCCCTCCTCCCCCTGAGACTGGTGTCCCCCCAAACCTCCCCTCCTCCCCCTGAGACTGGTGTCCCCCCAAACCTCCCCTCCTCCCCCTGAGACTGGTGTCCCCCCAAACCTCCCCTCCTCCCCCTGAGACTGGTGTCCCCCCAAACCTCCCCTCCTCCCCCTGAGACTGGTGTCCCCCCAAACCTCCCCTCCTCCCCCTGAGACTGGTGTCCCCCAAACCTCCCTCCTCCCCGGAGACTGAGGGGGCCCCCCAAACACCCCCTCCTCCCCCGGAGACTGAGGGGCCCCCAAACACCCCCGTAGACTGGTGTCCCCCCAAACACCCCCGTAGACTGGTGTCCCCCCAAACACCCCCGTAGACTGGTGTCCCCCCAAACACCCCCGGAGACTGGTGTCCCCCCAAACCTCCCCTCCTCCCCCTGAGACTCTGTAGCATCCTCCTATCGATGCTAAACTCATTACCCCCAAACATACGACCCGTCACCCCTAATAGTCACTGTAGCCCCCAGCCGCCTCCTGTAAGCTGTGGACCCCCTCCTGTGACCCCCAAACCTTGCACAGATGCGCCCCAGACATCCTGCTCTCGCCCCCAATTACACTGCGGCCTCTTGTCTCTGCAGGAGATGTCCTCGCGGTAGCGGCCGCCATGTCGTCCCTGCTGTTTATCTGCAGCCGGAAGTTGGTGTCGGACCACGGCTCCCTGCGCAGCGCTCTGCACCTCATCCCCAAGGAGCTCTACCCCGTGCTCTTCAGAGCCGCCTTCCTGGACCAGAAGACGCTGGTGCTGCAGGATTTGGTGCAGCGATGGCCGTTCCCTGTGCTGAGCCTCCAGAAGCTGCTGCAGGGTGATGGCCGCCTCCAGCTCTACGAGAAGGCCAGCAAGCTGTGTGTGCAGACCGTCATCCTGGGCGTCATGGCGTACCTGAGGGAGGCGCTGGCTGGGCAGAAAGAAGGGCGACCACTGAGGTAGAGGGGTCCGCAGAGCTGGCCCTGTAGGGGTCCGCACACTTGGCAGTGATGTGCCATTTATTCGCTTTCCTAATTGCCGCGTTCTACTTTCAGGAAGCAGAGACTGCGGCTCCTGGACATGACTGGTACCCATGACGGCGGCTTGGAGCAGCGCCCCGACACCATGAGTCTCTGGTCCCGCACTGTCACCCTGGCAAAGTCCTGCGTTGATATCGCCAGAAGACAGTGCAGGGAAATGGCTCAAGCCTCGAAGCGCATGAAAGGATCCAATGATGCAGCGGGCGGGTCCGTGTGTGTGGCGGTGCGGGCGGATCTGTTTGTGAACAGCACTTCCTATGGTGTCCTGCGGGAGGCGCTGCTGGTTGGCTCCAGCGGTCCCCTGTGTTTGCAGTGCAGGGACATCTGGGCGGAGGAGCTGTCTCTGCGGAGCACTGTGGGACTGCTGGAGCTCCTGAACCCCACCGACCTCCGGCAGATAGACCTGCGGTATAATAACCTGGGTCTGTCAGGTCTGAATGCTCTGCTCCCGTACATGACGCGTTTCAGTCACCTGCAGAGCCTGAAGTTACCCTACAGCAACATAGACGTGAGGCGACTCTCACCCGCTGCTGAGGAAGACATGCAGAACTTCGCATCCCAGATCTGCCAGCTGCCTGCGCTGAAGGAGCTCAACCTCGGATCCTCGCGCCTCTCTGGACGCATTCAACAGCTGCTCGGGTAAGAGCGGTCACATGATGTAATCACTGCCAATCAGATAACAGTACAGGATAAGTAATGTATGTACACAGTGACTGCACCAGCAGAATAGTGAGTGCAGCTCTGGAGTATAATACAGAATGTAACTCAGGATCAGTACAGGATAAGTAATGTATGTACACAGTGACTGCACCAGCAGAATAGTGAGTGCAGCTCTGGAGTATAATACAGGATGTAACTCAGGATCAGTACAGGATAAGTAATGTATGTACACAGTGACTGCACCAGCAGAATAGTGAGTGCAGCTCTGGAGTATAATACAGGATGTAACTCAGGATCAGTACAGGATAAGTAATGTATGTACACAGTGACTGCACCAGCAGAATAGTGAGTGCAGCTCTGGAGTATAATACAGGATGTAACTCAGGATCAGTACAGGATAAGTAATGTATGTACACAGTGACTGCACCAGCAGAATAGTGAGTGCAGCTCTGGAGTATAATACAGGATGTAACTCAGGATCAGTACAGGATAAGTAATGTATGTACACAGTGACTGCACCAGCAGAATACAGAGTGCAGCTCTGGAGTATAATACAGGATAAGTAATGTATGTACACAGTGACTGCACCAGCAGAATAGTGAGTGCAGCTCTGGAGTATAATACAGGATAAGTAATGTATGTACACAGTGACTGCACCAGCAGAATAGTGAGTGCAGCTCTGGAGTATAATACAGGATGTAACTCAGGATCAGTACAGGATAAGTAATGTATGTACTCAGTGACTGCACCAGCAGAATAGTGAGTGCAGCTCTGGAGTATAATACAGGATAAGTAATGTATGTACACAGTGACTGCACCAGCAGAATAGTGAGTGCAGCTCTGGAGTATAATACAGGATGTAACTCAGGATCAGTACAGGATAAGTAATGTATGTACACAGTGACTGCACCAGCAGAATAGTGAGTGCAGCTCTGGAGTATAATACAGGATGTAACTCAGGATCAATACAGGATAAGTAATGTATGTACACAGTGACTGCACCAGCAGAATAGTGAGTGCAGCTCTGGAGTATAATACAGGATGTAACTCAGGATCAGTACAGGATAAGTAATGTACGTACACAGTGACTGCACCAGCAGAATAGTGAGTGCAGCTCTGGAGTATAATACAGGATGTAACACAGGATCAGTACAGGATAAGTAATGTATGTACACAGTGACTGCACCAGCAGAATAGTGAGTGCAGCTCTGGAGTATAATACAGGATAAGTAATGTATGTACACAGTGACTGCACCAGCAGAATAGTGAGTGCAGCTCTGGAGTATAATACAGGATGTAACTCAGGATCAGTACAGGATAAGTAATGTATGTACTCAGTGACTGCACCAGCAGAATAGTGAGTGCAGCTCTGGAGTATAATACAGGATAAGTAATGTATGTACACAGTGACTGCACCAGCAGAATAGTGAGTGCAGCTCTGGAGTATAATACAGGATGTAACTCAGGATCAGTACAGGATAAGTAATGTATGTACACAGTGACTGCACCAGCAGAATAGTGAGTGCAGCTCTGGAATATAATACAGGATGTAACTCAGGATCAGTACAGGATAAGTAATGTATGTACACAGTGACTGCACCAGCAGAATAGTGAGTGCAGCTCTGGAGTATAATACAGGATGTAACTCAGGATCAGTACAGGATAAGTAATGTATGTACACAGTGACTGCACCAGCAGAATAGTGAGTGCAGCTCTGGAGTATAATACAGGATGTAACCCAGGATCAGTACAGGATAAGTAATGTATGTATACAGTGACTGCACCAGCAGAATAGTGAGTGCAGCTCTGGAGTATAATACAGGATAAGTAATGTATGTACACAGTGACCGCACCAGCAGAATAGTGAGTGCAGCTCTGGAGTATAATACAGGATGTAACTCAGGATCAGTACCGGATAAGTAATGTATGTACACAGTGACTCCACCAGCAGAATAGTGAGTGCAGCTCTGGAGTATAATACAGGATAAGTAATGTATGTACACAGTGACTTCACCAGCAGAATAGTGAGTGCAGCTCTGGAGTATAATACAGGATGTAACTCAGGATCAGTACAGGATAAGTAATGTATGTACTCAGTGACTGCACCAGCAGAATAGTGAGTGCAGCTCTGGAGTATAATACAGGATAAGTAATGTATGTACACAGTGACTGCACCAGCAGAATAGTGAGTGCAGCTCTGGAGTATAATACAGGATGTAACTCAGGATCAGTACAGGATAAGTAATGTATGTACACAGCGACTGCACCAGCAGAATAGTGAGTGCAGCTCTGGAGTATAATACAGGATCAGTACAGGATAAGTAATGTAATGTATGTACACAGTGACTGCACCAGCAGAATAGTGAGTGCAGCTCTGGAGTATAATACAGGATAAGTAATGTATGTAGACAGTGACTCCACCAGCAGAATAGTGAGTGCAGCTCTGGAGTATAATACAGGATCAGTACAGGATAAGTAATGTATGTACACAGTGACTCCACCAGCAGAATAGTGAGTGCAGCTCTGCAGTATAATACAGGATGTAACTCAGGATCTGTACAGGGGGGCTCGGGGTATTCTGCACATTCTGACCAGTGTTCGGTAGATCTTTTAGCCTTTCTGTTTTTCTCCTTCTCGCAGGGGATTGCGGACCCCTCTGGAGAGCGTGGAGCTGGCGTTCTGCTGCCTCCTCCCCGCAGACCTGCACTATCTCTCCCGGAGCATCCATGTCTCATCTCTCAGGAAATTGGACTTGAGTGGGAACAACCTGAGTGGCGTCCTCCTGCAGCCCTTCCTGCAGCTCCTGGACCAGGCCTGCTCCTCCCTGCTGTGTCTGGATGTGATGGACTGCAAGCTGAGGGACTCCACCCTGTCGGCGCTGACGCCCGCGCTCTGCCGCTGTCGCTGCCTGCGCTACCTTGGGCTGCTTGATAACCCGTTATCTGGTCAGGGCATCAGATCTCTGCTGCACAGCTCCCTGCACCTGGCCGACCTGCAGCTGGTGATCTACCCGCTCCCGCTGGAGTGTCACCCGCGTTCAGCCGATGAGTCCAGTCCTGATGTTATTGGGTTCGTAGACTGTGATAAAGAAGCTCAGTTTAAGGCAGAAGTGCAGGAGGCGCTGGTGAGAGCGCAGAGGACGGACGTGGTGTGGACTGCGGACATGGTGACTCGCCACCCGCCCGAGTATCTCAGCTTATAGCCACGGGGGGAGCGATCACCTGGGCTTCTTCTATGTGCAATTATTCCCACCCATAAATGACCGCCAAAGTGCAAGCTACCGACAGCGCCAAATGTGTTCAGAGTAATGTAGTGGAGTATGACAGGAGACGGGGCCACACCACCAGCTGGATCCTGCGGCCGTGGCAAGGAGATGGGCGGCAGCCACAAGGACGGGAAAAATGGCCATGACAGCTGTTGCTTTTGGCCATTTTTAGGACCAATTTAAGTTTTTGGGGCTATTCACACAGCTGGGTTTTTATTGCCCGGTGAATAGCGGACATGTCCTATTTCACAGCCAGATGGAACCCATTGAAATCAATGGGCCTGTTTTTAACGGCAGTTTAGACAAGCGAGGACCCGTCTAACTGCTATTAAAAACGGGTATTCTGTTATTTTTTATTTAAAAAAAAAAAAAAAGCCATTCAGGGGTTAAAAATAAAAAAAATACCTTAACCACTTCCACTGGCGGGGACACTTGCTCCTCACTGAATGCGGCAGGACCCGTGCTCCCAGTGTGATGACATCACCATGCTGGAGGAGCAGGTCCTGCTGTATTCAGTGAGGAGCGAGTGTCCCCGCCAGGGGAAGTGTTCTTGTTTCTCTCTGGGGTAGCCACTAGTGGGGCATTACTAACACTAGGGGCTACTAATTGGGGCATTAATATTACTGGGGGAATTTGATGTCCAAGGGGCACTACGACAACTGAGGGGACCGCACGGGTTGGGATTAAAAAAAAATTGCATCAATCAGTTTTTAATGGTTGGTCTTAACCATTAAAAATCTGATGCAAAATGGACAGACGGCTCGAGAATGGATGCACAAATGGTTGAGAAACTGTCCGTGCGTTGTGTGAAGACGGCCTTAGGAGATGAAGAGATATTGGGAGCAGGAAGGGGCGAGACAACTCCTCGGCCTGGGGCAGCTTTTACACAAGCTTACAAGTGGGGGCGTCTTTGCTCCTCTAAAACCTGAAGTGGGGTCAGGGACCCGAAGTAAGACCGCAGCCACCAGTGCCCGGAGGGAAGCGGGGCTGGGCCGGGCATACCGCTCACATGGAAAAAGTTCAGCTCTTTTTATTTTTTGATCTTAAAGTCAAAAATGTTATAAATTATATAAAAACCAGTTTCTAATGTTGCTAGAAAGGAGCTATCCCTGTGATTATACGCCCAGTGCGCTTATATGGCAGATATTGGAGTTGTATCATTGTGCAGAAGATAAGAGGAGGGAAGCAGATGTTTGGTGCACTGTGTTGGGGGATACGCCGCTGACCACTGGGATTCGCCCCCATTACAGAGGGTGTCATCGCCCAGATGGTTAGTGTCCTGTGCACACTGGCCATAGATCCAGCCTTCTCCGCTATCCAGACCTGTATGAAAGCCGGGGCCCCAAAGATCAGACTGCAGTGGAGGAGGACTGCTCACTGAACTGGATCGCTGGCGCACACCCAAGAGAGACGGGGGCAAAATACTTAGAGGGGTTTTCAATATTGATGACTTATCCTCAGGATAGGTCAGTGATGGTGAACCTTTTGTAGACAGAGTGCCCAAACTGCAACCCAAAACCCACTTACTGTATTTTTCGCTTTATAAGGCGCAGTTTTTTTCCTTCAAAAGTGGGGGGGGGGGAATGGCAGTGCGTCTTATAAAGCGATGGTGTCATTTTTACATGGCTGACACTGATGTTTTGCGGGCCGGTATGCTGCACAGCGCTGCCGGCGATACATCAGTTTTGGTTATGCGGGGTGGGAGGAAGGGCCGGAGGCAGGCAACTCGCGGCGGGGCCCGGTGTAGTCGCTGTATTCCACAAGGCCCCGCGCACAGCAGTCTCTTTGTATGTAAAGTCTATTTCTCTCCTTTGATAAACTAGCCTAATCGTCTGAAACAGTACTCCCTCTATGACTGCAGCGGTCCGGCCGGCGCGTGACGTCACTCAGTCGCGCTCCTGCTTCATGAATGACTGAGTGACGTCACGCGCCGGCCGGACCGCTGCATTCATGGAGGGAGTACTGCGTCACGCCCCAGGTTCCCCATAACAGTGCGTCACGCCCCAGGTTCCCCATAACAGTGCGTCACGCCCCAGGTGCCACATAACAGTGCGTCACGCCCCAGGTTCCCCATAACAGTGCGTCACGCCCCAGGTTCCCCATAACAGTGCGTCACGCCCCAGGTTCCCCATAACAGTGCGTCACGCCCCAGGTTCCCCATAACAGTGCGTCACGCCCCAGGTTCCCCATAACAGTGCGTCACGCCCCAGGTTCCCCATAACAGTGCGTCACGCCCCAGGTTCCCCATAACAGTGCGTCACGCCCCAGGTTCCCCATAACAGTGCGTCACGCCCCAGGTTCCCCATAATGATCCGCTGTTTGAAGAGTAGGTCACGCTCCAGGCGAATGCTGCCTGCCCTTCACAGTTTACCTGCTCGCTGTCGACATCACAGCGGTGATCGGTGTAATTACAAGTATGGCGTCCTGTTCACTTAAAGTGTATAGGACAGAGCCGCCCATAGAAGTGTATAAGACGCCATAATTGCACCGATTACCTGCTCGTCGTTGATATCGCAGCAGTGAACTGTGAAGGGAAGGCAGCGTTCTCCTGGAGCGTGACCTACTCTTCAAACAGCTGATCGGTGGGGGTGCCGGGTGTCCAACCCCCACCAATCTGATATTGATGACCTATTATGAGGATAGGTCACCTGTATTAAAATCCCGTAAAAAAACCTTTTAAGATTTCAGAGAAAAAAAAACACTAAATGTGAGCAAAACAATAAAGCAGAAACCACCTGAACATGTACAGTATATATATCCTGACACTGGTCAATATCTTCTCAGCTTCTGATTTTCTGTAAATATTTGAGGTGCTGAATGTTGGGTCCAAAACCAAATCAACAGAAAAAAAAATCATACATTGCAAGTAAATGTCTTACACAAAACCCACTGTACCGAAAATAACGTTTGGCTATTCCTGTACATCTGATCCCTTGGTCCTGTTAGATGCTGTGCTCCACTGTTCCTGACCAATTCCGTTAGACGCTGCGCTCCAGTGTTTCTGACCAGTTCTGTGTCCTGTTAGACGCCACGCTTAGTTGTTCCTGACCAGTTCTGTGTCCTGTTAGATGCCGCGCTCCGGTGCTCCTCACTAGTTCTGTGTCCAGTTAGATGCCGCGCTCTGGTGTTCTTGACCAGTTGTGTGTCGCGTTAGATGCTGCGCTCCGGTGTTCCTGACCAGTTGTGTGTCGCGTTAGATGCTGCGCTCCGGTGTTCCTGACCAGTTCTGTGTCCCGTTAGATGCTGCACTCCGGTGTTCCTGACCAGTTCTTTTAGATGCTGCGCTCCGTTGTTCCTGATCAGTTGTGTCCCATTAGATGCTGTGTTTCTGACCAGTTCTGTGTCCCATTAGACTCCACACTCCGGTGTTCCTGACCAGTTATGTGTCCCGTTAGATGCTGCGCTCCCGTGTTCCTGACCAGTTATGTGTCCCGTTAGATGCTGCACTTCCATGTTCCTGACCAGTTCTGTGTCCCGTTAGATGCTGCGCTCCCGTGTTCCTGACCAGTTCCGTTTTTAGATCCTGCGCTCCCGTGTTCCTGACCAGTTCTGTGTCCTGTTAAATGCTGCGCTGTTCCTGACCAGTTCTGTGTCTTGTATACCTGAGAACGTCACAATGAAGAAAATTAATACCTGCCCGGGTCCCTTGTATGGATTATTTATACCTGCACCCGTGACGCTCCAGATCCCTTCACGGCCACCGTGGGGGGAGCAGCCAATTCCAGACAGAGACGAGCCCCCCTGGTTCACGTGGCAACCCCACCCGTCGCCAGAGATTTTGATTCGAAAGACAGGGATGCTGCATTGGCCGTGCAGGGATCCGGAGCGACGCGGGTGTTGGTAAGCAGGTAAGTATAATCCACACAAGGTGACCGAGCATTGGGGGGATATTTTAGATATTGGATAACCCCTTCAGCAATTCTGATTCATGTACCATCAAAATTATAAGGTAGAAAACAACTGAAGCCCAGCTCACAAGAGCTTACAATCTAAGCTGAGCGAGTGCATTGGGTGTGGAGATCACTGAAGATGTTTAGTTCAGAATGGGGGGGTGTTACAAGAGTAAGTTTACCGAACAGAATGAGCCTGCCTGAAAAGATGTGTTTTTAAGGCAAATTTGAAGTTAAGAAAGTTGGGAATTACCCTGATTGGGAAGAGCATTCCAGAGAGTAGGTGCAGCTCGAGAAAAGTCTTGAAGATGGAAGTGTGAAGTACAAATTATGGAGGGTGTTAATCTTAGGTCACTAACCGAATAGAGAGCCCGAGTAGGGTGGTAGACGGAGAAGAGGGTGGAGATTATGGAGGTGCAGAGCTGCGAGGAGCTTTAACTGTATGTATAGTGAATTGACTGGCACCGGGCGGAGGCATCGGCAGCATCACAAGCCGTATCAGCCGGCAGAATCCGATCTGCCCAAAGGTGCAGAGACCTGAACGGGGACCATTGTCAGCATCTTTTGTGACTTATGCGGAATAAAAAAAAAAAAAAACAAGCCCCCTGGTCGTTCATACTGTCACTGGAGGCGACTACTTTTTCATGGGTCGTCTTGTAGTAAAGGAAAGAAGATTGTGGCAAGAAACTGTGCAGAGGCAGAAGAAGACAAGCATACTGCCATTATCTGTGAGCATGGCAGAGGAGGTCAGCTGTGAGAGGCCAAGAGAGGAGGTTATAGAAAGAGACTGAAAGAAGAGGTTATAGAATGGGAGAGGAGGGGCATGGCTGAGTGACGACGCACACACACAGGTCCACCTTCACCTAAAGTGCTGGGAAACCCTTTCTTACCTCGCCTGCAGGGCCATGACAAAGGGGAGGAGGTCAAGGAGTCAGTCGGTGGTCCCTCCTGAGCAATCCATAGGCCGATACTCGTGCTCCGGATCATCGAAGCTGGCGCTACCAAAGGCTTTTAAAATGGCAGCCTCAGCAGCACCCTTCACTCTGGCACGCGCGCCGCGGCGCTTCCATACAGGAGATGGAGACTAGCCTCCCGCACAATCGGCTCCTTCCTCGCACGTTGATGGAAAACACCAGGCCACACATGGAGGCAGCAAGCAGGCTCAGGCCTCAATGTCACCCCAGCTGGATGATGACCAATAGATGAACCCCAGGGCGGCAGGGCAAACCGCACCACAGGTACCAACAAACGCTATAGCGGTGTCTGAATCGCCACCCCTCAGCCAGGGCACACATACAGTCTGACAGAGTTTCCATACTTGAACAACAATACCCCACCTCAGCTTCTGCAATGTCTTTGCTTTCTGCCATCATGGACACTCATGTCATGCTCAAATGAAGGACTTTTCACTCAACCTAGAGGATGTCGAAAAATAGGGGACGCCGCAATAATCTTAAAATATACCGGAATCAGTCCCTGGTGACCTATTATACGACACTGGTAACCATTTTTAACAAAATATTAGTCCACTGGATACCGCGATTGAATAAGAGTACACACGGTGGCAAGCCCGAAGAACCGCGACCCAGCTAGAGCTTGTGATGTAATCTGCAGCGTACATTTTTACAAGGTGAAAGAAGACATACTCTGCGGAGCTTGGGAGAAAAGAGAGATCCTCCATGAAGATCCACCGGTTACCATACTACCGGACGTATCATGTCTGACCCTCTATGCGCAGGCTAGTCCATCCTCTGTTAGAAGCCACAAAAGAAGCAGGGGCCTCATACAGTTGGGGCCACCCCTTCCACATTATCTTACGCAAGCAAGGGGGACTCTCTATGACTATCTATACTCCGGAGGATCTTCCTGAAGCTTTCCGCTTTCTGAACGTCCCGCCGGTACGAGTTCCAGGATGGACCATACCACCGCAGCTTCAGGCCCAGCAGCGGGCGGGCCAGGAGGAACCGCCCATCACTACCTCAATGCTCACCGACAAGTCGTCATGAGTCTGCCTGGACCCGGCCTCGACATTCCTCTGCGATACATCATCAAGTCTTCCCTCGCTGATACTGTGGCTAAGTGATGTTATAAAGGAGACACCTTGCTTGGATTAGGACAGTCCCCCCAGAGAACTATACAGTGTATTCTACTTAGATGGGAACCTTAATCTTAGCGGTGGGGGCTGGAGGTCCGGTAACTGCTGGGGTCACTGGACTCCTGATGCTGCCGTTCCCCTGTTCTCCTCACCTACACTTACCTATCTGCCCAGAGTTTCCCTTAGTCGATAGTTTCAGTTTTTTCTTTTTAGGGTTTGGACCTAGGAGGTCCCTCTGATGTTTCTCTTTAGTCAGCTAGCTGTTCCACCTTCCCCCACTAGGGTACTGAGCTTCGTGCCTTCGGGTGGAATTTTAAATTTTTTTAGCCGAGTTGGACGAACCACAGTTAAACAGAGGTTTATCTCATTTCTAGATTTTACTGTAGAGACTTCGTCTCATCTACAATTTACTCCAAACTTTTTTCATCACTTCAATCCCTTACCTCCCTACCCTCCTCCAACCCCCTTTTTTTTTTATTTATTATTATTATCATTATTACTATGTCAGATGTAATAATTGTTTCTCTCAACGCCCAGGGCTTGAACATTCCAGAAAAGAGGTCCTCCCTTCTCGGGCTTTTGTGGAAGAAAAGAGCACAAATCGCATTTATACAAGAGAGTCGCTTCCGCTCAGACGGCATCCAGTCTCTTATCGGTGTCCGGTTTCCCCATGTGTATCACTGTACCTCCCCAGACTCTAAGACCAAGGGAGTGTCCATCCTCATTTCCAACTCCGTGTCTTGGGAACTGATCGATGTCTGCACAGATGGATCGGGTAGATAAGCTGGCTGGCACGGTGACCACTCTAGCCACAATATATGCCCCAAACACAGGGCAGGTCAGATTTTTAGGCAAGACACTAGCAGCCCTAGATAAATTGGCGGAGGGGATCCTGATATTAACCTCACATTAGACCCTACTACTGACTCCTCTAAAGGTCACTCATACCTACCTCATTCCACATAGTCCAGACTAACGGAACTCCTGCCTAGCCACCAACTGGTGGATGACTGGCGCCTTTTACACCCGACAGACAGAGACTATACATTCTACTCCAATCACCACATTTCATACTCCAGATTAGACTATTTTTTCCTGCATCACACCAGGCTGGAACAGCTAACTGGGACACGGATTGACCCAATTACCTTCTCTGATCATGCCTTAATATCAATGACACTCACAATCCCGACCCTCCACAGCAGAGCATAGCACTGGCATCTGAATGACTCCCTATTACAAGACCTACAGGTCACAATGGAGATTCGGAAAGACTTGTCTGACTATTTCTCACTTCACACCACTCCAGACAGTGATCCTCTCAGTAGTGTTATCTGGACTTATATCTAAAATATATGACCTGGAACGCCTTCATAAGTCTACACTAGATAGACACCTTGGAGCTGAAGTGACACAGTTACAAGAGCAGGTCCGAGCCTTGTGCCTGTCCAGGGCAAAAGCAACCTTAGAAAAATGCTGCAGACAATACTACGAACACGGAAATAAACCCGGCAGAACCTTAGCGAGGGCATTGCGTAAGAACAGGGTAAAGTCTTATGTACCCTTTCTTACTGATAATACAGGTCAGCGTGTAACTTTTCCCCAAAAGATTACTGAAACTTTTAGATGGTACTATCAATCCTTGTACAACTTACAATCCCCCCAGAGTCCTGAAGCCCACATACAAGTCATCCGCGAATACCTATTATCTTCGGGATTAGGTCGCCTATCGACTGAAGCCATTGCCACATTGAAGGCTCCCCTGACTCTTGCTGAATTGGCCTTAGCCATGATGGATTCTCAGACAGGCAAAGCCCCAGGCCCAGATGGCCTGCCCTTAACTTATTATAAAACCTTTACCGACATCTTGTCTCCGCAATTCCTGTCCGCCTTCAATTCACTTGTCTCGACCTGCACCTTACCATCCGACACACTTCGAGCTCATATCACGGTAATTCCCAAGGAAGGAAAAGACCCATCGCAGTGTCAAAGCTACCGACCCATATCTCTTATAATTGTTGATTTAAAATTATTCCCTAAAAATTTGGGGATCTGTCTTATGCCACACATGCAAAATCTCATTCCCTTAGGTCAGACTGGCTTCTCACCCTTGAGGGAGGCTCGAGACAATACTACCAGGGCTATAGATATGATATATCATGCGATTATGACTAAACTCCCCATGTTCCTTCTCTCTACTGATGCCAACAAGGCATTCGACACGGTTGACTGGACTTCTATGTTCAAAACGCTGGGCCATATGGGATTGGGGGAGACGATGATGGCCCACATCCATAACTTTTACTCAAACCCCTTAGCGTCAGTCAAGGCGAACGGTCAAGTTTCAGCGCCATTTTCGATACACAATAGTACGAGACAGGGGTGCCCCCTCTTCCCCCCTGATCTTTATTCTTTGTCTGGAACCACTTCTAGGTCACATAAGAGCCAACCACGACATAACTGGAGTCCAGGTCCAGGGAGTCTCGCACAAGATAGCCACCTATGCGGACGACCTTCTTTTCTTCCTCACACGCCCCCATATATCTTTACCAAATCTTTTGAAATAACTCAAAATGTATTCACTGCTATCTAATTTTAAGATAAATTTCCAAAAATCAGAGGCCATGAACATCACCCTCCCTCCGAGCCTTGCTGTGGAATTAGCAGACAACGTTCCATTTAAATGGTCTAGATCCTCACTAAAATATTTAGGTATACAGCTAACCCCAAACCTCTCCAATCTCTACTCGGCAAACTATCCTCCCCTTTTGAGGAATATAAAAGCAGACCTTGACCGCTGAAACAAAGGTTATCTTCACGTGGTTTGGGTGGATTTCCATCTTTAAAATGAATGTTCTTCAGCACACACTCACCCCACCAGAGGCCCGACATTGAAGTCAATATCAACTATCTTTGAATTACCGGACATCTCGCCTTCAACCTCGCCAATGTTTCCTATTCTGGGTAACCCCATGTTCCCTCTGGGATTAGATCAGGGACCGTTCCGACAGTCCCTGATCTAATCCCAGAGGGAACATCCCTGACAGAATTGGCTACGGAGAGCAGGATCATTCCACTCCTTATCCATAGTCCATCTCCTAAATTTAGAGCAATTGATCTCCTCTTGAACGCTCTCCCTGCCGTAAACCACGTAACTTGGTTTCGGCCAGGGCGATCGATCCGGGTCATCGTAGATGAGACCTAGCGCTCTAAAAAATTCATCTACTGACCGGAGGGTCTGTGATCCGGTTGGTAGAGAAAATGCCCAAGACTGAGTGTCCCCTTTAAGTAACGACATGATAATGCCCACTCTTTGACTCTTATCCCCAGATGAGAGCGGACGTAACTTAAAGTACAATTTACACGACTCACTTTCCCCCGAAAATCTGTCCAGAAGTGCAACCTTAGGTTCAGGACAGGCCTGGTAACTACTACTGGCACCAGCAGCCTATGATCCCTGGATCTGCGTGCGGAGGTCAGCTACCTCTATAGACAGACCCTGCAACTGTCTAGCCAGTGCAGCGATTGGCTCCATAGCCTCACTGACATAATCAAGAATTGACTGTATATGGCGGTTGATAATGTCACGGCGCGGTGTGGGTAGATAACTCCACACCGACCACAAGAGAGAAGGGAAAAGGTACTAGGCCTGGAAACTTCACCACCTAGTGAATCCCTAAACCGAGCCCTGACAACTATCAGTATGAACAGACGTTGATGGTAGGAATGTTCGTACACTGGAACCTAGGGCCCTGGAAATAGTGTCAGGACAAGAGATGACCTGTTCCTTCCCAGCTGAAGGAACAGGAGACTCCCTCAGGCCTAATACCAAAAGGTAGGGAAAAACAACAAACAAGAAATAAAGCAAAGACACTTAACTCTGAAGTATGCGGATGAGCAGGAACTCAGAGGAGAACCAACACCAGCACTTCCAACATCCGAAAGGAGCTATCAACTGCATAGCATGATGGGTGATGCTGGACTAAATAGAGGAGTTGGAATGACCAGAGGTGCGGTCATACCCAGCAACAACAGAGAAGCAAGTGAAACCAGAGAGGCTGTCAGATCACATCACGTGCAGCCAGTCTCCTAGATCTTCTGAGTTCTGACCCCTGTCACAGGAGAGACCGTGACAGTTATAGAAAGAGAGAATGAGGCCCATAGAGGAGGTTATAGAAAGACAGGTCGAGAGAGTTTATATATAAAGAGAGTGAGAGGCCCAGAGAGGAGGTTATATAAAGAGAGAGGCCAAGAGCTGCGTTAAGAGAGAGGAGGTTATAGAGAGGCCGATGGGGAGATCAGATCGGGGATATTAAAGCACCCATAATAAGAGCTGGTGATTTAGAAGTGAGAAATGGGGGCTGCAAAGTGATCCAGGAACTGGTGGGGGGCGTCAGACGGCAGCCAGTTGCAGGGGGAATGGGCGGAAGAGTCTGATGGTGCGGACCTCAAAAGTGGGTTCCATTCTCCAACATTGGAAGCTTTGCTACTTCATCTCCACGAGGACGAGCTTTTAACCTCTTAGGACCAAGGTTGTTTTCAATAAATAATTTCTTATTGAGCTGTCCAGGACGGCTCTGGCGCATGCGCAGCAATGTTTCAGCCGTCCTATGTTGCTCTCTAATGGCTTGAGATATGCTGGATGTTGTAGTGCACGCCTATAGATGTAATGGGCAGCACATGGTTATACACATAGCCTGCAGCAGACTGTCACATATGGAGGTCCTCTCTGTGTCAGTATCCAGCAGATCCCCCCTTCCTTTCTCCCGTCAGGCTGTTGCCTTCTCTCTGCCCCTCCTGCAGTGAGGTGGACCTTACATGCCTGTGACATGAGGCGTGCTGCTGCGCGGGGCACAGTTACCAGCGTCTCCTGGGCCTTCACTGAAATCCCCACGGCTCTCATAGTCTTAATGAACACTTTTCATCCAGCGGCGCGGCAGCCCTTACACACTAACCCTCCGGTTATTTACTCGCTACAAACTTACCCTCCGGTTATTTACTCGCTGCATACTTACCCTCCGGTTATGTCTGTCTTTACTCGCTGCTGTCACTACGTAGTATGATATAAAGCTGTAGACAGAGCGAACAGTACATCCATTTAACCTCTTGGCTGCCAATTTAATCATGAGGTTCTGGGCACTTGTACAACCAGTGTGTATGCATGTGACTATGTACTCACCCTTCTCTACAGCTTCAGATACAACATATACAGTTGCAAGAAAAAGTATGTGAACCCTTTGGAATGATATGGATTTCTGCACAAATTGGTCATAAAATGTGATCTGATCTTCATCTAAGTCACAACAATAGACAATCACAGTCTGCTTAACCTAATAACACACAAAGAGTTAAATGTTACCATGTTTTTATTGAACACACCATGTAAACATTCACAGCGCAGGTGGAAAAAGTATGTGAACCCTTGGATTTAATAACTGGTTGAACCTCCTTTGGCAGCAATAACTTCCACCAGACGTTCCCTGTAGTTGCAGATCAGACGTGCACAACGGTCAGGAGTAATTCTTCACCGATCCTCTTTACAGAACTGTTTCAGTTCAGCAATATTCTTGGGATGTCTGGTGGGAATCGCTTTCTTGAGGTCCTGCCACAGCATCTCCATCGGGTTGAGGTCAGGACTCTGACTGGGCCGCTCCAGAAGGCGGATTTCCTTCTGTTTAAGCCATTCTGTTGTTGATTTACTTCTGTGCTTTGGATCGTTGTCCTGTTGCAGCACCCATCTTCTGTTGAGCTTCAGCTGGTGGACAGATGGCCTTAAGTTCTCCTGCAAAATGTCTTGATAAACTTGGGAATTCATGTTTCCTTCGATGATAGCAATCAGTCCAGGCCCTGACGCAGCAAAGCAGCCCCAAACCATGATGCCCCCACCACCATACCTCACAGTTTGGATGAGGTTTTGAGGTTGGTGCGCTGTGCCTCTTTTTCTCCACACATAGTGTTGTGTGTTTCTTCCAAACTCAACTTTGGTTTCATCTGTCCACAGAATATTTTGCCAGTTCTGCTGTGGAACATCCAGGTGCTCTTGTGCAAACTGTAAATGTGCAGCAATGTTTTTTTGGACAGCAGTGGCTTCCTCTGTGGTATCCTCCCATGAAATCCATTCTTGTTTAGTGTTTTACGTATCGTAGATTCGCTAACAGGGATGTTAGCATATGCCAGAGACTTTTGTAAGTCTTTAGCTGACACTCTAGGATTCTTCTTCACCTCATTGAGCAGTCTGCGCTGTGCTCTTGCAGTCATCTTTACAGGACGGCCACTCCTAGGGAGAGTAGCAGCAGTGCTGAACGTCCTCCATTTATAGACAGTTTGTCTTACCATGGACTGATGAACAGCAAGGCTTTTGGAGATACTTTTATAACCCTTTCCACCGTTATGCAAGTCAACAATTCTTAATCGTAGGTCTTCTGAGAGCTCTTTTGTGCGAGGCATCATTCACATCAGGCAATGCTTCTTGTGAAAAGCAAACCCAGAACTGGTGTGTGTTTTTATAGGGCAGGGCAGCTGTAACAAACACCTCCAATCTCATCTCATTGATTGGACTCCAGTTGGCTGACACCTCACTCCAATTAGCTCTTGGAGATGTCATTAGTCTATGGCAGGGATGTGAAACTCGTGGCGCTCCAGCTATTGCAAAACTACAACTCCCATCATGCCTGGGCATACTACAGCTTTCAGAGAATGATGGGAGTTGTAGTTTTGCAACATCTGGAGGGCCATGAGTTTGACATCCATGGTCTAGGGGTTCACATACTTTTTCTTGCAACTGTGTGAGTGTTAAACCCCGTGGGGGCCAATTCCATCGTACAATCTGCGTTTCCATTATGCATATAAGTGTCGCTCACCCTATAACCCCTTGGATTTGCTGACATTGAGGTACTACATTTGTAGGTGATAACGTGCCGACCTGTGATCGCTATTTGTACCGCTATCCCACGTGACATGCTGAGCCCATTTCACAGTCTATACACTGGCTCTAGTACTACTACCAGTCCGCTCATCATCCTCGGTCATGTGCACTCGGCTTGGTTACACCTGCTACGTTGCTGTTGTAATTTTTACCTCTTAGGCCTCATGCACACAAACTTATTTTATTTCCGTGTCCGTTCCATTTTTTAGCGGACCGTATGCGGAACCATTCATTTCAATGGGTCTACACAAAAAAAAACGGAAGTTACTCTGTGTGCATTTCGTTTCCATATGTTCGCATTTCTGTTCTGCAAAAGAATAGAACCTGTCCTAATATTGTCCGCATTACAGACAAGGATAGGACTGTTCTATCAGGGACGTGTGCATGAGCCTTCTGTGACAGGCACGGGTAGGTGGGCACAGATGGGGTAGGCGGGCACAGATGTGTTGGGTGGGCACAGATGTGGTAGGCGGGCACAGATGTGGTAGGCGGGCACAGATGGGGTAGGCAGGCACAGATGGGGTAGGCGGGCACAGATGGGGTAGGTGGGCACAGATGTGTTTTCGGATTTTATATCGGAGTGAGCGCTTGGTCCATGTATAATGTTGGCATCTATTGTCTTAGTACATTATATAGGAATGCACATCCCCATATTTATTTATCATATCGTGCAGGATGTTTTTATCTTTGTTTTTTTATCTTTTTTTCAGTGATTTTTGCTTCTTCTGCCATGAGTATATCTATCCTGATATTACCGCTATCATCCTACATGCGCTTCACATTCTTTTATTACTACTGCACATTTTGAGTTGTCATACATTCATTTATTTTTACGTCGGCCGTGAACGAGGTCCCGGGAGAGGAGTGAAGCGTCGGCCGTGAACGAGGTCCTGCGAGAGGAGTGAAGCGTCGGCCGTAAAGGAGGTCCTGGGAGAGGAGTGAAGCGTCGGCCGTGAAGGAGGTCCTGGGAGAGGAGTGAAGCGTCGGCCGTGAACGAGGTCCTGGGAGAGGAGTGAAGCGTCGGCCGTAAAGGAGGTCCTGGGAGAGGAGTGAAGCGTCGGCCGTGAAGGAGGTCCTGGGAGAGGAGTGAAGCGTCGGCCGTGAACGAGGTCCTGGGAGAGGAGCGAAGCGTCGGCCGTGAACGAGGTCCTGGGAGAGGAGTGAAGCGTCGGCCGTGAACGAGGTCCCGGGAGAGGAGCGAAGCGTCGGCCGTGAACGAGGTCCCGGGAGAGGAGTGAAGCGTCGGCCGTAAAGGAGGTCCTGCGAGAGGAGTGAAGCGTCGGCCGTAAAGGAGGTCCTGGGAGAGGAGTGAAGCGTAGGCCGTGAAGGAGGTCCTGGGAGAGGAGCGAAGCGTCGGCCGTGAACGAGGTCCTGGGAGAGGAGCGAAGCGTCAGCCGTGAACGAGGTCCCGGGAGAGGAGCGAAGCGTCAGCCGTGAACGAGGTCCTGGGAGAGGAGCGAAGCGTCGCCCGTGAACGAGGTCCTGGGAGAGGAGCGAAGCGTCGGCCGTGAACGAGGTCCTGGGAGAGGAGTGAAGCGTCGGCCGTGAACGAGGTCCCGGGAGAGGAGTGAAGCGTCGGCCGTGAACGAGGTCCTGGGAGAGGAGTGAAGCGTCGGCCGTGAACGAGGTCCTGGGAGAGGAGTGAAGCGTCGGCCGTGAACGAGGTCCTGGGAGAGGAGTGAAGCGTCGGCCGTGAACGAGGTCCCGGGAGAGGAGTGAAGCGTCGGCCGTGAACGAGGTCCCGGGAGAGGAGTGAAGCGTCGGCCGTGAACGAGGTCCTGGGAGAGGAGCGAAGCGTCGGCCGTGAACGAGGTCCTGGGAGAGGAGCGAAGCGTCGGCCGTGAACGAGGTCCTGGGAGAGGAGCGAAGCGTCGGCCGTGAACGAGGTCCTGGGAGAGGAGCGAAGCGTCGGCCGTGAACGAGGTCCTGGGAGAGGAGCGAAGCGTCGGCCGTGAACGAGGTCCTGGGAGAGGAGCGAAGCGTCGGCCGTGAACGAGGTCCTGGGAGAGGAGCGAAGCGTCGGCCGTGAACGAGGTCCTGGGAGAGGAGCGAAGCGTCGGCCGTGAACGAGGTCCTGGGAGAGGAGCGAAGCGTCGGCCGTGAACGAGGTCCCGGGAGAGGAGCGAAGCGTCGGCCGTGAACGAGGTCCCGGGAGAGGAGTGAAGCGTCGGCCGTGAACGAGGTCCTGGGAGAGGAGTGAAGCGTCGGCCGTGAACGAGGTCCTGGGAGAGGAGCGAAGCGTCGGCCGTGAACGAGGTCCTGGGAGAGGAGTGAAGCGTCGGCCGTGAACGAGGTCCCGGGAGAGGAGTGAAGCGTCGGCCGTGAACGAGGTCCTGGGAGAGGAGCGAAGCGTCGGCCGTGAACGAGGTCCCGGGAGAGGAGTGAAGCGTCGGCCGTGAACGAGGTCCCGGGAGAGGAGCGAAGCGTCGGCCGTGAACGAGGTCCTGGGAGAGGAGTGAAGCGTCGGCCGTGAACGAGGTCCTGGGAGAGGAGTGAAGCGTCGGCCGTGAACGAGGTCCTGGGAGAGGAGCGAAGCGTCGGCCGTGAACGAGGTCCTGGGAGAGGAGTGAAGCGTCGGCCGTGAACGAGGTCCTGGGAGAGGAGTGAAGCGTCGGCCGTGGTCTCGGTCATCAGGCAATTGTGATTTTTAAGCATAGTTAAGGATGATAATGGTGCCGCGGGCACAGCGCTGCCCTGCCAGGGATGAGAGATGGCATAGCGATCGCTCTGCTCCATGCCACGGAGGACATCACTGCCTGTAATACCGGCGTGTCTTCTGCTAGCTGTTGTCTGCGGCACTGCGGAGTCTAATGCGCTTTTAAGTCTTTATCTGAGGCCCCGAAGATTTCAACTACTGTATGTCAGTCCTTCCCCCTCGGGCTGAGCACCAGGACAATGTGACATATCAGAGGGCCAACCATGAGAGGGCCAACCATGAGACCTGCTCCAGCATCGTGTACACTGTGGAGTCATCTGCAGGCGGCTGGTTTCACATACAATTCGTTTTGCTGGCGTTCTCTGCAGCTTTCTAAAAGAGAAAACTGTGCCTATAGCGCCACCTGTTGGAAGCACACGCAAGCCTTGAGACGTAATGTAGGATTATAGCTAAGCCAGCACCCCATCTGATTGCCCCTCACCACTGCTGGGTCAGAGGCCTTCAGGACCTTGTGGAGGGCGCCTAGTAGACATAAGGAGTCTTATGCCTCATTCACACGTCAGTGATTTTGAGCCAAAACCAGATGCGGCCCTTAACATGTAGAGCTTGGAAGAAAGACGAGACAGAGGGGAGATGAGAGAGACTGCTAAATACATAAAGGGAATCAACTCGGTAAAGGAGGAGAGAAGATTTAAAAGAAGAAAAACTGCTACAAGAGGACATAGGGTTACATTAGAGGGGCAAAGGTTTAATAGTAATATCAGGAAGTATTACTTTACTGAGAGAGTAGTGGATGCAGGGAATAGCCTCCTGCAGAAGTGGTAGCTGCAAATACAGTGGAGGAGGTTAAGCATGCATGGGATAGGCATAAGGCCATCCTTCATATAAGATAAGGCCAGGGGCTATCCATAGGATTCAGTATATTGGGCAGATTAGATGGGCCAAATGGTTCTTATCTGCCGACACATTCTAGGTTTCTATGTTAAACACAGAACAGGAGACGATCTCTCCCTAAGGCCTCTTTCACACTTGCGTTGTCCGGATCCGGCGTGTACTCCACTTGCCGGAATTACATGCCGGATCCGGAAAAACGCAAGTGAACTGAAAGCATTTGAAGACGGATCCGTCTTCAAAATGCTTTCAGTGTTACTATGGCAGCCAGGACGCTATTAAAGTAGTAGGAGCGGGGAGCGGTATACTTACCATCCGCGCGGCTCCCGGAGCCGCTACACTGACGTCAGAGCGCCCCATGCGCATGGATGACGTGTACATGCGATCACGTCACCCATGTGGGTGGGGCGCCCTGACGTCACTCTGGAGCGCCCCGGAAGCCACACGGACGGTAAGTATACTGCTCCCCCGCTCCCCACTACACTTTACCATGGCTGCCAGGACTTTAGCGTCCCGGCAGCCATGGTAACCATTCAGAAAAGCTAAACGTCGGATCCGGCAATGCGCCGAAACGACGTTTAGCTTAAGGCCGGATCCGGATCAATGCCTTTCAATGGGCATTCATTCCGGATCCGGACTTGCGGCAAGTGTGCAGGATTTTTGGCCGGAGCAAAAAGCGCAGCATGCTGCGGTATTTTCTCCGGCCAAAAAACGTTCCGGTCCGGAACTGAAGACATCCTGATGCATCCTGAACGGATTTCTCTCCATTCAGAATACATGGGGATAAAACTGATCAGGATTCTTCCAGCATAGAGCCCCGACGACCGAACTCTATGCTGGAAGACAAGAACAACGCAAGTGTGAAAGAGCCCTTACACCTTACGTCTGTGGAGGCTCCAGTCCTGGTTTTGGCTCCAATCACTGATGAAAATCACTGACGTGTGAATGAGGCTTCAGAGGTAATGCAAAGACCTAATGGGGAAAGAGGTAAATTAGCGCTATTTCACCCTAAAAACAGCGGTCTGCAGATGAGATACTGGCTTGGCTATAATACTACGTTCTGTCTCCAGATGTGTTTCAGGGTCAGACGCTGACTCTCCAGCAGGCGGCGCCAGAGGCGGTTTACATTTGAACGTTTCCCACCGGTCCTTCTGCGTGTGCTTGGTGTCCAGGTCATGACTGTGCGGCTGCTTAGTGATGCCCTCTGTGCCCGTTCTGCCGGCTCCAGGAGTTGTGTATATTACATGTTCTTGCTCTTCACCTGGTGAGGAGGATCCTGTGAGCAGCTTGTCCAGAAGAGCAGCTCTTGAGGCTCAGGGATGGTGCTGGAGCAGCAGAGCCAAAGAGTCAACTCAGCTGAACCACAGTCTGATATAGCAGTGTCGATCCAGTGGAATACAGCAACAAAGCTCAAGCTGTTGAGTGGAAAAGCAATGCTGAGGAGGCAATGGTGCAGCAGACCTGAGGAGGCAATGGTGCAGCAGAGCTGAGGAGGCAATGGTGCAGCAGAGCTGAGGAGGCAATGGTGCAGCAGAGCTGAGGAGGCAATGGTGCAGCAGAGCTGAGGAGGCAATGGTGCAGCAGAGCTGAGGAGGCAATGGTGCAGCAGAGCTGAGGAGGCAATGGTGCAGCAGAGCTGAGGAGGCAATGGTGCAGCAGAGCTGAGGAGGCAATGGTGCCGCAGAGCTGAGGAGGCAAAGGTGCCGCAGAGCTGAGGAGGCAATGGTGCAGAAGAGCTGAGGACACAATGGTGCAGCAGAGCTGAGGACACAATGGTGCAGCAGAGCTGAGGACACAATGGTGCAGCAGAGCTGAGGAGGCAGTGGTGCAGCAGAACTGAGGACACAATGGTGCAGCAGAGCTGAGGACGCAATGGTGCAGCAGAGCTGAGGACACAATGGTGCAGCAGAGCTGAGGACACAATGGTGCCGCAGAGCTGAGGAGGCAATGGTGCAGCAGAACTGAGGAGGCAATGGTGCAGCAGAGCTGAGGAGGCAATGGTGCAGCAGAGCTGAGGAGGCAATGGTGCAGCAGAGCTGAGGACACAATGGTGCAGCAGAGCTGAGGACACAATGGTGCCGCAGAGCTGAGGAGGCAATGGTGCAGCAGAACTGAGGAGGCAATGGTGCAGCAGAGCTGAGGAGGCAATGGTGCAGCAGAACTGAGGAGGCAATGGTGCAGCAGAGCTGAGGAGGCAATGGTGCAGCAGAGCTGAGGAGGCAATGGTGCCGCAGAGCTGAGGAGGCAAAGGTGCCGCAGAGCTGAGGACACAATAGTGCAGAAGAGCTGAGGACACAATGGTGCAGCAGAGCTGAGGAGGCAATGGTGCAGCAGAGCTGAGGAGGCAATGGTGCAGCAGTGCTGAGGAGGCAATGGTGCAGCAGAGCTGAGGAGGCAATGGTGCAGCAGAGCTGAGGAGGCAATGGTGCAGCAGAGCTGAGGAGGCAATGGTGCAGCAGAGCTGAGGAGGCAATGGTGCCGCAGAGCTGAGGAGGCAAAGGTGCCGCAGAGCTGAGGACACAATGGTGCAGAAGAGCTGAGGACACAATGGTGCAGCAGAGCTGAGGACACAATGGTGCAGCAGAGCTGAGGACACAATGGTGCAGCAGAGCTGAGGAGGCAGTGGTGCAGCAGAACTGAGGACACAATGGTGCAGCAGAGCTGAGGACACAATGGTGCAGCAGAGCTGAGGACACAATGGTGCAGCAGAGCTGAGGACACAATGGTGCCGCAGAGCTGAGGAGGCAGTGGTGCAGCAGAACTGAGGACACAATGGTGCAGCAGACCTGAGGAGGCAATGGTGCCGCAGAGCTGAGGAGGCAAAGGTGCCGCAGAGCTGAGGACACAATGGTGCAGAAGAGCTGAGGACACAATGGTGCAGCAGAGCTGAGGAGGCAATGGTGCAGCAGAGCTGAGGAGGCAATGGTGCAGCAGAGCTGAGGAGGCAATGGTGCAGCAGAGCTGAGGAGGCAATGGTGCAGCAGGGCTGAGGAGGCAATGGTGCAGCAGGGCTGAGGAGGCAATGGTGCAGCAGAGCTGAGGAGGCAATGGTGCAGCAGAGCTGAGGAGGCAATGGTGCAGCAGAGCTGAGGAGGCAATGGTGCAGCAGAGCTGAGGAAGCAATGGTGCAGCAGAGCTGAGGAGGCAATGGTGCAGCAGAGCTGAGGAGGCAATGGTGCAGCAGAGCTGAGGAGGCAATGGTGCAGCAGAGCTGAGGAGGCAATGGTGCAGCAGAGCTGAGGAGGCAATGGTGCAGCAGAGCTGAGGAGGCAATGGTGCAGCAGAGCTGAGGAGGCAATGGTGCAGCAGAGCTGAGGAGGCAATGGTGCAGCAGAGCTGAGGAGGCAATGGTGCAGCAGAGCTGAGGAGGCAATGGTGCAGCAGAGCTGAGGAGGCAATGGTGCAGCAGAGCTGAGGAGGCTAAGGTGCCGCAGAGCTGAGGACACAATGGTGCAGCAGAGCTGAGGACACAATGGTGCAGCAGAGCTGAGGAGGCAATGGTGCAGCAGAGCTGAGGAGGCAATGGTGCAGCAGAGCTGAGGAGGCAATGGTGCAGCAGAGCTGAGGAGGCAATGGTGCAGCAGAGCTGAGGAGGCAATGGTGCAGCAGAGCTGAGGAGGCAATGGTGCAGCAGAGCTGAGGAGGCAATGGTGCAGCAGAGCTGAGGAGGCAATGGTGCAGCAGAGCTGAGGACGCAATGGTGCAGCAGAGCTGAGGACGCAATGGTGCAGCAGAGCTGAGGAGGCAATGGTGCAGCAGAGCTGAGGAGGCTAAGGTGCCGCAGAGCTGAGGAGGCAAAGGTGCCGCAGAGCTGAGGACACAATAGTGCAGCAGATTTGAGGAGGCAATGGTGCAGCAGAGCTGAGGAGGCACTGATGGGCAGGACACAGTGGAGGGGTATAGGAGAACTACAACTCCCAGCATCTGCAGCATTTTATTTTGTGATACCAGAGGACATTACAGGGAGTAGGTATAAGAGGAGAGGACTGTGCAACCTGTTATTATATGTCAGAGCACATTACAGGGAGGCGTATAGGAGAACTACAACTCCCAGCATGTGCAGCCTGTTGTTATGGGATATTCAGAGAGGGGCTATAGAACTACTACTCCCATCATGTCCAGGCTATTATGTGATATCACAGGACATTTCATCTAGGGGGTATAAGAAGGGAGAACTACGACCCCCAGCATTTCTCTGGCTCCCACACTGACATCTTCACTTCTCCATACAAGCCTCACACAGCAGCGCCTGCTCACCAGACCCCGCCCCCTAATGTGACTGATCACATGATCGTTGGATCCTCCCAGGTCCTTAGGCCACAACCTATCACACGCGCCACTGCTAAGCTCCGCCCCCTCATGTACGGATCACATGACTGTGACATCTCCGCAGGTCCTTTAACCATTCAGATGTATCCGCTGCGGTTCAGGTGCGGTATGTGTGCTAGAACCTGCAGCAAAGGAGCAGCAAACCGCCAGGTGTGAATCCGGCCTTGAGGTGAGGTTGCAGGAGGCGTGTTGTGCAGTTCTGTTACATTTTTTGCACAGTTGATGACATGATGGCAAAACTGCAGGTCCCCCCCCCCAAGGCCTCATGCACACGACCAGATGTATTTTGTGGTCCGCAAAAAATGTATCCACAAAAAGTACGGATGACGTTCGTGTGCATTTTGTATTTTGCGGAACAGAACAGCTGGACCCAATAGAAAGTAATGTGGACCATAAGGGTCCATTCACACATCCGTGTGATCCGCAAAACACGGACACCAGCTTTTTGTGGACCGCACATCGCCGGCACTTAATAGAAAATGCCTAATCTTGTCCGCAAGTGCGGGTCCGCGTTTCTGGATCCGGGCTGCACATCGTACGGCTCCATAGAAATGAATGGGTCCGCAAAACGCGGAACAGAATTGCGGACTTGTGAATGAAGCCTAATAGGACATGTTCTATTTTTTTACGAAACGGAAATACGGACATACGGAAACTGAATGCACATGGAGTAACTTCCGTTTTTTTGCGGACCCGTTGAAATCAATGGTTCCATATACGGGATTAAAAAAAAACGGAACGGATACAGAACAAAAATACGTTTGTGTGCAAGAGACCTAAGGCCTGTGCTGCCTGTTGCCGTATTGCGGACCCCAAATACACGGGTGCCGTTCTGTCACGGATGCGGACCCATTCACTTCAGTGGGTCCGCAAATCCGGAGATGTGGAACGGAAGCACGGAACGGAACACTGCGGAAGCACTACGGACTGCTACCGTGGAGTTTTGTTCCGTACTTCCTTTTAGCAAAAAGATAGAACATGTCCTATCTTTTTGCGGAATGGGCGGATCGCGGACCTATTAAAGTGAATGGGTCTGCGATCTGCTGCGGCTGCCCCGCGGTCAGTGTTCGTGCATTGCGGCCTGCTGCCACGGGGCGCACACATTCGCGTGCAGGAGGCCTGAGAGACACAGAAATCCGTGAATGGTTCAGACCTGTAATTGGTGGATTTACTGTGGAACGTTTTTTTCTTCCGTTTACATTTTGTTTTTTGCGTTCCGTCTACGTAAGTATTCATCTCAATGGATCCGAGAAAAAAAAAAGGTACTCCGTATGCCTTCCGTTTCCGTATTTCCGTTTTTCCGTTCAAAGATAGAACATGTCCTATTATTGTCCGCATAACGGACAGGGATAGGACTGTTCTATCAGGGTCGTCATCTGTATTTTTTGCAAATCCGTTTTTGCGGACCACAAAATACTGAAAATTCCATACGGTCGTGTGCAAGAGGCCTGAGGGGAAATCTGCAGAGAAATCTCATCCGCCATGAAACAGGAGCGCCGCTGGATTCCAAAATTCACCAAGTTTATAAAAATGGCGCAGATGGAGAGATCCCGCGACGCTCAGCGAACGCTGACATTAAAGTCAGTGGATTCAGCGCGGCCCCCGGGTACTCAGCAGTTTGCTGCAGTTTTTAGTCTAAACTGTTCTAAAACATTTTTGTGACAGATTTGCGCGAAACTTTGTGATTTTTTTCTCTCGTCACTCGCCAAGTTAGAAAAGTGGTGGAAATGTGGGCGTGCCCCGCGGCTGTAGTCGGTTATTAGAAGGAAAGCCTGAACATGGCGCCGATTCCTGACCGGTCATTGCAGTTGCACCAGATTTATTCGGAAGCTGCCGTAATGTTGTTGATGTCGTCTGTATGACCGCTGTCCCCTCCCCCGATACTAATATCCACTAACTTCAGCACCGCATCCGCCGCCTTCCTTCCGTTTCTGCACCTGGGGTCTCGTCGTTCATGGCCGTCCCGCTGGTCGCTCTCTTCTTCTTCCGATCCCAGCCTCAGCAGCAGTATGGCGTCCGCTGCAGTCAGGGGCACAATCGCCAGGCCGCCTGCACCATCACCGCACTGTACTTTTCAGGGAGTATATGACCGGTTCTCTTTAAATATAATGAAAACCTCAGCTGCCGCAGAACCTCTTTGTATGAATATGTGCTCTGGAATGTACAGGAATGGGGAAACCCAGAGACCTCCAACCTCCCTGGCGGGGCCCCCAGAGCGTCCAGATGGAGAATGAAGTGTCCACCTACCTGGAGCTCCTGAACCTGCACGGCCGCCTCATTCTTCTCCTGGATGCGGTCTCTGCCTCACAGGACGGGTTGGGAGACCCCGGTTCTCCTTGGAGTTGCAGGTCCTACACCTGGGTCTATAGACATTTATAAATCTCCATGTTGGGGCCCCTGGAATCCATGTAGTGGGGGTTCTGAGAAGCGGGGCCCCTCCAGGCTCAGGAAGTGCGGTTCTTGAGGTGACACCTGGTCTTGTCCCCTGGATGATTTCCTCTCCTCTTCTCGTAAAGGCGCCTGCAGTACTAGAAGCCTCCAGTTCTCTCCTCTTCTCCTGAATGACCACCAAGGATGGACAGGAAGGAGATCAGCAGAAGAATATTAGACCTCACCTTGGAGATCATCTCCCTGCTGAGCGGAGAGGTAAACTTTTCTAGATTTCTCTCCTCTTTATTGTATTCTGTAACAAGTCAGACATCGGGAAGGAGAATCCATCATAGGAAGTGATAGGAAGAGTCTGGGGTCCTGGAGAACGGCCTCCAGACCTTCCAAGTGACGGAGAACCTGAAGATCAGACCCCAATATGGTGAGTGATGTGTCATGTGACCAATAGTCATGTTGTAGGAGCCATGAGGAGGTAAGTAGGCACCTTGTACCCAGAAGCAGAGGGCCGGAGTGTGGCCTGGACGGAGGATTTCCGTTACTGTAAGAGCAGTGAGACTATGGACTCTATACTGTAAGAGCAGTGAGACTATGGACTCTATACTGTAAGAGCAGTGAGACTATGGACTCTATACTGTAAGAGCAGTGAGACTATGGACTCTATACTGTAAGAGCAGTGAGACTATGGACTCTATACTGTAAGAGCAGTGAGACTATGGACTCTATACTGTAAGAGCAGTGAGACTATGGACTCTATAATGTAAGAGCAGTGAGACTATGGACTCTGTACTGTAAGAGCAGTGAGACTGTGGACTCTTTACTGTAAGAGCAGTGAGACTATGGACTCTACTGTAAGAGCAGTGAGACTATGGACTCTTTACTGTAAGAGCAGTGAGACTATGGACTCTATACTGTAAGAGCAGTGAGACTATGGACTCTATACTGTAAGAGCAGTGAGACTATGGACTCTATAATGTAAGAGCAGTGAGACTATGGACTCTATACTGTAAGAGCAGTGAGACTATGGACTCTTTACTGTAAGAGCAGTGATACTATGGACTCTTTACTGTAAGAGCAGTGATACTATGGACTCTTTACTGTAAGAGCAGTGATACTATGGACTCTGTACTGTAAGAGCAGTGAGACTATGGACTCTATACTGTAAGAGCAGTGATACTATGGACTCTTTACTGTAAGAGCAGTGAGACTATGGACTCTTTACTGTAAGAGCAGTGAGACTGTGGACTCTTTACTGTAAGAGCAGTGAGACTATGGACTCTTTAATGTAAGAGCGGTGAGACTATGGACTCTGTACTGTAAGAGCGGTGAGACTATGGACTCTTTACTGTAAGAGCGGTGAGACTATGGACTCTTTACTGTAAGAGCAGTGAGACTGTGGACTCTGTACTGTAAGAGCAGTGAGACTATGGACTCTGTACTGTAAGAGCAGTGACTATACCTAACACCGCAACAAAATCCATAATTATCTCCACCTAAACGCATGCCTATGGCAAGATCAACTATAAAACCTACTAGAAAGCCAGCAGACGGCATGGACATACAATGCCAGGTTATTGAACATGATTCATAGAACATTACTTGTAAAACAAGCAGAACAAGTGCAGGGACGAGGCGACCTCTCCAGAGGACACTGGCCATACTGCTCCACATGGTGGTAAGAAAAGTTAAAGTTCCGATGAAATTATATCAATATAATCAATCATCAAGGCAGAATATATTACCCATGCTGTGCCTCCTCCGGGAAGGAGCCAACCCCAACGCGCGTTTCGGCGAGCCTTCATCTGGGCTCCGCCATCCCGGAGGAGGCACAGCATGGGTAATATTTATGGGAGACTGTTTTACTCTCTGCCAGAGGAGGTTGTGATCCGGAAGTCACTTGTCTGCAGTGTGATAATATTACAGGGGGAGTTGATCCAGGGGAGTTATTCTGATTTCCGGATTTGGAGTCGGGGCAGGTTTTTTTTTACATAAGATGTGGTACATTGGCTTCTACCTGCTGAGGGTCTTTGGCCTTCACCTGGATCAGTCTGAAATGGATGAACGTTCGTCCGTTTTTTCCCGTTTGTTACAGGGTTAATCAGCTTGAACATTACAGGCCATGAACAGGCGTGGAGTTGATGGCTGCCGTAAATTGCTTCTTGATATAGTCAGCAAAGACAAGGTGGTAGGAAGTGTAGATCATGGAGCTCAGGTCTCCAGGAGGATCTGAGGGTCACTCCACAGTGTGATGATGGAAGTCTTCCATGGTGTCAGGTCAGGAGTGATACTTCCATGCCTGAGGGGGATGAGGGACAGTGCCGTTACTCGGTCTCTATGATGATATGTCCTCCCTCCACAGGACTACACCATAGTAAAGAAGTCATCAGCAGACTGTGTGACTCCCATCATCCAGGAGTCAGGAGGGCGGAGCAGGACCCCCATCATTGAGCCTCACCCCCTGATACACGAGCAGAAGATCCTAGAACTCATCCAGAAGATGATGGAGCTGCTGACTGGAGAGGTGACACTGCTGGGAATGCTGGGAAATTCTCCAGTAACAGCACTGGAGGGGTCTGGGTGATGACAGTGTCATTGTGTTGTCAGGTTCCTATAAGGTGTCAGGACGTCACTGTCTATTTCTCCATGGAGGAGTGGGAGTATATAGAAGGACACAAGGACCTGTACAAGGAGGCCATGATGGAGACGCCCCGGCCTGTACCATCACCAGGTAAGAGGAGATCTGGCTCAGAGTGGGTTAAAAAATAAAAGAACCGTCACCTCTCTGGTCCCCTGCCGTTCCTAGTCTGTCTCCTGTGTCCCCAGTGGTCTGTGCTCCCATCAGCCAGTCACTGCCCGGGCCTCTCCCGTGGGACAGGAAGGTGGCGTGGGCAGCGGCAGAATGAGGGCGGCAGGGGAGCCATTTTTACCGACCACTTCTCCCTGGAGCTCCGCCTTTAATACCACAAGCGATGGTTTATAATGTGGGTGCTCCACACCACGTTACAGCCCTACATTTCCCCGAGGGCCGATAGATCCCAAAGGAGTTTTCCGTGTGATGAGCGACGCTTTTCCATACAGAGGCTTCCTACAAAAAACTTATCCTGTACAGTGTATGTTACGGGATTGTACGGCCAGTGTGTGCCGCTCCGTGACTTTATGTGGTGGATGTCAGCTTGACATACAGTACAGACCAAAAGTTTGGACACACCTTCTCATTCAAAGAGTTTTCTTTATTTTCATGACTATGGACAATTGTAGATTCACACTGAAGGCATCAAAACTATGAATTAACACATGTGGAATTATATACATAACAAAAAAGTGTGAAACAACTGAAAATATGTCATATTCTAGGTTCTTCAAAGTAGCCACCTTTTGCTTTGATTACTGCTTTGCACACTCTTGGCATTCTCTTGATGAGCTTCAAGAGGTAGTCACCTGAAATGGTTTTCACTTCACAGGTGTGCCCTGTCAGGTTTAATAAGTGGGATTTCTTGCCTGATAAATGGGGTTGGGACCATCAGTTGTGTTGAGGAGAAGTCAGGTGGATACACAGCTGATAGTCCTACTGAATAGACTGTTAGAATTTGTATTATGGCAAGAAAAAAGCAGCTAAGTAAAGAAGAACGAGTGGCCGTCATTACTTTAAAAATGAAGGTCAGTCAGTCCGAAAAATTGGGAAAACTTTGAAAGTGTCCCCAAGTGCAGTCACAAAAACCATCAAGCGCTACAAAGAAACTGGCTCACATGCGGACCGCCCCAGGAAAGGAAGACCAAGAGTCACCTCTGCTGCGGAGGATAAGTTCATCCGAGTCACCAGCCTCAGAAATTGCAGGTTAACAGCAGCTCAGATTAGAGACCAGGTCAATGCCACACAGAGTTCTAGAAGCAGACACATCTCTAGAACAACTGTAAGAGGAGATTGTGTGAATCAGGCCTTCATGGTAGAAGATCTGCTAGGAAACCACTGCTAAGTACAGGCAACAAGCAGAAGAGACTTGTTTGGGCTAAAGAACACAAGGAATGGACATTAGAGCAGTGGAAATCTGTGATTTGGTCTGATGAGTCCAAATTTGAGATCTTTGGTTCCAATCAGCGTGTCTTTGTGCGACGCAGAAAAGGTGAACAGATGGACTCTACATGCCTGGTTCCCACCGTGAAGCATGGAGGAGGAGGTGTGATGGTGTGGGGGTGCTTTGCTGGTGACACTGTTGGGGATTTATTCAAAATTGAAGGCATACTGAACCAGCATGGCTACCACAGCATCTTGCAGCGGCATGCTATTCCATCCGGTTTGCGTTTAGTTGGACCATCATTTATTTTTCAACAGGACAATGACCCCAAACACACCTCCAGGCTGTGTAAGGGCTATTTGACCATGAAGGAGAGTGATGGGGTGCTGCGCCAGATGACCTGGCCTCCACAGTCACCGGACCTGAACCCAATCGAGATGGTTTGGGGTGAGCTGGACCGCAGAGTGAAGGCAAAAGGGCCAACAAGTGCTAAGCATCTCTGGGAACTCCTTCAAGACTGTTGGAAGACCATTTCAGGTGACTACCTCTGGAAGCTCATCAAGAAAATGCCAAGAGTGTGCAAAGCAGTAATCAAAGCAAAAGGTGGCTACTTTGAAGAACCTAGAATATGACATATTTTCAGTTGTTTCACACTTTTTTGTTATGTATATAATTCCACATGTGTTAATTCATAGTTTTGATGCCTTTAGTGCGAATCTACAATTTTCATAGTCATGAAAATAAAGAAAACTCTTTGAATGAGAAGGTGTGTCCAAACTTTTGGTCTGTACTGTATGTACAATGGGAAACCGTCCCCGGCGCGATGTGGGCAGATCCTGGTGGTGGGAGTCCAGCACGGTGACGCTCCAGTATTCCCCCTGCCCTTCATGTCTCTGATTCTCTAGTCACTCCCCAAGCAGAAAAGATAAAACTCTCTGTATGTGACTGGAGGAGAAGGTGGCATCACCGGATCATCGTCCGTGGAGGCTCCACAGCCACAATACTTGCCTGGGGTCAGTGTTGGCTCCTGCTTTGCGCTGCTCAACCCCTTGAGTAACATTTTTTTAATGCTTTGATGTATGCGAGGCCGTGCTTGTTACAGGAGGAGCTGAACGTTACGTTCCGCCATCAGCCGTTATTTATAGATGAATTTCTCATTTTAGTAAAAATGCTGAAAAAGCAACTCTTGCTGCAAGTTACACCATATGGAGAAGTTCTGACCCCTCCACATTCCACCTCCAGGAGCTTTCATGACCTTCCACCTCCCATTCTACACCCATAGATAGTAATATGGAGTTGTCCCCCCCCCCCCCTGATCTTCTGGGAAAGCTTTCTACAAGATTTTGCAGAGTGTCTGTGGAAATGTTTGCCCCTTTTATCCAAAATAACATTTGTGAGGTCAGGTACTGATGGAGGAGAGGGCCGGGCTCGCGGCCTCCATTCTGGTGTTGGATGGGGTTCAGGTCGGGGCTGTGTGTGGACGGTCATTCTCTTCCAGACCAGACACCCCTGAATCACACCATTATGGAGCTTGCTTCGTGCACTGGCGCCCAGTCATGGAGGAACAGAAAAGGGTCTTCCCCAAGCCGTTGATGATGAGGATGATGGACGTGTTCAGGGTTCCTGGAGGCCATCTCCCTCATGGTGTTTTACAGTTAATGTTTGAGTCTTCTCCACCTGCTCACCATGGATTTCTCCTGAGAAAGGAGAGAAAGCAGCGTTCATGGACATTACTGCAGCCCCAGGCCAGAGGTTTCTCTGTGGGGTTACTGTATGAGCAGAACATTGACTGAACCTAGAAGTGACAGAAGCATCTGATCTCTAGGCAGGAGGTCACGTAGTCACCAGGGCTTGTGTCTCCACAGATGGATCCATTAGGAAACGTCCACCAGGGAGATGTCCCAGTCCTCTGTACTCCCAGCATTGTCCAGAGAATCATCAGGTAGGTGACTCCAACATCTGACCCTAAGTGGATTGAATCAAAGATCATTTTACAGGTTTCTTGTCTGTTTAGGAGGAAGATCTCCTGGATATTAAGGTTGTGGTTATAGATGAAGAGGGGGAGACGGATTTAATAGCCAATCAGCAGTGTAAGGAGGAGACGTGAATGCCTGTTCTGAGGGTCACTCAGATACTACTCCCATCATCTGATCATCACACCTAACAATCTATGTGTTTCCAACAGGTGGACAGATAGAAAGGAATCCCTCCGAGAGATGTCCCCGTCCTCTGTATTCCCAGGGCTGTCCAGAGGAGAAGGTCCCAGAGAACCATCAGGTAGATGGAGCTGAGCCCTATACACATCTATATAGGGGGGTCCTGCGGTCATAGAGGTGTCATAGATGGTGGGGGTCTCTTATGTGGTTCTCTTAGATTCCTCCTGGCCTGCCGTATCTGTACTGAATTTTTACAGGGGGGCGATCTGACTAATATTAAAGTGGAGGATGAAGACGAGAGGATGATGGGCGATTCCCCGTGTATGAGCAGCATGGCGGCAGATGTGACCACAGGTATGGAATAATAGACTCACAGAGCGAATTCAGAGGCTTCTAAAGGAGGTTATCACTGGAATGAGGGGTCCCGAGTCCCCACTACATGAGGCGGCAGTGCACACAGTTCTGTCAGTCCCCTAGAAGTGGATGGAGCGGTGGATCAATACTGTTCTATTCACCGAGGGGACCCCATGTTGTCAGGGTCGCTGGGGGCCCAGTCAATGGTCAGATCCCGACGAGCTGATATTTATCACCTATTCGATGTTCAGGTGATAAATCATTGTCGTGGGATGACACCTTTAAGGTGAGGGGCCATCTTAAAGCAAAAGATACATCTCCCCCAAAGCCAGCAGTGATACCAGGTCCCGTGGCAGAGTTTGAGGCAGCGCAGACCTCAGGTTAAAGAAGATTTGTTGGGTCCAGCACCACATGACGTCCTTTTGCTGATGCGTTAAACACATACGGAGCTTATTCCGAGCCTAAAAGAAAACAGGAAAATAGGAACTTTACAATCAAAAGCAACCAATGGAGCGGGCTAAAGCCAGTCACATGATCCGGGTCCAGGATCCTCCATCTTCTAATCACTGTGCAGCGCACACGCGTGTGCCAAACGTCTAAAATGTAAAATTACTGCATCATTCAGAGATCCCCAAAGCTTAGAATCTCATTGAATCCTGTATTATTATTACTATTAATAATTCCATGTACATCGAGGGGGTTACACATAGAGATGAGAGGAGAACTGAGCAGGAGGTCCTGTGAGGATCGGAGATTACGAGAAAGCAGGTCACAGATATAAGGAGGGGGCAGGTTGTGGACGGCCTTGTATGTCGTAAATATTTTAAACTGAATTTGCTGAGCAATGGGGAGCCTGGGAAGAGATAGGCAGAGGAGAAACGGGGGGAGAGGTGGATTAACCGTGCAGCGGAGATGAGAATAGATTGGAGGGGAGCGAGAGTGCTAGATGGGAGGCCACAGAGGAGGATGTTGTAGTAGTCCAGGCAGGAGATGACAAGGACATGTAGCATCATTTAGTTGGGTGAGGAAGCAGCAAATACAAAATATGTTTTTGATTTGAAATCGGCAGGTGGAGGTGAAGGTTTGGATGTGTGGCCTAAAGGACAGGGCAGAATCCAATGTTACCCCAGGCAGCGGGCTTGCGGGACTGGAGAAAGCTTTGTGCTATTAACTGTAATGGACAGGTCAGGTAGAGGGGCTGAGGGACATGGGGGTCAGACAATGAATTCAGTTTTCTTCATGCTGAGTTTTAGGAAGCGGGAGGAGAAGAATGAAGAAACACTGGGATTCTGGATAGGAGGGAAGTGACATCTGGGCCGGCGAGGTAATTGAGTGTCGTCAGCATAGAGGTGGCATTGGAAGCCATGGGACTCTATGAGTTGTCCCAGGCCGAATGTATAAATGGAGAAAAGTAGGGGACCCAGGACAGAGCCTTGAGGGACACCAACAGAGAGGGTGTGTGATGAGGAGGTAGTGTATGAATGAGAAACGCTGAAGGTTCTGTTGGTGAGGTACAAGAGGGTCCAGCAGAGGGCCGAAAAGAGGTTTTGTTTCAGAGGAGAGTGGTCGAATGTGTCAAAGGCCAATGGCAGGTCAAGGGTGAGGAGCACAGAGTAATGTAGAAGGAAGAGGACAGGTCTAGGAGGAGCACAGAGTAATGTAGAAGGCAGAGGAGGAGCACAGAGTAATGTAGAAGGCAGAGGACGGGTCTAGGAGGAGGAGCACAGAGTAATGTAGAAGGCAGAGGACAGGTCTTGATGGAGGAGGAGCACAGAGTAATGTAGAAAGAAGGGGACAGGTCTAGGAGGAGGAGGACAGAGTAATGTAGACGGTGAAGGACGAGTCTAGGAGGAGGAGCACAGAGTTATGTAGAAGGAAGAGGACGGGTCTAGGAGGAGGAGCACAGAGTTATGTAGAAGGAAGAGGACGGGTCTAGGAGGAGGAGCACAGAGTTATGTAGAAGGAAGAGGACGGGTCTAGGAGGAGGAGCACAGAGTTATGTAGAAGAAAGAGGACAGGTCTAGGAGGAGGAGTACAGAGTTATGTAGAAGGAAGAGGACGGGTCTAGGAGGAGGAGGACAGAGTAATGTAGAAGGTGGAGGACGGGTCTAGGAGGAGGAGCACAGAATAATGTAGAAGGCAGAGGACGGGTCTAAAGGACAGGGCAGAATCCAATGTTACCCCAGGCAGCGGGCGCACAGAGTAATGTAGAAGGCAGGGGACGGGTCTAGGAGGAGCAGCACAGAGTAATGTAGAAGGCAGAGGACGGGTCTAGGAGGAGGCGCACAGAGTAATGTAGAAGGCAGGGGACGGGTCTAGGAGGAGGAGCACAGAGTAATGTAGAAGGAAGAGGACGGGTCTAGGAGGAGGAGCACAGAGTAATGTAGAAGGCAGAGGACGAGTCTAGGAGGAGGCGCATAGAGTAATGTAGAAGGCAGAGGACGGGTCTAGGAGGAGCAGCACAGAGTAATGTAGAAGGCAGAGGACGAGTCTAGGAGGAGCAGCACAGAGTAATGTAGAAGGTGGAGGACGGATCTAGGAGGAGGAGCACAGAGTAATGTAGAAGGCAGGGGACGGGTCTAGGAGGAGGAGCACAGAGTAATGAAGAAGGCAGAGGACAGGTCTAGGAGGAGGAGCACAGAGTAATGTAGAAGGAAGAGGACGGGTCTAGGAGGAGGAGCACATTAATGTAGAAGGCAGGGGACGAGTCTAGGAGGAGGAGGACAGAGTAATGTAGAAGGTGGAGGACGGGTCTAGGAGGAGGAGCACAGAGTAATGTAGAAGGTGGAGGACGGGTCTAGGAGGAGGCGCATAGAGTAATGTAGAAGGTGGAGGATGGGTCTAGGAGGAGGCGCATAGAGTAATGTAGAAGGCAGAGGACAGGTCTAGGAGGTTAGGGCAGTTTTAGTGCAGTGATTGGGTCTAAAGCCAAATTGCAAGTGGGTCAGAGCTTTTCTTCTGTGACAGTGGTAAACTGGGTTATGTAGAAAGACCACTGGGCAGCTGTGTAGGGGGCGGTGGGGCTTGTTTGAAGCTTTCACAGATTTTGTCAATTTTATCTTTGAAATATGAGGCAACGTCTCGTATAGAAGATGAAACCAGCATGACACAAATTGAAGTATGCACACGAAACATGAGGATAGGCCATTAAAAGTAAAAGCCTGGAGAACCCCTTTAAGGCTGGAATCACAGGTGCAAGTTTTTATGCAGTTTTTAAACAAAAGCTATAAGTGGATGCAGCTGAAAGGAGAAATGTAGGTCCTTACGTCACATTACATCCTATTTCTCGTGAATCCACGTAAAACCAAAAACTGATGTGGTTTTCACACCAAGAAGTGTAACAGCACATTTTTTTTCCATAATGTGTATAAACTACTGCACAGGTTTCCTACTGATAACAGTGGGAGGCAGATCACGGGCCAGAATCCACACTTCTGCATTCTCACAATGGATCCAGACTGGCTTTGGTTCAAAAAAACTGCTCATCTGATTAAAGCTTAAGGCTGGGCCTACAGGGCGATCTTGGTTGCAACCCCACTCATGTGCCTCGAAGTATAGTGAAGGTGAATGGAGTTGCGACACTACTTCAGGCCTTGAGAACGCACCGTGGACTTAACACTGAGTTTGTATCCCCGCGTCTTTCTGCACATAAGCACTTTCCAGTAACGGCTGCCGTGAAGATTTTTGGTGAGTGCCGTGGATGATTTATCTTCTTTGGTTGGATTTCTTGTGACTGTAGTGTCGCACTTAAGACTCTATTCACTTTCACTATGCTGCATGCAGCATATCACAATTTCCAGTCGTACACCGTGTGTCATGGCGAAGATCGTCGTGCTGACCTAAGTTCCTTATATGGTTTTTTTTTTTTTTTTTTTTTACTTTGTGGGTTGGAATAATAATCACAAAATTCATTTTAATCCTAACAGAAAACATCCTGTTGTCTCTGAATTGTAAAGAAGAAGATGAAGATATCATGGAACACCCTTCAGAAGAAAATCTCACTCCCTTTAATGTACGTCCAGCAGTCCACCATTCCGATCCCTCATATACTCCCCATAATCATGAGGAACCTTCTCCCGACCCATCACAGACTGTTTTCATGCAAATTGGTCAGGAAGGAGATGAAAGGTTTCAGGCAAGCTCCGATCATTGTACACACACAAGAATTCACACAGGGGAGAAGCCATACTCCTGTTCTGAATGTGGGAAATGCTTTACTGAGAAATCAGGCCTCGATCACCATGAGAGAAGCCACACGGGAGAGAACCAGAATTCTTGTTTTCGATGTGGGAAATGTTTTAATTGGGAAACGGTTCTCGTTAAACATCAGAGAATTCACACAGGGGAGAAGCCACCTCCGTGTTCAGAATGTGGGAAGTGTTTCACAGATAAGTCAAATCTTGTAACGCATGAAGGAATTCACACAGGAGAGAAGCAATTTTCATGTCCTCAGTGCGGGAAGTGTTTTACCAAAAAATCCAATCTTGTGAAACATCAGAGAATTCACACGGGAGAGAAGCCATTTTCATGTTCAGAGTGCGGGAAGTGTTTTTACCAGAAAGCACACCTTGTGACACATGCGAGAACTCACACAGGGGTGAAGCCATTTGCATGTTCAGAGTGCGGGAAATGTTTTAACCAGAAATCACATCTTGTTATACACAAGAGAACTCACACGGGAGAGAAGCCATTTTCATGTTCACTTTGCGGGAAGTGCTTTACGGATAAATCGAGTCTCGTCATACACGAGAGAATTCACACAGGGGAAAAGCTGTTATCGTGTTCAGTGTGTGGGAAATTCTTTACGGGTAAATCCAATCTGGTTATACATGAGAGAACTCACACAGGAGAGAAGCCATTTTCATGTTCACTCTGTGGAAAGTGCTTTACGGGTAAATCAAGTCTTGTTAAACACTTGAGAATTCACACGGGGGAGAAGCTGTTATCGTGTTCAGTGTGTGGGAAGCGCTGCACTAATAAATCAGACCTTGCCAAACACGAGAGAATTCACACAGGGGAGAAGCCATATTCATGTTCAGTGTGCGGGAAATGCTTTACGAATAGATCAAGTCTTGTTAAACACGAGCGACGTCATGCGGGGGAGAAGACATTTTGACGTTGTGTATGTGTAAAATGTTTTACAAGGCAATCACTTTTTGAATCTCATCGAAGAATTCACACAGAGAAGAGACATTGCACGGCCAATTTGGCCTCATTCACACTTTTGTTGTGTAGTTTGCTTCAAGATTTGTAAGCCACAACTAGGACAACCTGGAGGATGTGCTGATCTTCCAGATATATAGTGACCAAAATACACAAATGTGAACATGGCTTTAAAGGGGTCCCCCCAGCTTTTACCACCTTTTGTGTTCTCTGTCAAGTCCCTGCTTGTAAGATTCCGGCATGGATATGGGTCACGTGTCGGGGCGCTCCAGCTAATGGCTACAGTCACTGGCTGGAGGGGCCAGAAGATTACACAGCGCAGTGAGCAGAGCTGTGGACGGAAGGAGTCAGAACCGAGCAGCGGGAGCAGCTCCAGAGTTAGAGGGGGAGCCAAACTGTGTTAAAAAGCTGCAGCGCCCCTTTAAGGCCAATAATTTGCCAAATATTCACATGAACTTTAGTTCCTTGCTTATGCGGGCATTAAAGGGGTTATGCCAACTGCTAGAACCAGCCCTGTACCTCAGCATGGATCCAGAGAGCTCGCCATTAATTACTCTGCTAAATTTATATCAAGCTGACAGCTTAGGGGGCGAGTCCTTTCTCAGGGGACATTTCCTTTCTGCTGCAGCTCTTGCCCTATAATAACTGAGATTGGAGTGTCCTTTCTACTGCAGCTCAGGGAGGGTGTCCTTTCTGCTGCGACTCTTTTTTTTTATCACCGTTCAGGAGGCAAGTCCTTCGTGCTGCAGCTCTTCTGCTATAACAGCTCAGAAGGCAATTGAAGAATGGAACTGAGCATGTGCGTCCACCTCAGTGAGATGGACAGAGAAGAAAAAGAGCAAACAGCAGGTGGTGCTATACAGATTTCATTTAATGATCAGTGAGTTAACCAAATTTTAAAATTACATGCAAGTATTCAAACCCAGAAGCTGGTTTGCAGCACATTGCCTTGTGTAAAAAGGGATCAGTAATGAAACTGACAGGCGTTTGGTCACATACAGTACTGATGACTGCTCCTTACAAACAGTACTGATGACTGCTCCATACATACAGTATTGTACACACAGTACTGATGACTGCTCCATACATACAGTACTGATGACTGCTCCATACATACAGTATTGTACACACAGTCCTGATGACTAGAGTTGAGCGGACACCTGGATGTTCAGGTTCGGCCGAACTTGAAAAAAAAAATCGGGTTCGGGACCCAAACTTGACCCCGAACCCCATTAAAGTCAATGGGGACCCAAACGTTTGGGCACTAAAATGGCTCTAAAATAGTCCTGGAAAGGGCTAGAGGGCTGCAAAAGGCATCAAACTGTTCTTAAGAGCATGGCAACTGTTCTGCTAACGTGGATAGGGAAATGACTTAAAATACCGTAAAATACAGAAAAAATTTAAATAACAATCTGGATCTAGGAGTAGGAGGTTGAGGAGGTGGTGGATGTGGCGGTGTAGGTTGATGTGGCGGTGTAGGTGGAAGCAGCGGTGAAGGAGGAAGAGGTAGCCAACACTGATTTGTGTTATTTTTTTTATTTTTATTAGGTATCCCCCAAAATATTGGGACATATAACAAAATAAAACTAAGAATAAGTGCACTTGAGTACAAGAATGGATGGTTGAGGCCGGTATACATGTCTATTCTGCACAAGGTACGGACAAGTCCTGTGGGATCCAGGCCTGGTTCATTCTAATAAACGTAAGCTTGTCCACATTGGCTGCGGCCTGTGATAATGCTCTCTGCCGGCTAAACACACAATCACACTATACACTGGCTGCAGGGCAGGTCAGCACCTCCAAGGCTGACAAAGCTTTTCCACATGTCGGCCATGCTAACCCTGCCTTCTCAGGTGCTGGCGGTGCCCCGGCTGCGTTGGCGACCTCTTCCTCCTCCTCTGCCTTCGCCTTGTGCTTCCACTATGCCCCCGCTGTCAGGTGGGAATGCCATCAGCAGCGTGCGCTTGTAGTCGCGCATCTTCCGATCAGTAACAGATGTTTTCACTAAATGTAGTTCCCTGTCAGCAATGCACAGCAGGGGTTCATTCACGGCAAAAGGGGGTTCATGTCACCCAGCAATAGAATAGAGGATTTTGGGAGATTTAGGCCCCTGTCACCCAGGCACAGCAGGGGTTTGTATACACCAAAAATGGTAAAATGTCACCCAACAATTGAAAAGAAGATTTTTATTCAATTTAGGGAACTAAAATTGGCTTTTTTTTTAAATTAAAATGGCTCTAAAATATGTCTGTGAAGGATCTCATGTATCCAGGTCATGGTATATCTGTAAAGAATAAATCAAGGCAACTGGACTCGTTGGAAGAACGAGTGAAACGTTTTCATGAAATCTACAGTACGTCCAGTTGCCTTGATTTATTCTTTACAGATGGCTCTAAAATAGTCCTTGAAAAGGCTAGAGGGATGTAAAAGGCAGTAAGATGTGCTATGAGCATGGCAACTGCTCTGCAAACAAATGGGGATAGGGAAATGACTTAAAATGAAATAAAATAACTAAAAATTACAAATTATTAACCTGCAACTCAGAGAAGGAGGTGGATATGGAGTTGCAGGTTGAGGAGGCGGTGAAATGTGGTGTTGTAGGTGGAGGCAGCAATGGGGGAGGAGGAGGTAGCCAACAATGTTTTTTTTTTTTTGTTTTTTTGGTTTTTTTATTAGGGTAGGTAGCCCCCAAAATATTGGGACAAATAAAAAAAAAAGAAAACAAGGAATCATTGCACTTGACTTGAGTACAAGAATGTATGTTTGATGGTGGTATAAATGTCTATTCTGCACAAGGTACAGACAAGTCCTGTGGGATCCAGGCCGGGTTCATTTTAATGAACATGAGCTTGTCCACGTTGGCTGTGGACAGGCGGCTGTGTCTGTCTGTAATGACGCCCCCTGCCGTGCTAAACACACGTTCAGAGAGTACACTGGCTCAGGGCAGGCCAGCACCTCCAAGGCTTACAGGGGAAGCTCAGGCCATGTGGACAATTTGGAGGCCCAGAAGTTGAATGGGGCAGAACCATCAGTCAGTACGTGTAGTTGTGTGCACAGGTACTGTTCCACCATGTTGTTCAAATGCTGCCTCCTGCTAACACGCTCCATATCATCAGTTGGGGCCGGTTGTTGCGGCGAGGTGACAAAGCTTTTCCACATGTCGGCCATGTTAACCCTGCCTTCTGAGGTGCTGGCGCTGACACAGCTGCGTTGGCGACCTCTTCCTCCTGCCCTGCCTTCGCCTTGTGCTTCCACTTGTCCCCCGGCGTCAGTCGGGAATGCTCTCAGGAGCGCGTCTACCAGCGTGCGCCTGTGGTCGCGCATCTTCCGATCACGCTCCAGTGAGGGAATTAAGGACGGCACATTGTCTTTGTAACGGGGATCCAGCAGGTTGGCCACCCAGTAGTCAGCGCACGTTAAAATGTGGGCAACTCTGCTGTCGTTGCGCAGGCACTGCAGCATGTAGTCGCTCATGTGTGCCAGGCTGCCCAGAGGTAAGGACAAGCTGTCCTCTGTGTGAGGTGTATCGTCTGCGTCCTCCGTATCCCCCCAGCCACACACCAGTGATGGGCCCGAGCTGCGTTGGAAGCTGTGAACATGCTTCATCCCCATCCTTCTCGTTCTCCAGTAGTGGGCCCTGGCTGGCCACATTTGTACCTGGCCTCTGCTGTTGCAAAAATCCTCTTTCTGAGTCACTTCGAAGAGACTGGCCTGAAAGTGTTAGAGATGACTCCTCCTCCTCCTCCTGGGCCACCTCCTCTTCCATCATCGCCCTAAGTGTTTTCTCAAGGAGACATAGAAGTGGTATTGTAACGCTGATAACGGCGTCATCGCCACTGGCCATGTTGGTGGAGTACTCGAAACAGCGCAACAGGGCACACAGGTCTCGCATGGAGGCCCAGTCATTGGTGGTGAAGTGGTGCTGTTCCGCAGTGCGACTGACCCGTGCGTGCTGCAGCTGAAACTCCACTATGGCCTGCTGCTGCTCGCACAGTCTGTCCAGCATGTGCAAGGTGGAGTTCCACCTGGTGGACACGTCGCATATGAGGCGGTGAGCGTGAAGGCCGAAGTTACGCTGTAGCGCAGACAGGCGAGCAGCGGCAGGATGTGAACGCCGGAAGCGCGAACAGACGGCCCGCACTTTATGCAGCAGCTCTGACATGTCGGGGTAGTTGTGAATGAACTTCTGCACCACCAAATTCAGCACATGCGCCAGGCAAGGGATGTGCGTCAAACCGGCTAGTCCCAGAGCTGCAACGAGATTTCGCCCATTATCGCACACCACCAGGCCGGGCTTGAGGCTCACCGGCAGCAACCACTCGTCGGTCCGTTGTTCTATACCCGCCACAACTCCTGTGCGGTGTGGGGCCTGTCCCCCAAACACATGAGTTTCAGAATGGCCTGCTGACGTTTACCCCGGGCTGTGCTGAAGTTGGTGGTGAAGGTGTGTCGCTGACCGGATGAGGAGGTGGAAGAAGAGGAGGAGGAAGCTGAGAAGGAGGAGGTGGCAACAGGAGGCAAAGAATGTTGCCCTGCGATCCTTGGCGGCGGAAGGACGTGCACCAAACAGCTCTCCGCCTGGGGCCCAGCTGCCACTACATTTACCCAGTGTGCAGTTAGGGAGATATAGCGTCCCTGGCCGTGCTTACTGGTCCACGTATCTGTGGTTAGGTGGACCTTGCCACAGATGGCGTTGCGCAGTGCACACTTGATTTTATCGGATACTTGGTTGTGCAGGGAAGGCACGGCTCTCTTGGAGAAGTAGTGCCGGCTGGGAACAACATACTGTGGGACAGCAAGCGACATGAGCTGTTTGAAGCTGTCTGTGTCCACCAGCCTGAATGACAGCATTTCATAGGCCAGTAGTTTAGAAATGCTGGCATTCAGGGCCAGGGATCGGGGGTGGCTAGGTGGGAATTTACGCTTTCTCTCAAATGTTTGTGAGATGGAGAGCTGAACGCTGCCGTGTGACATGGTTGAGATGCTTGGTGACGAAGGTGGTGGTGTTGGTGGTACATCCCCTGTTTGCTGGGTGGCAGGTGCCAACGTTCCTCCAGAGGCGGAGGAAGAGGCCGAGGCAGCAGCAGCAGAAGAGGCCGAGACGGCAGCAGCAGAAGAGGCCGAGGCGGCAGCAGCAGAAGAGGCCGAGGCGGCAGCAGCAGAAGAGGTAGCAGGGGAGCCTGAGTGACTTCCTTGGTTTTAAGGTGTTTACTCCACTGCAGTTCATGCTTTGCATGCAGGTGCCTGGTCATGCAGGTTGTGCTAAGGTTCAGAACGTTAATGCCTCGCTTCAGGCTCTGATGGCACAGCGGGCAAACCACTCGGGTCTTGTCGTCAGCACATTGTTTGAAGAAGTGCCATGCCAGGGAACTCCTTGAAGCTGCCTTTGGGGTGCTCGGTCCCAGATGGCGGCGGTCAGTAGCAGGCGGAGTCTCTTGGCGGCGGGTGTTCTGCTTTTGCCCACTGCTCCCTCTTTTGCTACGCTGTTGGCTCGGTCTCACCACTGCCTCTTCCTCCGAACTGTGAAAGTCAGTGGCACAACCTTCATTCCATGTGGGGTCTAGGACCTCATCGTCTTCCACCCAGTCTTCCTCCCTGACCTCCTGTTCAGTCTGCACACTGCAGAAAGATGCAGCAGTTGGCACCTGTGTTTCGTCATCATCAGAGACATGCTGAGGTGGTATTCCCATGTCCTCATCATCAGGAAACATAAGTGGTTGTGCGTCAGTGCATTCTATGTCTTCCACCGCTGGGGAAGGGCTAGGTGGATGCCCTTGGGAAACCCTGCCAGCGGAGTCTTCAAACAGCATAAGAGACTGCTGCATAACTTGAGGCTCAGACAGTTTCCCTGGTATGCATGGGGGTGATGTGACAGACTGATGGGCTTGGTTTTCAGGCGCCATCTGTGCGCTTTCTGCAGAAGACTGGGTGGGAGATAATGTGAACGTGCTGGATCCACTGTCGGCCACCCAATTGACTAATGCCTGTACCTGCTCAGGCCTTACCATCCTTAGAACGGCATTGGGCCCCACCAAATATCGCTGTAAATTCTGGCGGCTACTGGGACCTGAGGTAGTTGGTACACTAGGACGTGTGGCTGTGGCAGAACGGCCACGTCCTCTCCCAGCACCAGAGGGTCCACTAACACCACCACGACCATGTCCACGTCCCTTATTAGATGTTTGCCTCATAGTTAGCGTATCTTAGAGGGTTTTTTCACCCCAGTATGCCAAAGCAGTATTTCTAGACATGCAGATAGCCTGTGCTGGCGCACTATCGTTGCATAAAATGGCTGCCGATCATGTATTGATATTGACTTACTGAAGAAAAAAAAAGTTTGTTTTCAGCAGTAGTTGGCTCAGGGCAGGCTTAAAAAAATTGTGCACTGCACCCACAAAACACTTTTGCTGTAGATCGCCGAGTACATAAACCAGTTCTTGATAAGACCGCTCCCTGATCTCTCCCTCACAGCAGCCGCAACCTCTCCCTACACTGATCAGAGCAGAGTGACGGGCGGCGCTACGTGACTCCAGCTTATATAGAGGCTGGGTCACATGGTGCACTGGCCAATCACAGCCATGCCAATAGTAGGCATGGCTGTGATGGCCTCTTGGGGCAAGTAGTATGACGCTTGTTGATTGGCTGCTGTGCAGCCTTTCAAAAAGCGCCATTAAAATACCCGAACCTTTAAGGTCGTGATAACTAAACCTCTGATATTCCCTTCTGTCTGTTAATAAATTAGTGTAAAGTCACTTTCCCGGGTGTTTGTGTTTGGATCTCCTTTATTTTGAGACGTAGACGATGCAGGTGACCCAGAACGGAGGGCGAACGATTGAACGTGAACCTCCATCGGGACTGGTTTTACATTCCACATGGATGAAGCGGTGCAGTCGTGCTTTACATGAACCCTTCCTGCCGCAGCCGCACACAGTCATCTCCCATCGTCCTCTTACTAACATGAAGAGTAGCGTCATTAAGTGGGTTTTTCCCCTATTTTCTTGTTATACTCGGCTGTTGGTGAATTGACTTTGGTCAGTTTATCTAAATCGGTCTATCGGTGCCGCTGAGGGTGTGAAGTAATGTCACATCACGTGGTGAGGACTGGCCGTCTCGGTCACAAGGCATGGTGCCGTGTTAGAAGCCACAGTGTAGGAACAGAGCAGAATTAACGAGGTATTCCCAACGTGGACCTGTGACCCCACCTCTGCTGAGAATGGCGGTCTGACCCAACCAGTGCAGGATGTCCAGTGAAATGCATATGGCTGTCGCTATTTACCTCCATGGGACTTATCTGAGAACGCCCCTTTAATAAGTTAAATTCTGTAGATGCTCCACCAGACGAGTCTCTCGGCTCCCAGTGAAATGGGTCACTCAGTCCTGCTACCTCGGCCTTCAGGTCTCCCTTTGTCCCGTGATGGGGTGAGACTGTGGAGGCCTCATTTATTTCCACTTAACATCCACCCCATAATGTTACATGAATCACACCCCCAACACAGTCCCTACACCCTCCATACACATGTAGTCGCCATCACCTTCCGAGCTCTGGGCTGACAGGTGCCCATCACAAATACACTGTTCCCCAGCAGTCCAACGCTCTAATAAAGACTATGGATTCTTGAGGACCTACAAGAACCAATCTTCTTAAAGTTTTAAGCTCTAATTATAAAAAACGTACAGAACTCACAAAATGAGGTGACGTAAAACAAGCAAAACGGCTAGAAAATAAGATGGAGAAATGACAGAAACCGAATCGCATACGAATCTGCCGAGCCTCTTCTCTGGGATACATATCGGATCTGAATCGACCTCCAGCACGTGAACATGTTCTAGTGCCCACGTCATGTTTTATACCCTTAGGGGGGCATTTATAAAGACCAGCTTATTACACTCTGGTCTTTATCTGTCCCCTGATGGCGTTAGATGCACCTCAATTATTAAGAGGCCTCTTGTTATTGCGGATCCGTGCGCCAAAACTGCAATATACACCAGGTAGGGAGCTGGCGTAAACTTCCGCTATACTCTGAGTTTTCTGGCACAGATGTGGGTGAGCCAGTTTCGCTAATTTTGCACAACCATTTCCTTACAGAGTTAACCATGTGGATGCCGATTACATGTGTCCACTTTCATCACTCCTTCTCCCCCTAATTGCCACGACAGAGGGTGGGGATAAATGCAGCCCTAAACCCCACCCCACCTCTGTCCCTGCCTACTTGCACGGCCCGTCCTAACCAACGGCGTACAACTTGGTGGCAGTCCCGCGCTTAGATACGTAACCGAGTCAGGCAAGCCAAAGCCAAAGCCAGGAGGTCTCGCAGGGACACAGGGAGCAATACAATAACGAGGTCAAAACACAATCCGGAGTCAGAAGCCAAGAGGTGACGTCAATTCCAGGGAGGTTACAAGGTCGTGGTCAAAAACACACACAGAAAGGTAAAATACAAAAATGCTGGTGAAGGTAACAAGACCAATCACAGGCAACCTGTGGGATGAGTCAGATGACGTGGCCAGCTTCACGTGACGCATGTCACACAATTCAATACAGCTGAGTGCCGACTCACCATTATCGGCTTTCAGCTCCCCCTCAGCTCTTTGTTTAGGGAATGGAGGACGCCGGCTGCGCTGAGGAGGCGTGCGCGGCCGGGTCCTCCCCGCCTCCTGGTTACTGTGGAGAAGTGAACAGAGCTTAGCCGCGCGCACGCTAGTTGATACTAATCGTGACGTCAGTCGGCCGGCGGTAAACAGTGAGAAGGCCGCGGCGCTGATGGAGCCGCAGTCTTCTCAAACAGCTGAACGGCGGGGGTCCCGGGTGTCGGACCCCCCCGATCAGAAGCTGATGATCTATCCAGAGGATAGATAATCAGTTAAATGAAAGTGCAGAACCCCTTTAAGACGGAAGGCTACAGGGTTAACAATGGCAGTGATCTTATATAGGCCAATAAATCTTGGGCCCAACTTCCAAGAAGGTACCTTAAGCCTAATGTTTCTTGTGGACAGCCACACAGAATCACCCACTCTCAGGTCCGGACCATTCATACGTCTCCTGTCAGCCACACGATTATACCTGTTGCCCATCTTTTTCAGGTTATTTAGAATTTTCTGCCAAATAGAAGACAAAGAAAAGGAAAATCTTTCCTCCTCAGGAATACCGGAAGTTTGAGAACCAGAAAATGTGCCAAACTGCGGATGGAATCCATATGCCCCAAAAAACGGTGTCTTGTCAGTGGACTCCTGTCTACGGTTATTAATGGCAAACTCAGCTAATGACAAGAATGAAGACCAGTCCTCCTGGTTCTCCGAAACAAAACATCTGAAGTAAGTCGACAAACACCTGTGCAAGAGTCTTGGCATTAGGTAGAGCCGGCAATCCTATAAAATGCGCCATTTTGCTAAACTGATCAACTACCACCAGGATCACTGTTTTTCCTGAAGAATTCGGTAAATCAGTGATAAAGTTCATGGACAAATGCGTCCAAGGTCTGGACGGGATGGGTAACGGAAGAAGAGATCCAGAAGGCCGAGTATGTGTCACCTTAGCATGAGCACAGGTACAACAGGCTGACACATAGTCTTCAACACACGCAGCCCCGGCAACCAAAATCTACGTGAGATGAGATCGACAGGGGATCTACTCCCATCGTGTCCAGCCGAGACAGTACAGTGATGTTCCTCAAATACCTTGTGACGTAAGTCTGAAGGAACAAACAATTTCCCTGGAGGACAAGATCCCGGTGCATCCTCTTGGGCCTCCAACACCTTAGCCTCAAGATCAGGATATAGGGCAAATATGACTACCCCTTCAGACGAAATATGACTAGGATCTTTAGAATCACCCCACCCCCTGGCAAAGCATCCGCCTTGACGTTCTTAAAGGGATTCTGTTACCAGATTTAACCCTATTAAGCTAGCTGACATTAGCGATGTGCTAAACCTAACTAGCCTATTCCTACTTTTATCAGTGCCCCCGTTACGCCAGAAATCTAACTTTTATAATATGCTAATTAGCCTCTAGGAGCGGGGGGGGGGGGGGGGGAGTCCTGCTCCTAGAGGCTTCGTTCTTCCAGATTTCACCAGAGCACAGGGCTGGCAGACAGATGCGAGTGCTGCCTGGCCCTGTCAATCAGGACTTGGAGGGAGGCGACAAAGGTGGGAGAACGGAGCCTCTAGGAGTAGAAACAACGCCCCCCCCCCCCCCCTGCTTCTAGAGGCTAATTAAAGGGATTCTGTCACCTCCCCTAAGGCAAAAAACGATTTAAAACCAGCCATGCAGCACAGCTTACCTGGATTAGGCTGTGCTGTTCAATCTTGAAATCCGTCCAGCAGTTAGTTCAAAAAACGAGTTTGATCAATGAGGAAATGCGTCCTGAAGGTGCCCAGAGGGGCGTTTTTTTCTTCTGAGAGAGCCCAGTCCCGCCCCTTTTTCAGTGCCCAGCCCGCCTTCCTTTTACTTCCTAACTGCCGCCTCCAGCCTGCCACAGCCTCCCCTTCCTCTCCTCCCCCTCCCTCTTGCCGAACGAAGTCTCGCACAGGCGCAGTACCCACTGAGGGCTGCGCCTGTGCGATCATCAGGAGACTGAGGGCGGCAGCTTCATCTTCGTCACTGGGCATGCGCCGAGCCCAGTGACGTCCGATGCTCGCTCTTCCCTCAGCAGGGAAGAGCGAGCATCGGACGTCACTGGGCTCGGCGCATGCCCAGTGACGAAGATGAAGCTGCCGCCCTCAGTCTCCTGATGATCGCACAGGCGCAGCCCTCAGTGGGTACTGCGCCTGTGCGAGACTTCGTTCGGCAAGAGGGAGGGGGAGGAGAGGCAGGAGAGGCTGTGGCAGGCTGGAGGCGGCAGTTAGGAAGTAAAAGGAAGGCGGGCTGGGCACTGAAAAAGGGGCGGGACTGGGCTCTCTCAGAAGAAAAAAACGCCCCTCTGGGCACCTTCAGGACGCATTTCCTCATTGATCAAACTCGTTTTTTGAACTAACTGCTGGACGGATTTCAAGATTGAACAGCACAGCCTAATCCAGGTAAGCTGTGCTGCATGGCTGGTTTTAAATCGTTTTTTGCCTTAGGGGAGGTGACAGAATCCCTTTAACATATTATAAAAGTAATGGGGGCATAGATAAAAGTAGGGTTAAATCTGGAAACCCTTTAACCCCAGGGCGTAAGATGACAATGAAGTTAAATCTGGTGGAAAACAGCGACCATCTGGCCTGCCTTGGATTCAGTCGTTTAGCCGACTCAAGTAAGACAGATTTTTCTGATCAGTAATTACCGTAATAGGATGAATTTCTCCTTCCAACCAATGGCGCCATTCTTCAAAGGCCAACTTAATGGCCAGCAATTCCCTATTACCCACCTCATAATTTCTTTCAGCAGTAGAGAGTTTTTTAGAGAAAAAAGCACATGGGCGCCATTTACTAGGTGAAGGACCCTGCGACAAAACTGCTCCCACCCCTACCTCTGACGCGTCAACCTCTACAATGAATGGCTGAGACACGTCCGGTTTCACCAGAATAGGGGCTGAAGCAAAACATTCCTTCACAGCAGAAAAGGCTTGTAATGCCGCCTCAGACCAAACAGAGAAATCGACCCCCTTCCTGGTCATGTCTGTTAAAGGTTTAACCACAGTTGAATAGTTCAAGATGAATTTACGGTAGTAGTTGGTGAATCCCAAAAACCGCATAAGCGCTTTCAGATTTTCGAGTCGATCCCAGTCCAACACCGCACAGACTTTCTCGGGATCCATACGAAAACCTGAGGATGAGAGCAGGTAAGCCAGGAATTGCACTTCCTGAACAGCAAAAACAAATTTTTCCATCTTCTGTGGGGATGTGCTCGTGGTAGGCTACGGTAGCGGCGGCAGTATTGAGGCAATCATAGACAGTCTTTGTGATACACTGTGACTTTATTCACACCAACGGCATAACAGGCAACGTGCAGACCACACAGGTGCATATCCACACAGGTGCATAAAACAAAAGTCCTTCCATAGAAAATAAACAGCAGGTTTGAGTCACCTTGTTTTGGACAGACCACAGCAGTTCTGCAGGCTTCTAGGCTATCTGCCTTTGTCTCCCTCAGGCCAGAGCCCCTTCGGCTCGTAGCACCACAGGTCCCAGGGCTATCCTTCAATGTGTGCTGCGCCCAGACTCTCCTTCACCAGCACTCACTCTGTCTGTGGAAATCTCCAGCCCAGCAAGACACACCCCACCCCCATCATCAGCAGGCTGGGTTCTTAAAGGCCCAGCTCCACCAAAAACCTGGGCTGGCCGTGGGGAACAGTAAGAACCGGCCCGGACACGCTGCGCCAGCAGCATTCGCCGCTGTAACCGCAATGATCCGGTTCTTACTCCACCGAGGCCAGGACCTCTGGTGGCACGTATCGTCCGTCCATTATTATTCCGGGGACTCTCCTACATATCCCCCCCCTTTGTTCACCCCTGAGGGCTTGAACATACCGTTCAAGCCTGAGGGGGTGAACACACGCACAGCAGTGTACCCGGGACAGGGCATCTGCGTTCCCCTGTAAGCGGCCGGCCCTGTGCTCAACAGTGAACTTAAAGTTTTGGAGGGACAAGAACCACCTGGTAACCCGAGCGCTCCCCTCCTTAGCCCGACTCATCCACTGGAGAGGGGAGTGGTCGGTCACCAGACGGAACCTTCTCCCCAGAAGGTAATATCTGAGAGACTCGAGTGCCCACTTGATGGCGAGGCACTCTCTCTCCACAATGCTATACCGGGTTTCTGCTGGGGTAAGCTTGCGGCTTAGAAAAACCACGGGGTGCTCTTCCCCGTTGAGCTCTTGGGAAAGCACAGCCCCTAGTCCTACTCCCGAGGCATCTGTTTGAACTACAAACTCCCGCTTGAAGTCGGGCGTCACCAGAACTGGGGACTCACATAGGGCCGACTTCAAACGGGAGAACGCCTCCTCCTCCTTCTCCCCCCAGCGAACCATCACCGACTTTCTACCCTTCAAGAGGCCGGTTAACGGGGCTGCCAAGGTGGCAAAATGGGGAATGAACCTCATGTAGTACCCAATCAGGCCCAAAAATGACCGTACTTGCTTGGACGTACGAGGCCTGGGCCAATTCCGGATTGCTTCAACTTTATTTACTTGGGGCCTAATGACTCCGCGTCCAATCACATACCCCAAATAGCGAGCTTCCTCTAGTCCCACAGAGCATTTTTTTGGGTTGGCAGTTAACCCCGCCTTCCTTAGAGAATCTATCACTGCCTGAAGTTTTGACAAATGACCCTCCCAGTCTGGGCTAAACACGACTATATCATCCAGATACGCAGAGGTATACTGGTGATGGGGCTTGAGGACGACATCCATCAGACGCTGGAACGTAGCCGGAGCGCCATGTAACCCAAAAGGCAACACCCTATACTGAAAAAGCCCCTCCGGGGTGACAAAGGCCGTCTTCTCCTTTGCCGCCTCCGTCAGAGGTACCTGCCAGTAGCCCTTCGTGAGATCTAGGATCGAAAAATACCGGGCTTTTCCCAGCCGCTCTATCAACTCGTCTACCCGAGGCATGGGATAGGCGTCAAATTTTGATACCTCATTCAATTTCCTAAAATCATTACAGAACCGTAATGAACCATCCGGTTTGGGAATAAGGACAATCGGGCTAGCCCACTCGCTCTTTGACTCTTCTATGACCCCTAGACGTAGCATCGATCTTACCTCCTGCGAAATGGCCTGTCGCCGAGCCTCCGGTACTCGGTATGGTCTTAGGCGGACTTTCACCCGGGGCTCGGTGATAATGTCATGCTCGATCAAGGTGGTACGTCCAGGAAGGTCAGAGAATACGTCCCTATTCCGACTAACAAATTCTTTCACCTCTTGTGCTTGTTTGGTCGACAGTCCGTCCCCTATCGTCACCCCAGCGGCGCTCTCCGGAACACCTGGTGACCCCGGGTCACTCCCTGACGTCCCGACAGAGGGCGGGCTGTCTGCAAACAAATTCTCTCTGTCTCTCCAAGGTTTTAGTAGATTCACATAATATACCTGTTCGGGCTTCCGCCTCCCTGGCTGGTATATCCTGTAATCAACTGGGCCCACCTTCTCCTTAACTTCATAGGGTCCTTGCCACCGGGCCAAGAATTTACTCTCGACCGTGGGCACGAGTACAAGAACTCGGTCCCCCGGGTGAAATGTCCTTACCCGGGCGGTTCGGTTATATACCCGACTCTGGGCCAGTTGTGCCGCTTCCATGTGCTCACGGACGATCGGCAACACGACCCCTATTCGGTCCTGCATTTTTTCCTATGTGCTCTATCACACTTTTATGAGGCGTAGGCTGTTGCTCCCATGCTTCCTTAGCGATATCCAGTAGCCCACGGGGATGTCGCCCATATAACAACTCAAAGGGCGAGAACCCCGTGGACGCCTGGGGCACCTCCCGTACCGCAAACAAAACATAGGGCAACAGTAAGTCCCAATCCCTCCCGTCCTTAGCCACGACTCTTTTTAGCATGGACTTCAGGGTCTTATTAAACCGTTCTACTAACCCATCGGTTTGGGGATGGTAGACGGACGTGTGCAGGTGTTTAATATTTAATAGCTTACACAATTCCTTTGTTACTTTGGACATAAAGGGTGTCCCCTGGTCCGTCAGAATCTCCTTTGGTATCCCCACCCGGGCAAACATACTCATGAGCTCTTTAGCTATTACCTTGGCCGACGTATGGCGCAATGTGACCGCCTCCGGATAGCGAGTGGCATAGTCTAACACTACCAGGATGTGTTGGTGACCTCGGGCTGACTTAATAATGGGGCCTACCAGATCCATGGCGATCCTTTCGAAGGGCACCTCTATAATGGGCATAGGTACCAGTGGACTGCGATAGTGAGGTTGGGGGCTAGTCAGCTGACACACTGGACAGGACTGACAGAACCTCCGGACTTCCTCATATATCCCAGGCCAATAGAACCGTTGTAGAATTCGCTCCAGCGTTTTCTTAACCCCTAGATGACCACCCAACACATGCGCATGCGCTAAATCCAAGACCATTCGCCGGTAAGGCTGGGGCACCACCAGTTGTTCCACCACCTCCTGCCTCACCTTGTCTACCCTATATAACAGGTCCTGGTTATAGGCCAGGTGAGGAAATACGGTATCGGCGCCGGGACGCTGGGCAACACCATTAACCACCGACACACCTTCTCTAGCCCGCAATAACGTCGAATCCTGGAGCTGTGCGGTCCCGAAGGTTTCTCGGGGTACCTCCAGATCCAGGATGGACGAACTTTCTACTGTCTCACCCGCCAATACTTCTAAGGGAAACCGGTCAGGGTTACACTCTACCTCCTCTACGGTGACCCCTACAGCTGGGGTCCCTGCCTCGGGGTCCTCGGGCTCGGGACCTGGACATTTTCCTTCCCCATAGGTAGGCAACCCGTTCCTCCACAAAGTCCAGAACAGGGGAAAGTCCCTCCCCAATATTGCGGCATAAGGGAGCCGTCTCCCCACCCCGACGACATGTGGTACCTCCTTTCCACACACTGCCAGGGTAACCTTAGTGGTGGGATACTCCCTGCGATCCCCATGTATACAGACAATGGTAAGGGTTCGCCTTTCTGGGAGTTTTTCCGTTACCAGCGACTCATGGACCAGAGTTACCAAGCTCCCAGAGTCCAGCAGGGCCTGCACGGAGTGTCCATTAACAACGACATCACACACCGGAGGGTTGTCCGCCGCCAGCAGGGGGTCAGCTATATACACCGGTTGGGCATAAAAAGAGGACCGGCGAGCGAACCCGCAGTCCATGGGTTCGGATGCCCTAGGGCAGTTGGATGCCACATGTCCCCAGTCCTGACAATGCCAACATCTGATCCTCGCAGCCTCCCTCCTCCCCAGGGTATTCCTCCCACGGACTGGAGATCCACTCCCCTCCTTATGTGGTGGGATCCCTTTTTCAGGATCCCGGGTCGGCAACGGGGGCTGACGTGACTTCGGTAGTACCGCTGAGTCCCGCACCAAATCCTGAGTGGCCATATACCTCTCCACCAGGCTAACCAGTTGTTCCAGGTTGCCTGGATCGCCTTGTCCCACCCAGCGCTGTATGGCTCTCGGGAGGGTGCGCACGAACCTGTCGACCACGACCCTTTCAACCATCTGAGAAGTGCTCAATATTTCAGGCTGAAGCCATTTTTTTACTAGGTGAAGTAAGTCATAGGCTTGTGACCGGGCGGGTCGGGACTCGGCAAACACCCACTGATACACCCTGTGCGCTCGCACATAGGTGTTTACCCCCAACCTGGCCAACACCTCAGTTTTTAGCCTCTCATAGTCCTTGGCCTCATCGCAGCTGAGGTCAAAATAGGCCTTTTGTGCGTCCCCCACCAGAAAAGGCGCCACCACCTCGGCCCACTGCTCCAACGGCAGCCTCTCTTGCTCCGCGGTTCTTTCGAATACCATCAGGAATGCCTCTATATCATCTCCCGGACCCATTTTCCTCAGGGCGGATCGGACTTTGTCCCTGGCGGTAGACACAGTCGGGGTTGTTGCAGTTGAAACTCCTTGCAGGGATGTTCGCACCGACTCTTGCATGGCTACCAGCTGCTGCATTAGGAGATTGTTTGTTTGCTGCTGTGCACACATAGCCTCATCATGTCTTTCCTTCTGAGCCTGCAATGCCTGTTGCTGCTGTACATTACTCTGAATCAGGTGCTTAATGGCCTCCTCCATCTTGTCAGGAACCATAAAACTTGCAGGCCTGATATATGACATGCAGTCCAACACAACTTTTGCCTCAGGCCTGCCTCACTGCAGGAATGCCCGCTCCAAGCCACCAATTGTGGGGATGTGCTCGTGGTAGGCTACGGTAGCGGCGGCAGTATTGAGGCAATCATAGACAGTCTTTGTGATACACCGTGACTTTATTCACACCAACGGCATAACAGGCAACGTGCAGACCACACAGGTGCATATCCACATAGTGCATAAAACAAAAGTCCTTCCATAGAAAATAAACAGCAGGTTTGAGTCACCTTGTTTTGGACAGACCACAGCAGTTCTGCAGGCTTCTAGGCTATCTGCCTTTGTCTCCCTCAGGCCAGAGCCCCTTCGGCTCGTAGCACCACAGGTCCCAGGCTGTCCTTCAATGTGTGCTGCGCCCAGACTCTCCTTCACCAGCACTCACTCTGTCTGTGGAAATCTCCAGCCCAGCAAGACACACCCCACCCCCATCATCAGCAGGCTGGGTTCTTAAAGGCCCAGCTCCACCAAAAACCTGGGCTGGCCGTGGGGAACAGTAAGAACCGGCCCGGACACGCTGCGCCAGCAGCATTCGCCGCTGTAACCGCAATGATCCGGTTCTTACTCCACCGAGGCCAGGACCTCTGGTGGCACGTATCGTCCGTCCATTATTATTCCGGGGACTCTCCTACACTTCACATACAACTTATTCTCTCTTAGGATCTGTAGCACCTGTCTCCCATGATCCTGATGAGTCTCCATGTCTGGAGAATAAATGAGTATGTCATCCAGATATACAACAACAAACCTCCCCACAGATGATGAAAGATGTCATTGATAAAGTGGGAGCGTTGGAGCGTTGTTTAACCCAAAGGGCATGACCAGGTTTTCAAAATGACCCTCAGAGGTATTAAAGACGGTCTTCCACTCATCCCCCTCCGAGATCCTTACCGAATTATATGCCCCCCTGCGCAGATCCAATTTATAGAACACCTTGGCACCGACAATCTGGCTTAAACAAATCTGGAATCAAAGGAAGGCGTAAGGATCACAGATGGAAATACGGTTTTGCTCACGGAAGTCCAGACATGGTCTAAGGGTACCATCTTATTTATTTTTTTTAAGAACAACCCAGCAGCCACTGGGGCTTTGGATGGTCTGATATGTCCCTTCGCCAAGCTCTTGGATATACAGTCAGGTCCATAAATATCGGGACACCGACACAATTCTAACATTTTTGTCTCTATACACGACCACAATGGATTTGAAATGAAACAAACAAGATGTTGCTTTACCTGCAGACTGTCAGCTTTACCCGCAGACTGTCAGCTGTAATTTGAGGGTATTTACATCAGAATCAGGTGAACGGTGCAGGAATTACAGCAGTTTGCATCTGTGCCTCCCACTTGTTAAGAGACCAAAAGTAATGAGACAGAATAATAATCATAAATCCTTTGCAGTCAATTACAGCCTGAAGTCTGAAACGCATAGACATCACCAGACGCTGGTTCCATCCCTGGTGACGCTCTGCCAGGCCTCTACTGCAACTGTCTTCAGTTCCTGCTTGTTCTTGGGGCATTTTCCCTTCAGTTTTGTCTTCAGCAAGTGAAATGCTCAATCGGATTCAGGTCAGGTGATTGACTCGGCCATTGCAGAACATTCCACTTCTCTCCCTTAAAAAACTCTTTGGTTGCTTTTGCAGTATGCTTTGGGTCATTGTCCATCTGCACTGTGAAGTGCCGTCCAATGAGTTCTGAAGCATTTGGCTGAATATGAGCAGATAATATTGCCCGAAACACTTCAGAATTCATCCTGCTGCTTTTGTCAGCAGTCACAGCATCAATAAATATAAGAGAACCAGTTCCATTGGCAGCCATACATGCCCATGCCATGACACTACCACCACCATGCTTCACTGATGAGGTGGTATGCTTAGGATCATGAGCAGCTCCTTTCCTTCTCCATACTCTTCTCTTCCCATCACTCTGGTACAAGTTGATCTTGGTCTCATCTGTCCATAGGATGTTGTTCCAGAACTGTGAAGGCTTTTTTAGATGTCATTTGGCAAACTCTAATCTGGCCTTCCTGTTTTTGAGGCTCACCAATGGTTTACATCTTGTGGTGAACCCTCTGTATTCACTCTGGTGAAGTCTTCTCTTGATTGTTGACTTTGACACACATACACCTACCTCCTGGAGAGGTTCTTGATCTGGCCAACTGTTGTGAAGGGTGTTTTCTTCACCAGGGAAAGAATTCTTCGGTCATCCACCACTGTTCTTTTTTTCTTTTCTTTTTCTATTCCCAAATGGTAGTCTTCAGATAAATACACGGTAGCCTTTTAGTGGTGGAAATCAAAGTAATAAATGTCTTTTATTGTTGGCGCACCACAATTCAACAGGCGGCAGTGATCAGCTTACTTCAGCCGACACTTAAAGAAAACAATTCAGTCTTCAATCTGAACAATCACATAGGAAGTTTTAGGGCACAGTACCGTACTCCCCACGGAGTGGATGGGAACCTTGCTTAGTCCTTTGTCTCTCGGCAGAGACCCTCTGGTTTTCACTCAGCTCCAAGAACACACAGCTACACAGAGCTCCACCATCAGCCAGGTAATCGCACCCCTGACCCTGACGGCTGACTTTTTGTAAGCCCGTCAAAACCCGGCCTGGACCATGGGGAACAGCCACCCACCCTGCACTTTGGCTGCTCCCAGTAAGAGCCGGCCCGGATTAGCTTTTCACAGCTATGCTAACTATCAAAGTGTCCATCAGCAACTGCTGCGGACATATGCACTACTGGCTCCTACTTCACCGAGGCCAGGAACCTCGGTGACACATAGCTTCCATCTATGATGGTCCCTTGTGCCTTTCTACAATATATATACACAGTATTCTGTCCTCTGTAGTATATATATTCAGTATACAAGTTGCCTGTATACTACTGGTCTACATATCCAGAGGACCACAGTACAAAGCAACTTTGTCGACTCATCAAGTGAGACGGTAAGACCGTTCGATTTTATCCAGCTATTTCAAAAGCTTTCGTTGCTTATATTCCAGTGGGACGCCGCTGGTGCATGCAATTAGCGGGACGCCGCTTCAGTCTGTTCATTGATTGCGCATTGGGACATTAGAAACTTTCGGATACCATATTGAATTGGACGCTGCTATAGGACTTTGTTTTATCGCTACCTATAGATTCGGTGACTTTTCCCATACGAATAGTTATACGAACATTTATACGATTTCCTTCAACTTTCGCTTTATTCCATTTTATTCCTCAAATTTTAGACAATTTTAGAGTATTGTATTTCATTTGTTTTAGAACATTTTACTACTGTATTTGCGGGCTTTCAGTATGTTTGTATGTTTTTCAGTTTTAGTCATTTGTGATATTATTCACCGCCATTGACACACTACCACCTACTATATCTATAGATACTATATGCAAATAAAATGTCAAATGGTTCAGATATCCTGAGTGTGCCCAGTTATCTTTGTTCATATACAGTATACTGTCCTCTGTAGTGTAAATAAACAGTATACTGTCCTCTAGTGTGTATATATATATATATATATACAGTATACTGTCCTCTGTAGTATATACACAGTATACTGTCCTCTGTAGTGTATATATACAGTATACTGTCCTCTGTAGTGTATATACAGTATACTGTCCTCTGTAGTATATATATATATATATATATATATATACAGTATATTGTCCTCTGTAGTGTATAACAGTATACTGTCCTCTAGTGTATATATATATACAGTATACTGTCCTCTGTAGTATATATATATATACAGTATACTGTCCTCTGTAGTGTATATATACAGTATACTGTCCTCTGTAGTATATATACAGTATACTGACCTCTGTAGTATATATATATATACAGTATACTGTCCTCTGTAGTGTATATATACAGTATACTGTCCTCTGTAGTATATATACAGTATACTGTCCTCTAGTGTGTGTGTATATATATATATATATACAGTATACTGTCCTCTGTAGTGTATATATACAGTATACTGTCCTCTGTAGTATATGTATATACAGTATATTGTCCTCTTTAGTGTGTATATAGTATATTGTCCTCTGTAGTGTATATACAGTATACTGTCCTCTAGTGTGTATATATATATATACAGTGTACTGTCCTCTGTAGTATATATATACAGTGTACTGTCCTCTGTAGTATATATACAGTGTACTGTCCTCTGTAGTATATATACAGCATACTGTCCTCTGTAGTATATATGCAGTATACTGTCCTCTGTAGAATATATATACAGTATACTGTCCTCTGTAGTATATATACAGTGTACTGTCCTCTGTAGTGTATATACAGTATACTGTCCTCTGTAGTATATATATATATACAGTATACTGTCCTCTGTAGTATATATACAGTGTACTGTCCTCTGTAGTGTATATATACACAGTATACTGTCCTCTGTAGTATATACACAGTATACTGTCCTCTGTAGTATATATATACAGTATACTGTCCTCTGTAGTATATATACACAGTATACTGTTCTCTGTAGTATATATACAGTATACTGCCCTCTGTAGTATATATACACAGTATACTGTCCTCTGTAGTATATATATACAGTATACTGTCCTCTGTAGTATATATATACAGTATACTGTCCTCTGTAGTATATATATATACAGTATACTGTCCTCTGTAGTATATATACAGTATACTGTTCTCTGTAGTATATATACAGTATACTGTTCTCTGTAGTATATATACAGTATACTGTCCTCTGTAGTATATATACATTGTACTGTCCTCTGTAGTATATATACAGTGTACTGTCCTCTGTAGTGTATATACAGTATACTGTCCTCTGTAGTATATATATATACAGTATACTGTCCTCTGTAGTATATATATATATAGTATACTGTCCTCTGTAGTATATATACAGTATACTGTTCTCTGTAGTATATATACAGTATACTGTCCTCTGTAGTATATATACATTGTACTGTCCTCTGTAGTATATATACAGTATACTGTCCTCTGTAGTGTATATATATACAGTATACTGTCCTCGGTAGTGTATATACAGTATACTGTCCTCTGTAGTATATATATATACAGTATACTGTCCTCTAGTGTATATATAGTATACTGTCCTCTGTACTATATATACAGTATACTGTCCTCTGTAGTATATATACAGTATACTGTTCTCTGTAGTATATATACAGTATACTGTCCTCTGTAGTATATATACATTGTACTGTCCTCTGTAGTGTATATATAGTATACTGTCCTCTGTAGTGTATATATATACAGTATACTGTCCTCGGTAGTGTATATACAGTATACTGTCCTCTGTAGTATATATATATATATAGTATACTGTCCTCTGTAGTATATATACAGTTTCCCTTACGTCCTAACCAGCAGCACATGTGGGGGTTTATCCGCCCCAGTGAAACTGGTAGGACAGACGGAATATTTAATGAAGTAAAGTAATCAAATAAATCCACGCCCCCATTACCTCACTATAAGAGGCCAAACCCCCCATACATCAGTGTGTTTTTTTCTGTCCTTGGGACTGCAGGACAGACGGGGCAGCCATTTGGCTGCCGCACTCTTAGATTTCATGCTAACCTTGTGTTTCTCTTTCAGGGTTGCAGCTTATCTGATGGAAGCTGATACTGCCGGCATGGTGGAGGCACGGAGCTCCTGCATTCAGCTTCCTGTTTGGCTTACACACATTGTGTTCCGGCGCCCTCTGGTGGTTTGTTGCTGAACAACAATGATTAAAGTTTGTTCAAACCTGGCGTCTGACGTCATTTTGGGCGCCAAATTTGAATATATAAAGCCTCCAGTCCTTCCAGGCTGTGCTGTTGCAGCCTTGGGTTGGTTACTGAGGCAGACTACTTTAGTCACCAGCTTTCCTGTGTCTGGTAGGTTTGCTGCTTCCTTGGTTAGCTAATGAATAGACATTGTTCATTCATTTTTAACTCTTTCTCTGCAGATAATGTCCTCTGCCGGTGATGGGGATCGGACTGGGCGCAAGTCGTCATCCAAGCGCAAGCATTTGGCGTGTAGGGATTGTGACACCCCTCTAGCGGACTCCTATGAATTTAATAGGTGTCCCTCTTGCCGTCCTCCTCCTCTGCCTCCTGATACGGAGCCTACCATACGGGACGTAGTAGTCTGGGTAAAGGACTTTGTGGAGTCCTCAATGAACACCCTAAGGGATTCCATGTCATCCAGAAGACCCAGTGTCCGATCTCCTCTGAGACCCACTCCTATGCAGGAGGAAGCCTACCATACCGTGGACGAAGTCCATTCCTCTGAGTCTAGCGGGGAGGAAGAAGAGGCTGGAAGGTACGCCTTTCCTGTAGAGAAGACCCAGAGGTTACTTAGATCCATCCGGTCGGGGGACCAGGATGTTGATCCCGGGGAAGCTTCAGAGTCCACCTCTAGGGGGCCAAGGGCCTTCAAAGTGGACGAGACTCTGTCTCGATTAATGAAGCTAGAATGGAAACATCCTGAGAAGGCACCGGTCATCTCAAAGCGCTTCAAGTCCATGTTCCCGATTGTGACTTCCCAATTTGACCAGTGGGGCACTGTGCCCAAAGTTGATTTGGCAATTGCAAAATTGTCTAAGAGGACTCTTGTCCCGGCTGATGACGGCTCCAACTTACAGGACCCGATGGACAGGCGGGTAGAATGCACCTTGAGAAGGTCTTACTCCACTGCTGCTGCTGCATCTGTGGCCATATCCTCTACGGAGGTAGCCGTCTTCCTCCAAAGACGCCTCCGACAGGTGCAGTCGGATATCGACTCTGGCATATCCCGTGATGACATCCTGGTGCAGTTTAAGTCCATTCTACTTGCCGCGGAATTTCTGTGTGACTCTGGCCCACAACAGTTAAAATTAGCCTCTAAAGCTATGGCCCTCTCTTCAGCGGGTAGGAGGCCACTATGGCTAAAACCTTGGGTGGCAGATAATGCCTCCAAGTATAATTTATGCAGCCTCCCTTACGCGCCAGGAAGGCTTTTTGGGACTGAACTGGACCGCATTATGGAGGGTCTTGCCGATAAAAAGGGCAAATGCCTTCCTCAAACCCCTAAGGGTAGGGGTAGGCAGGGTAGAGGGTCCAGATCCTTTCAGGGCCAATCCAGGCCTCAGCGAGGCCGTGGGTCCAGGAGGGGAGGATCATATCGTTCCGGTGGGAACAAAAACAATAAAGCCGACCAGTGATGGCCCTCCCCTTCCGTCAGATCCAATCATAAATTAGACTCCTATTCTTTCAGACCTCCCAGTCGGAGGCCGTTTAACTTTTTTTCTAAATACCTGGACAGAGTTTGTTCCAGATCCCTGGGTCCTGAATATAATAAGGACAGGGTACAGGATAGAATTTTTATTTGTTCCCCCAGAAAAATTTGTTTTGACAATATTACTTCCACGCGAGAAGCAAACGGTGTTGGAGGAGTCTATACTGGAATACAGGAGGAAAGGGGCCTTGGAGGAGGTTCCTCCAGAAGAGATTGGATCCGGCGCCAGTTTTCCTTGTTCCCAAAGCCACAGGAGGTTGGCGCATGATCATAGATCTCCGCTACCTCAACCGATTCATAAAGAAAAGGCGGTTCCGGATGGAAACCATCAAATCGGTAATCAGCATCCTGAGCCCAGGGGACCTGATGGTCACACTGGATCTAAGGGATGCCTATCTCCACATCCCTGTGTGCCAGGCCCACAGGAAGTATCTACGAGTGGCAGTGAGTCTCAGAGGGACGGTGAAACATTTTCAGTTTGCCGCGCTTCCCTTCGGCATCACAACCGCGCCCTACATCTTCACCAAAGTGGTGATAGCTGTAGTAGCTCCCCTCAGATTGAGAGGCCTGGAGATCATTCCATATCTGGACAATTGGCTTCTAAAAGCCCACTCGGTAGAGACGCTTCATCTTCATCTTCTGCAGGCTCAGTCCTTCCTCCAGCGCTTGGGCTGGATTATCAATTGGCAGAAGTCAGAGATTTCTCCCTCCACTACCAGGAGGTTTCTGGGGTTCATAATAGATTCTGCCAACATGACGCTCTACCTTTCTCCGGAAAGGAAGTTACGCATTTCCAAGACTGCAGATCAACTCATGGTTCCCCGCCGGGTAACTATCAGAGTATTGATGAGGATGTTAGGCCTAATGTCAGCAGCCGTGGATGCGGTTCCTTGGGCCTTGTGGCATATTCGCCCTCTTCAAGCGGAAGTTCTGAGTCTATGGGATCGAACTCCCAGAGGGCTAGAGACAAAGTGCTCCCTGTCATCTCAAGCTCGCCGCTCACTGAAGTGGTGGAAACAGGTCAAAGATGGGAGGTCCTTGATCCAACCTTGTTGGATCCTGTTGACGACAGATGCATCCCTTCTAGGCTGGGGTGCCTATCTAGAGGAACTTCAAGTTCAAGGATCCTGGAGCCCTCAAGAGCGTTTGATGTCATCCAATCTGAGAGAACTCAGAGCAATCCGGATGGCTCTCTTTCATTTTTTCCCCCTTATCAAAAACAAGGCTGTAAGGGTTCGCTCAGACAATTCTACTGCGGTATCTTACATCAACAAACAGGGAGGCACCAGGTCTCAGAGTCTACTCTCAGAAGTAGGTCTAATTCTGTCTTGGGCAGAGCAGAATCTTTCCCACCTTTCAGCAGTCCACATTCGGGGGTCCCTGAATGTGGTTGCGGACCAGCTCAGCAGAGGAGTCCCAGCTCTGGGAGAAATGTCTGTGAATCAGGAGATCTTTCATCAGATCACTCTCCGGTGGGGTCGCCTGGACATAGATCTCATGGCGACAAGATTCAATGCCAAAGTGGAAACGTTCTGTTCCCTGTATTGGGAGGACAATCCCTTGGCAGTAGATGCTCTGTCAATTCCATGGGAGTTCAGGCTGGCCTACATCTTTCCTCCCATCGCCATGATACCCAGGGTATTGATGAAGATTCGGCAGGACCAAGCCTCAGTAATAGCCGTGATTCCATTCTGGCCCAGGAGGTCTTGGTTTACCCTGCTCATGCAGATGAGCCGAGGGCAATATTGGAAGCTTCCCCCAATGCAGAACCTGGTGTCCCGGGGCACTCAGCTCTGCCTGGATCCATCCAGACTCAATCTGACAGCCTGGAGATTGATGAGTCCCTTCTAGAGCCTGAAGGGCTATCAGCAGCAGTCTTAAGAACGATGTCTCATTCCAGAGCTCCTGCGACTGTCAAGGCCTACGCCAGGGTAAAGCGCATTTTTCTTCTATGGTGTGCATCTCATCAAGTACCATCTCAGGATCCTCCAGTATCAGCTATTCTACAGTTCATGCAGGATGGACTAGATAAGGGCCTCAGCCCTTCTACACTGAAGGTACAGATCTCTGCTCTGTCAGCTGCCTTTGGCAGATCTTTACATCAAGACCCTCTGATTAAGAGGTTCCTTAAAGGAGCCGTACGTCTTAAGCCTAGCATTTCAAGACCTATACCGCAGTGGGATCTCTCAGTGGTGCTTAAAGGGTTGAGTGGTCCTCCCTTTGAACCCTTGGAAGAAGTGGACTTTAAGTTTTTATCCTGGAAGGTAACCTTTTTGTTGGCCGTAACTTCGGCCAAACGCATTTCAGAGCTTCAGGCTTTTTCGGCGTATGAGCCATACACTTTATTTTTACCGGACAGAGTCCTTTTACGTTTTTTACCCACCTTTTTGCCTAAGGTGCCCTCTGTGCACAACATTAATCAAGTTGTGTCTTTGCCTGTGTTATGTTCCTCTTCTTCCTCTGCAGAAGAAACTTCCCTCCATACTCTGGATGTGGCCAGATGTTTGAGAATCTACATTGAGAGATCCCGGGAGTTCAGAAGGTCAGAGAATCTTCTTATCCTGTTCTTTGGCAGGAATAAAGGGAAGAAGGCCTCTAAGCCTACTCTAAGTACTTACTGCTCACTCCACCCGAGCAGTCTCTACTAGTTGGGCCGAAAGGTCTCTTATTCCACTGGAACAGATCTGTTCCGCGGCCTCCTGGAGCTCACATTCTACCTTTGTGAGCCATTATAGACTCAACCTCAGGGGATCAGAAGACACTGCCTTTGGGCGGTCTGTTTTGAATTCCATTCAGCATTGAAGTCCCTACCCTTTAGGCTAACTTCTTGCTAAGTCCCCACATGTGCTGCTGGTTAGGACGTAAGGGAAGCGTTAATTTCTTAACTATAATTTGTTTTCCCTTAGTCCTAACAGCAGCACACAAATATCCCTCCCTTTGTTTTTTGAGAGTTTCTTGTTATGACACACTGATGTATGGGGGGTTTGGCCTCTTATAGTGAGGTAATGGGGGCGTGGATTTATTTGATTACTTTACTTCATTAAACATTCCGTCTGTCCTACCAGTTTCACTGGGGCGGATAAACCCCCACATGTGCTGCTGTTAGGACTAAGGGAAAACAAATTATCGTTAAGAAATTAACGCATACTGTTCTCTGTAGTGTATATACAGTGTACTGTTCTCTGTAGTATATAACAGTATACTGTCCTCTGTAGTGTATATACAGTATACTGTCCTCTGTAGTATATATACACAGTATACTGTCCTCTGTAGTATATATATACAGTGTACTGTCCTCTGTAGTATATATACAGTGTACTGTCCTCTGTAGTATATATACAGTATACTGCTCTCTGTAGTATATATATACAGTTTACTGTCCTCTGTAGTATATATACAGTATACTGTCCTCTGTAGTATATATATACAGTGTACTGTCCTCTGTAGTATATATACAGTGTACTGTCCTCTGTAGTATATATACAGTATACTGCTCTCTGTAGTATATATATACAGTTTACTGTCCTCTGTAGTATATATACATTGTACTGTCCTCTGTAGTATATATACAGTGTACTGTCCTCTGTAGTGTATATACAGTATACTGTCCTTTGTAGTATATATACAGTATACTGTCCTCTGTAGTATATATACAGTGTACTGTCCTCTGTAGTATATATACAGTGTACTGTCCTCTGTAGTATATATACAGTATACTGCTCTCTGTAGTATATATATACAGTGTACTGTCCTCTGTAGTATATATACAGTGTACTGTCCTCTGTAGTATATATACAGTATACTGCTCTCTGTAGTATATATATACAGTGTACTGTCCTCTGTAGTATATACACAGTGTACTGTCCCCTGTAGTATATATACAGTGTACTGTCCTCTGTAGTATATATATACAGTGTACTGTCCTCTGTAGTATATATACAGTATACTGACCTCTGTAGTATATACACAGTATACTGTCCTCTGTAGTATATACACAGTATACTGCCCTCTGTAGTATATATACAGTGTACTGTCCTCTGTAGTGTGTATACAGTATACTGCCCTCTGTAGTGTATATACAGTATACTGTCCTCTGTAGTATATACACAGTATACTGCCCTCTGTAGTATATATACAGTATACTGTCCTCTGTAGTGTGTATACAGTATACTGCCCTCTGTAGTGCATATACAGTATACTGTCCTCTGTAGTATATATACAGTGTACTGTCCTCTGTAGTATATACACAGTATACTGTCCTCTGTAGTATATATATACAGTATACTGTCCTCTGTAGTGTATATACAGTACACTGTCCTCTGTAGTATATATATACAGTGTACTGTCCTCTGTAGTATATACACAGTATACTGTCCTCTGTAGTGTATATACAGTATACTGTCCTCTGTAGTGTGTATACAGTATACTGCCCTCTGTAGTGTATATACAGTATACTGTCCTCTGTAGTATATATACAGTGTACTGTCCTCTGTAGTATATACACAGTATACTGTCCTCTGTAGTATATATATACAGTATACTGTCCTCTGTAGTGTATATACAGTACACTGTCCTCTGTAGTATATATATACAGTGTACTGTCCTCTGTAGCATATACACAGTATACTGTCCTCTGTAGTGTATATACAGTGTACTGTCCTCTGTAGTATATATACAGTATACTGTCCTCTGTAGTATATATACAGTATACTGTTCTCTGTAGTGTATATACAGTGTACTGTCCTCTGTAGTATATATACAGTATACTGTCCTCTGTAGTATATATACAGTATACTGTTCTCTGTAGTGTATATACAGTATACTGTCCTCTGTAGTATATATATACAGTGTACTGTCCTCTGTAGTATATACACAGTATACTGTCCTCTGTAGTGTATATACAGTGTACTGTCCTCTGTAGTATATACACAGTATACTGTCCTCTGTAGTATATATACAGTATACTGTCCTCTGTAGTGTATATACAGTACACTGTCCTCTGTAGTATATATATACAGTGTACTGTCCTCTGTAGTATATACACAGTATACTGTCCTCTGTAGTATATATACAGTGTACTGTCCTCTGTAGTATATACACAGTATACTGTCCTCTGTAGTGTATATACAGTGTACTGTCCTCTGTAGTATATACACAGTATACTGTCCTCTGTAGTATATATACAGTATACTGTCCTCTGTAGTGTATATACAGTACACTGTCCTCTGTAGTATATATATACAGTGTACTGTCCTCTGTAGTATATACACAGTATACTGTCCTCTTCCCTGTTAATTACTTTACACAGTTTCGTGTCATCTGTAAGAATGTATATGTGACTGTAATATTTGCCTTTGGATTCTAATACTATTCTTTTCTGACCTGTAATAACGGCTAGGCCTTTCTGGGGTCGCCATACCCGCTGGCAGGATCCCATACTGAGATGGTTCCACTGTTTCATCTTTCCAGCTTTGGATACATGATGTCACCGGATAGACAGTCCATGGTGGGACACTGGGGTGGGTGCGACTTCACCTCACCACATTTTAGTGTCGGCGATGGTCGCCTATTCACATACAGTCAGACTAGATTTTGCCCTTTTTCTTTCACTCGCTACTACGTATAAGACTTCACTTTTATTCTGTTTTATTTCTTCAAATCATCCATTAATTGTAGAGGCAATGCTTAAAACGCTCAGTGAGAGACATGGTAATACGGCGCATACATAAATACTCTGCTACTTAGTGTCTCAGTCGCGATCCGAGATCTCTCTGTCGGTGTTTACGCGCACTCACCAGCGCTGCTCACCTCAGGTTTATTTCCCCGGTAGATAAATACCTATTTACTGCCTGACTATGCTCTCACAGTTACACTACATGCTCACGAATGTGGTTTGTTTCCATGTCCGTTCCGTTTCTTTTACAGATAGGATACAGACCCATTCATTTCAATGCGTCCGCAAATACGCGAACAGCACACCGTGTGCTGTCCGCATCCGTATGTCCGTTCCGTAGCCCCGCAAAAAAATAGCACATGTCTAGAGTTGAGCGAACACCTGGATGTTCGGGTTCGAGAAGTTCGGCCGAACATCCCGGAAATGTTCGGGTTCGGGATCCGAACCCGATCCGAACTTCGTCCCGAACCCGAACCCCATTGAAGTCAATGGGGACCCGAACTTTTCGGCACTAAAAAGGCTGTAAAACAGCCCAGGAAAGAGCTAGAGGGCTGCAAAAGGCAGCAACATGTAGGTAAATCCCCTGCAAACAAATGTGGATAGGGAAATGAATTAAAATAAAAATTAAATAAATAAAAATTAACCAAAATCAATTGGAGAGAGGTTCCATAGCAGAGAATCTGGCTTCCCGTCACCCACCACTGGAACAGTCCATTCTCAGATATTTAGGCCCCGGCACCCAGGCAGAGGAGAGAGGTCCCGTAACAGAGAATCTGTCTTCATGTCAGCAGAGAATTAGTCTGCATGTCATAGCAGAGAATGAGGCTTCACGTCAGCCACCACTGCAACAGTCCATTGGCATATATTTAGGCCCAGCACCCAGGCAGAGGAGGGAGGTCCCGTAACAGAGAATCTGTCTTCATGTCAGCAGAGAATTAGTCTGCATGTCATAGCAGAGAATGAGGCTTCACGTCAGCCACCACTGCAACAGTCCATTGGCATATATTTAGGCCCAGCACACACACAGGCAGAGGAGAGAGGTCCCGTAACAGAGAATCTGGCTTCATGTCAGCAGAGAATCAGTCTGCATGTCATAGCAGAGAATGAGGCTTCACGTCAGCCACCACTGCAACAGTCCATTGGCATATATTTAGGCCCAGCACACACAGGCAGAGGAGAGAGGTCCCGTAACAGAGGATCTGGCTTCATGTCAGCAGAGAATCAGTCTGCATGTCATAGCAGAGAATCAGGCTTCACGTCAGCCACCACTGCAACAGTCCATTGGCATATATTTAGGCCCAGCACCCAGGCAGAGGAGAGAGGTCCCGTAACAGACAATCTGGCTTCATGTCAGCAGAGAATTAGTCTGCATGTCATAGCAGAGAATGAGGCTTCACGTCAGCCACCACTGCAACAGTCCATTGGCATATATTTAGGCCTAGCACACAGGCAGAGGAGAGAGGTCCCGTAACAGACAATCTGGCTTCATGTCAGCAGAGAATCAGTCTGCATGTCATAGCAGAGAATGAGGCTTCACGTCACCCACCACTGCAACAGTCCATTGGCATATATTTAGGCCTAGCACACAGGCAGAGCAGAGAGGTCCCGTAACAGACAATCTGGCTTCATGTCAGCAGAGAATCAGTCTGCATGTCATAGCAGAGAATGAGGCTTCACGTCACCCACCACTGCAACAGTCCATTGGCATATATTTAGGCCTAGCACACAGGCAGAGCAGAGAGGTCCCGTAACAGACAATCTGGCTTCATGTCAGCAGAGAATCAGTCTGCATGTCATAGCAGAGAATGAGGCTTCACGTCAGCCACCACTGCAACAGTCCATTGGCATATATTTAGGCCTAGCACACAGGCAGAGGCAGAGAGGTCCCGTAACAGACGAATCTGGCTTCATGTCAGCAGAGAATCAGTCTGCATGTCATAGCAGAGAATGAGGCTTCACGTCAGCCACCACTGCAACAGTCCATTGGCATATATTTAGGCCCAGCACACCAGGCAGAGGAGAGAGGTCCCGTAACAGAGAATCTGGCTTCATGTCAGCAGAGAATTAGTCTGCATGTCATAGCAGAGAATGAGGCTTCACGTCAGCCACCACTGCAACAGTCCATTGGCATATATTTAGGCCCAGCACACACAGGCAGAGGAGAGAGGTCCCGTAACAGAGAATCTGTCTTCATGTCAGCAGAGAATTAGTCTGCATGTCATAGCAGAGAATGAGGCTTCACGTCAGCCCACCACTGCAACAGTCCATTGGCATATATTTAGGCCCAGCACCCAGGCAGAGGAGAGAGGTCCCGTAACAGAGAATCTGGCTTCATGTCAGCAGAGAATTCAGTCTGCATGTCATAGCAGAGAATGAGGCTTCACGTCAGCCACCACTGCAACAGTCCATTGGCATATATTTAGGCCCAGCACACACAGGCAGAGGAGAGAGGTCCCGTAACAGACAATCTGGCTTCATGTCAGCAGAGAATCAGTCTGCATGTCATAGCAGAGAATGAGGCTTCACGTCAGCCACCACTGCAACAGTCCATTGTCATAAATTTAGGCCCAGCACCCAGGCAGAGGAGAGAGGTCCCGTAACAGACAATCTGGCTTCATGTCAGCAGAGAATTAGTCTGCATGTCATAGCAGAGAATCAGGCTTCATGTCAGCCACCACTGCAACAGTCCATTGGCATATATTTAGGCCTAGCACACAGGCAGAGGAGAGGTTCATTCAACTTTGGGTAGCCTCGCAATATAATGGTAAAATGAAAATAAAAATAGGATTGAATGAGGAAGTGCCCTGGAGTCCAATAATATATGGTTATGGGGAGGTAGTTAATGTCTAATCTGGACAAGGGACGGACAGGTCCTGTGGGATCCATGCCTGGTTCATTTTTATGAACGTCAGCTTGTCCACATTGGCTGTAGACAGGCGGCTGCGTTTGTCTGTAATGACGCCCCCTGCCGTGCTGAATACACGTTCAGACAAAACGCTGGCTGCCGGGCAGGCCAGCACCTCCAAGGCATAAAAGGCTAGCTCTGGCCACGTGGACAATTTAGAGACCCAGAAGTTGAATGGGGCCGAACCATCAGTCAGTACGTGGAGGGGTGTGCACACGTACTGTTCCACCATGTTAGTGAAATGTTGCCTCCTGCTAACACGTTGCGTATCAGGTGGTGGTGCAGTTAGCTGTGGCGTGTTGACAAAAGTTTTCCACATCTCTGCCATGCTAACCCTGCCCTCAGAGGAGCTGGCCGTGACACAGCTGCCTTGGCGACCTCTTGCTCCTCCTCTGCCTTGGCCTTGGGCTTCCACTTGTTCCCCTGTGACATTTGGGAATGCTCTCAGTAGCGCGTCTACCAACGTGCGCTTGTACTCGCGCATCTTCCTATCACGCTCCAGTGCAGGAAGTAAGGTGGGCACATTGTCTTTGTAGCGTGGATCCAGCAGGGTGGCAACCCAGTAGTCCGCACAGGTTAAAATGTGGGCAACTCTGCTGTCGTTGCGCAGGCACTGCAGCATGTAGTCGCTCATGTGTGCCAGGCTGCCCAGGGGATAAGGACAAGCTGTCCTCTGTGGGAGGCGTATCGTCATCGTCCTGCCTTTCCCCCCAGCCACGCACCAGTGATGGACCCGAGCTGCGTTGGGTGCCACCCCGCTGTGACCATGCTTCATCCTCATCCTCCTCCACCTCCTCCTCATCCTCGTCCTCCTCGTCCTCCAGTAGTGGGCCCTGGCTGGCCACATTTGTACCTGGCCTCTGCTGTTGCCAAAAACCTCCCTCTGAGTCACTTCGAAGAGACTGGCCTGAAAGTGCTAAAAATGACCCCTCTTCCTCCTCCTCCTCCTCCTCCTGGGCCACCTCCTCTTCCATCATCGCCCTAAGTGTTTTCTCAAGGAGACATAGAAGTGGTATTGTAACGCTGATAACGGTGTCATCGCCACTGGCCATGTTGGTGGAGTACTCGAAACAGCGCAACAGGGCACACAGGTCTCGCATGGAGGCCCAGTCATTGGTGGTGAAGTGGTGCTGTTCTGTAGTGCGACTGACCCGTGCGTGCTGCAGCTGAAACTCCACTATGGCCTGCTGCTGCTCGCACAGTCTGTCCAGCATGTGCAAGGTGGAGTTCCACCTGGTGGGCACGTCGCATATGAGGCGGTGAGCGGGAAGGCCGAAGTTACGCTGTAGCGCAGACAGGCGAGCAGCAGCAGGATGTGAACGCCGGAAGCGCGAACAGACGGCCCGCACTTTATGCAGCAGCTCTGACATGTCGGGGTAGTTGTGAATGAACTTCTGCACCACCAAATTCAGCACATGCGCCAAGCAAGGGATGTGCGTCAAATTGGCTAGTCCCAGAGCTGCAACGAGATTTCGCCCATTATCACACACCACCAGGCCGGGCTTGAGGCTCACCGGCAGCAACCACTCGTCGGTCTGTTGTTCTATACCCCGCCACAACTCCTGTGCGGTGTGGGGCCTGTCCCCCAAACATATGAGTTTCAGAATGGCCTGCTGACGTTTACCCCGGGCTGTGCTGAAGTTGGTGGTGAAGGTGTGTGGCTGACTGGATGAGCAGGTGGAAGAAGAGGAGGAGGAAGCCGAGAAGGAGGAGGTGGCAACAGGAGGCAAAGAATGTTGCCCTGCGATCCTTGGCGGCGGAAGGACGTGCGCCAAACAGCTCTCCGCCTGGGGCCCAGCTGCCACTACATTTACCCAGTGTGCAGTTAGGGAGATATAGCGTCCCTGGCCGTGCTTACTGGTCCACGTATCTGTGGTTAGGTGGACCTTGCCACAGATGGCGTTGCGCAGTGCACACTTGATTTTATCGGATACTTGGTTGTGCAGGGAAGGCACGGCTCTCTTGGAGAAGTAGTGCCGGCTGGGAACAACATACTGTGGGACAGCAAGCGACATGAGCTGTTTGAAGCTGTCTGTGTCCACCAGCCTAAATGACAGCATTTCATAGGCCAGTAGTTTAGAAATGCTGGCATTCAGGGCCAGGGATCGAGGGTGGCTAGGTGGGAATTTACGCTTTCTATCAAATGTTTGTGAGATGGAGAGCTGAACGCTGGCGTGTGACATGGTTGAGACGCTTGGTGACGGAGGTGGTGGTGGTGGTGTTGGTGGTACATCCCCTGTTTGCTGGGCGGCAGGTGCCAACGTTCCTCCAGAGGCGGAGGAAGAGGCCGAGGCGGCAGCAGCAGAATAGGCCGAGGCGGCAGCAGCAGAAGAGGTAGCAGGGGGAGCCTGAGTGACTTCCTTGGTTTTAAGGTGTTTACTCCACTGCAGTTCATGCTTTGCATGCAGGTGCCTGGTCATGCAGGTTGTGCTCAGGTTCAGAACGTTAATGCCTCGCTTCAGGCTCTGATGGCACAGCGTGCAAACCACTCGGGTCTTGTCGTCAGCACATTGTTTGAAGAAGTGCCATGCCAGGGAACTCCTTGAAGCTGCCTTTGGGGTGCTCGGTCCCAGATGGCGGCGGTCAGTAGCAGGCGGAGTCTCTTGGCGGCGGGTGTTCTGCTTTTGCCCACTGCTCCCTCTTTTGCTACGCTGTTGGCTCGGTCTCACCACTGCCTCTTCCTCCGAACTGTGAAAGTCAGTGGCACGACCTTCATTCCATGTGGGGTCTAGGACCTCATCGTCCCCTGCATCGTCTTCCACCCAGTCTTGATCCCTGACCTCCTGTTCAGTCTGCACACTGCAGAAAGACGCAGCAGTTGGCACCTGTGTTTCGTCATCATCAGAGACATGCTGAGGTGGTATTCCCATGTCCTCATCATCAGGAAACATAAGTGGTTGTGCGTCAGTGCATTCTATGTCTTTCACCGCTGGGGAAGGGCTAGGTGGATGCCCTTGGGAAACCCTGCCAGCGGAGTCTTCAAACAGCATAAGAGACTGCTGCATAACTTGAGGCTGAGACAGTTTCCCTGGTATGCATGGGGGTGATGTGACAGACTGATGGGGTTGGTTTTCAGGCGCCATCTGTGCGCTTTCTGCAGAAGACTGGGTGGGAGATAATGTGAACGTGCTGGATCCACTGTCGGCCACCCAATTGACTAATGCCTGTACCTGCTCAGGCCTTACCATCCTTAGAACGGCATTGGGCCCCACCATATATCGCTGTAAATTCTGGCGGCTACTGGGACCTGAGGTAGTTGGTACACTAGGACGTGTGGATGTGGCAGAACGGCCACGTCCTCTCCCAGCACCAGAGGGTCCACTAACACCACCACGACCATGTCCACGTCCGCGTCCCTTACTAGATGTTTTTCTCATTGTTATGGTTCACCACAACAACAAATATATTATTTGGCCCAATGTATTGTATTCAAATTCAGCGGGATATAAATTTGAGGCCTAGTATTTAGGCGCTGGGTGACCGGTATGGATTTAGTGACAGAATTAGACTTGGAAATGCACAGAAGCGTGTGTGTGAAGTTATTCTGAATGACCCTATGTGCACCTTCAATATGATCTACCCTTTTAGGGATAGATTTCAAATAGCTCTGATATAGCAGAAACGACTAAATTATGAAATTGCTAAATTGGGAATTGTATTTCAACCCAGAACAAAAAATGTGCTTTGACGGACACTAAATAACTTTCCCAGCCACAACAGGACAGCGGTAACGAGAGATTTAGCGGGATATAAATTTGAGGCCTAGTATTTAGGCGCTGGGTGACAGGTATGGGTTTAGTGACAGAATTAGACTTGGAAATGCACAGTAGCGGGTGTGTGAAGTTATTCTGAATGACCCTATGTGCACCTTGAATATTATATACCCTTTTAGGGATAGATTTCAAATAGCTCTGATATAGCAGAAACCACTAAATTATGAAATTGCTAAATTGGGAATTGTATTTCAACCCAGAACAAGAAATGTGCTTGAACGGACACTAAATAACTCGCCCAGCTACAGCACTAGGGACAGATTTAGCGGGATATAAATTTGAGGCCTAGTATTTAGGCGCTGGGTGACAGGTATGGGTTTAGTGACAGAATTAGACTTGGAAATACACAGTAGCGGGTGTGTGTGAAGTTATTCTGAATGACCCTAATGTGCACCTTGAATATTATATACCCTTTTAGGGATAGATTTCAAATAGCTCTGATATAGCAGAAACCACTAAATTATGAAATTGCTAAATTGGGAATTGTATTTCAACCCAGAACAAGAAATGTGCTTGAACGGACACTAAATAACTCGCCCAGCTACAGCACTAAGGACAGATTTAGCGGGATATAAATTTGAGGCCTAGTATTTAGGCGCTGGGTGACAGGTATGGGTTTAGTGCCAGAATTAGACTTGGAAATACACAGTAGCGGGTGTGTGTGAAGTTATTCTGAATGACCCAATGTGCACCTTGAATATTATATACCCTTTTAGGGATAGATTTCAAATAGCTCTGATATAGCAGAAACCACTAAATTATGAAATTGCTAAATTGGGAATTGTATTTCAACCCAGAACAAGAAATGTGCTTGAACGGACACTAAATAACTCGCCCAGCTACAGCACTAAGGACAGATTTAGCGGGATATAAATTTGAGGCCTAGTATTTAGGCGCTGGGTGACAGGTATGGGTTTAGTGCCAGAATTAGACTTGGAAATACACAGTAGCGGGTGTGTGTGAAGTTATTCTGAATGACCCAATGTGCACCTTGAATATTATATACCCTTTTAGGGATAGATTTCAAATAGCTCTGATATAGCAGAAACCACTAAATTATGAAATTGCTAAATTGGGAATTGTATTTCAACCCAGAACAAGAAATGTGCTTGAACGGACACTAAATAACTCGCCCAGCTACAGCACTAAGGACAGATTTAGCGGGATATAAATTTGAGGCCTAGTATTTAGGCGCTGGGTGACAGGTATGGGTTTAGTGCCAGAATTAGACTTGGAAATACACAGTAGCGGGTGTGTGTGAAGTTATTCTGAATGACCCAATGTGCACCTTGAATATTATATACCCTTTTAGGGATAGATTTCAAATAGCTCTGATATAGCAGAAACCACTAAATTATGAAATTGCTAAATTGGGAATTGTATTTCAACCCAGAACAAGAAATGTGCTTGAACGGACACTAAATAACTCGCCCAGCTACAGCACTAAGGACAGATTTAGCGGGATATAAATTTGAGGCCTAGTATTTAGGCGCTGGGTGACAGGTATGGGTTTAGTGCCAGAATTAGACTTGGAAATACACAGTAGCGGGTGTGTGTGAAGTTATTCTGAATGACCCAATGTGCACCTTGAATATTATATACCCTTTTAGGGATAGATTTCAAATAGCTCTGATATAGCAGAAACCACTAAATTATGAAATTGCTAAATTGGGAATTGTATTTCAACCCAGAACAAGAAATGTGCTTGAACGGACACTAAATAACTCGCCCAGCTACAGCACTAAGGACAGATTTAGCGGGATATAAATTTGAGGCCTAGTATTTAGGCGCTGGGTGACAGGTATGGGTTTAGTGCCAGAATTAGACTTGGAAATACACAGTAGCGGGTGTGTGTGAAGTTATTCTGAATGACCCAATGTGCACCTTGAATATTATATACCCTTTTAGGGATAGATTTCAAATAGCTCTGATATAGCAGAAACCACTAAATTATGAAATTGCTAAATTGGGAATTGTATTTCAACCCAGAACAAGAAATGTGCTTGAACGGACACTAAATAACTCGCCCAGCTACAGCACTAAGGACAGATTTAGCGGGATATAAATTTGAGGCCTAGTATTTAGGCGCTGGGTGACAGGTATGGGTTTAGTGCCAGAATTAGACTTGGAAATACACAGTAGCGGGTGTGTGTGAAGTTATTCTGAATGACCCAATGTGCACCTTGAATATTATATACCCTTTTAGGGATAGATTTCAAATAGCTCTGATATAGCAGAAACCACTAAATTATGAAATTGCTAAATTGGGAATTGTATTTCAACCCAGAACAAGAAATGTGCTTGAACGGACACTAAATAACTCGCCCAGCTACAGCACTAAGGACAGATTTAGCGGGATATAAATTTGAGGCCTAGTATTTAGGCGCTGGGTGACAGGTATGGGTTTAGTGCCAGAATTAGACTTGGAAATACACAGTAGCGGGTGTGTGTGAAGTTATTCTGAATGACCCAATGTGCACCTTGAATATTATATACCCTTTTAGGGATAGATTTCAAATAGCTCTGATATAGCAGAAACCACTAAATTATGAAATTGCTAAATTGGGAATTGTATTTCAACCCAGAACAAGAAATGTGCTTGAACGGACACTAAATAACTCGCCCAGCTACAGCACTAAGGACAGATTTAGCGGGATATAAATTTGAGGCCTAGTATTTAGGCGCTGGGTGACAGGTATGGGTTTAGTGCCAGAATTAGACTTGGAAATACACAGTAGCGGGTGTGTGTGAAGTTATTCTGAATGACCCAATGTGCACCTTGAATATTATATACCCTTTTAGGGATAGATTTCAAATAGCTCTGATATAGCAGAAACCACTAAATTATGAAATTGCTAAATTGGGAATTGTATTTCAACCCAGAACAAGAAATGTGCTTGAACGGACACTAAATAACTCGCCCAGCTACAGCACTAAGGACAGATTTAGCGGGATATAAATTTGAGGCCTAGTATTTAGGCGCTGGGTGACAGGTATGGGTTTAGTGCCAGAATTAGACTTGGAAATACACAGTAGCGGGTGTGTGTGAAGTTATTCTGAATGACCCAATGTGCACCTTGAATATTATATACCCTTTTAGGGATAGATTTCAAATAGCTCTGATATAGCAGAAACCACTAAATTATGAAATTGCTAAATTGGGAATTGTATTTCAACCCAGAACAAGAAATGTGCTTGAACGGACACTAAATAACTCGCCCAGCTACAGCACTAAGGACAGATTTAGCGGGATATAAATTTGAGGCCTAGTATTTAGGCGCTGGGTGACAGGTATGGGTTTAGTGCCAGAATTAGACTTGGAAATACACAGTAGCGGGTGTGTGTGAAGTTATTCTGAATGACCCAATGTGCACCTTGAATATTATATACCCTTTTAGGGATAGATTTCAAATAGCTCTGATATAGCAGAAACCACTAAATTATGAAATTGCTAAATTGGGAATTGTATTTCAACCCAGAACAAGAAATGTGCTTGAACGGACACTAAATAACTCGCCCAGCTACAGCACTAGGGACAGATTTAGCTGGATATAAATTTGAGGCCTAGTATTTAGGCGCTGGGTGACAGGTATGGGTTTAGTGACAGAATTAGACTTGGAAATACACAGTAGCGGGTGTGTGTGAAGTTATTCTGAATGACCCAATGTGCACCTTGAATATTATATACCCTTTTAGGGATAGATTTCAAATAGCTCTGATATAGCAGAAACCACTAAATTATGAAATTGCTAAATTGGGAATTGTATTTCAACCCAGAACAAGAAATGTGCTTGAACGGACACTAAATAACTCGCCCAGCTACAGCACTAGGGACAGATTTAGCTGGATATAAATTTGAGGCCTAGTATTTAGGCGCTGGGTGACCGGTATGGATTTAGTGACAGAATTAGACTGGGATATGGCCAAAAAATAAACAGACTATTGCTGGTTAAATGCACTTGGTGTGACAGCTTCACCCTGATGTAGGCTTTAGCCAAAAAACAACCACACCATTGAGGGTTAAATGCACTTGGTGACAGGCGCAGCTTGCCCCTGATTTAGTATATGGCCAAAAAATGAACAGACTATTGCTGGTTAAATGCACTTGGTGTGACAGCTTCACCCTGATGTAGGCTTTAGCCAAAAAACAACCACACCATTGAGGGTTAAATGCACTTGGTGACAGGCGCAGCTTGCCCCTGATTTTGTATATGGCCAAAAAATGAACAGACTATTGCTGGTTAAATGCACTTGGTGTGACAGCTTCACCCTGATGTAGGCTTTAGCCAAAAAACAACCACACCATTGAGGGTTAAATGCACTTGGTCGCAGCTTGTGCTGGCGCACCACAAGACACAAAATGGCCGCCGATCACCCCAGAAAAATGTGACTGACAAACGGTCTGTGCAGCCTAAAAACAGTGAGCAATTGAGGATCAGCAGCTCAATGATCCACAGCTGCAGATCGATCAGTTAATCAAGTCCTTTGGAGGAGTTAATCTGCCTAATCTCGCCCTACTGTCGCAGCCGCAACCTCTCCCTACGCTAATCAGAGCAGAGTGACGGGCGGCGCTATGTGACTCCAGCTTAAATAGAGGCTGGGTCACATGGTGCTCTGGCCAATCACAGCCATGCCAATAGTAGGCATGGCTGTGATGGCCTCTTGGGGCAAGTAGTATGACGCTTGTTGATTGGCTGCTTTGCAGCCTTTCAAAAAGCGCCAAGAAAGCGTCACAAAAGCGCGAAGAAAGCGACGAACACCGAACCCGAACCCGGACTTTTACGAAAATGTCCGGGTTCGGGTCCGTGTCACGGACACCCCAAAATTCGGTACGAACCCGAACTATACAGTTCGAGTTCGCTCATCCCTACACATGTCCTATTCTTGTCCGTTTTAGACATTGTTACAATGGATCCGCAAAAAAACCAGATGTCGCAATTTGCGGACCGAAAAACACATACGGTCGTGTGCATGTAGCCTTCACACTCGCGTTTTGGCTTTCCGTTTCTGAGATCCGTCATAAGCTCTCACAAGCGTCCAAAACGGATCAGTTTTGCCCTAATGCATTCTGAATGGAAAAGGATCCGCTCAGAATGCGCCAGTTTGCCTCCGTTCCGTCTCCATTCCGCTCTGGAGGCCGCCTGCAGCGTTTAGCTGTCCGCCTGACGAAGCAGAGCCAAACGTCCTGGCACACCATGTAAGTCAATGGGGACGGATCCGTTTTCTCTGACACAATAGAAAACGGATCTGTCCCCCATTGACTTTCAATGGAGTTCAAGACGGATCAGTCATGGCTATAGAAGACATAATACATCATGGCAGATGCACACGGTTGTATTATTGTAACGGAAGCGTTTTTGCAGATCCATGACGGTTCCGCAAAAAACGCTAGTGTGAAAGTAGCCTTACACTAAAAACCTAACTAACGCTCCCCCCGACATGTTTTGCCAGTAATAACGGCATCCTCGGGGAAACCGGGCAGAGTACAACTAATAGAGAGATCTCGGGTTGCGACTGAGACACTAAGTAGCAGAGTATTTACGTATGCGCCGTATTACTATGCTTCTCACTGAGCGCTTTAAGCATTGCCTCTACAATTAATGGATGGTTTTAAGAAATAAAACAGAATAAAGGTTAAGGCCTCCGTGCGCTCCGTGGCCGTATTGCGGACTGCGTTTGAGTATCTGCAATACACGGGCGCCTTTCACGGATGCAGACCCATTCACTTCAGTGGGTCCGCAAATCCGGAGATATGAAATGGAAGCACGGAACAGAAACCCACGGAAGCACTACGGAGTGCTTCTGTGGGGTTTTGTCCCGTACTTTCGTTCCGCAAAAACATGGAACAAGTCCTATCTTTTTGCCGAATGGGCGGATCACGGACCCATTAAAGTGTATGGGTCCACGATCCGCTGCGGCTGCCCCGCGGTCTGCAATTTGGGGGCCGCAGCACGGCCACGGGGCGCACGCGCTCGTGTGCTGGAGGCCTAAGTCTTATATGTAGTAGCGAGAGAAAAAAATATGTCTAAATCGAGTCAGCTATGACTATATGTAGGATATATGCTAAGTGGGTCATTATATGTTTAGGAGATGATCGCCGCCACTTCCTGGTTGCAGCCCAGTCACCAGGACACCGGCTCTTAACTCCTGCAGTGACCCGGAGGCGACTGCCATTAATGGGATTTTTGCAAATTCCACTATTAGAGACGGAGTTTGTGCACTTGACAGATTTTCTAGTGTGTGTTTAGGATTATCACTGTGTTAGGGCTCATGCACACAAACGCATTCTCTTTCCATGTCCGTTCCGCTTTTTTTTTTTTCCGGACCATATGTGGAACTATTCATTTCAATGGGTCCACAAAAAAAACTCAAGTTACTCCGTGTGCATTCCGTTTCCGTTCTGCAAATAAATAGTACATGTCCTATTATTGTCCGCATTACGGACAAGGATAGGACGGTTCTGTTGGGGGCCGGCTGTTCCAATCCGCAAAATACATACAGTGGTGTGCATGAGCCCTTATCGCAGTGTTATGTAACACCTAGCCGAAGGAGAGGTAGGTAAAAGGGGTGAACCTGGACGGAAGCTTCCCTTCACTCCTGTAGCATGTAGGATAGGAGCATTTCCTTGCTCCAATGCTCCTCTTGGCTGGTGACGTACCTGGCTTCACAACACTATGCTAGGCGGTGACAGGCTAGAGTGGGCGGTGTATAGCGATGTTCTGGGCGGTTTTAGAGGCAGGTACTAGTGATACGCAGGGCAAGGGGGGTATTGGAGCAAGGAAATGCTACAATGGCTCCTATCCTCCACGCTAAAGGAATGAAGGGGAGCTTATGTCCGGATTCAGCCCTGAACCTGGACAAACCCTTTAACGCTGCGTTTTTAGCAACCTTCACTAGTCGGGGCAGGTCCAGCTTCTGGGGCTTGGCTCCTTCCGGTGAGTGAGTTAGTTCCTCCTGTGCGAGTGTGAAAGAAGGTGGATGTGAACATCTGCAGAGAAGAACCGAGGCCTAAGAGAGACAACTCAAGAAAACCCTTCCAGGCTGAGTGCAGCAGAGAACAAATATACAGAAAGTTAAGCTGCCAAATTGGGGGGGTGCGTGGAAGACAGACTGTGGAGGTAATGCATGTATTTTAGCTAATGGACTCCATAGCAATTTGCTAGGTGTAAAGGCCTAAGGTCCCTCGTCATATGAGAGAGAGAGAGAGACAGATTTCAGGTCTATAGTGTAGACTCAACCCCCGTTTGGGAGAATATCCCCAGGCTGGATTATAGTGAAGCATAGCCAGATATGGAGAGTGCCTCTGGATGTGGTGTAAATTCTCTTTCATCAGCCAGGAATTTATTGAGACTTGTATAAGAACTACAGTACAGACCAAAAGTTTGGACACACCTTCTCATTCTAAGAGTTTTCTTTATTTTCATGACTATGAAAATTGTAGATTCACACTGAAGGCATCAAAACTATGAATTAACACATGTGGAATTATATACATAACAAAAAAGTGTGAAACAACTGAAAATATGTCATATTCTAGGTTCTTCAAAGTAGCCACCTTTTGCTTTGATTACTGCTTTGCACACTCTTGGCATTCTCTTGATGAGCTTCAAGAGGTAGTCACCTGAAATGGTCTTCCAACAGTCTTGAAGGAGTTCCCAGAGATGCTTAGCACTTGTTGGCCCTTTTGTCTTCACTCTGCGGTCCAGCTCACCCCAAACCATCTCGATTGTGTTCAGGTCCGGTGACTGTGGAGGCCAGGTCATCTGGCGCAGCACCCCATCACTCTCCTTCATGGTCAAATAGCCCTTACACAGCCTGGAGGTGGGTTTGGGGTCATTGTCCTGTTGAAAAATAAATGATGGTCCAACTAAACACAAACCGGATGGAATAGCATGCCGCTGCAAGATGCTGTGGTAGCCATGCTGGTTCAGTATGCCTTCAATTTTGAATAAATCCCAATTTAATCAACAGTGTCACCAGCAAAGCACCCCCACACCATCACACCTCCTCCTCCATGCTTCACGGTGGGAACCAGGCATGTAGAGTCCATCTGTTCACCTTTTCTGCGTCGCACAAAGACACGCTGATTGGAACCAAAGATCTCAAATTTGGACTCATCAGACCAAATCACAGATTTCCACTGCTCTAATGTCCATTCCTTGTGTTCTTTAGCCCAAACAAGTCTCTTCTGCTTGTTGCCTGTCCTTAGCAGTGGTTTCCTAGCAGATATTCTACCATGAAGGCCTGATTCACACAGTCTCCTCTTAACAGTTGTTCTAGAGATCTGTCTGCTGCTAGAACTCTGTGTGGCATTGACCTGGTCTCTAATCTGAGCTGCTGTTAACCTGCGATTTCTGAGGCTGGTGACTCGGATGAACTTATCCTCCGCAGCAGAGGTGACTCTTGGTCTTCCTTTCCTGGGGCGGTCCGCATGTGAGCCAGTTTCCTTGTAGCGCTTGATGGTTTTTGTGACTGCACTTGGGGACACTTTCAAAGTTTTCCCAATTTTTCAGACTGACTGACCTTCATTTCTTAAAGTAATGATGGCCACTCGTTTTTCTTTACTTAGCTGCTTTTTTCTTGCCATAATAGAAATTCTAGTCTATTCAGTCTATTCAGTAGGACTATCAGCTGTGTATCCACCTGACTTCTCCACAACGCAACTGATGGTCCCAACCCCATTTATAAGGCAAGAAATCCCACTTATTAAACCTGACAGGGCACACCTGTGAAGTGAAAACCATTTCAGGTGACTACCTCTTGAAGCTCATCAAAAGAATACCAAGAGTGTGCAAAGCAGTAATCAAAGCAAAAGGTGGCTACTTTGAAGAACCTAGAATATGACATATTTTCAGTTGTTTCACACTTTTTTGTTATGTATATAATTCCACATGTGTTAATTCATAGTTTTGATGCCTTCAGTGTGAATCTACAATTGTCATAGTCATGAAAATAAAGAAAACTCTTTGAATGAGAAGGTGTGTCCAAACTTTTGGTCTGTACTGTATGTCTAGATTTGAAAGTAAATGTATGTTGAGACTGCTGAGCAGTCAGCAAAGAACTGGTTAACTGTTAAAGGGGGTGTCTTATCTTGACAATGAACCCGGACCACCGGATTGCTGGGCACCTCTGTTTCTGTTGCTCCTATGTACTACGATGGGAGCTAATGAAACAGCGCCGCGCCAGCCAGCAGGTGGTTGGGGGTTTAGTCTAGTCTCGCCTTAGTAACGGTCAGATGAGACAACCCCTTTAAAGAGAACCTGTCACTATGAAAATGCAAATTAATCTGCAGGTGGCAGGTTATAGAGCAGGAGGAGCTGAGCAGACTGGTATATAGTTTTAGGGAAAAGATTAATCAAAACTGAATACCTGGACGTGTGTGCGCGGGGGGGGAGGGGTAAAAACCTGGACGTGTGTGCGCATGGGTGATTACTTGGACGTGTGTGTGTGAATACCTGGACAAGTGTGTGCGGGGAGGGGGGGGGGGGTGAATACCTGGACGTGTGTGTGCGGGGGGGGGGGGGGAAGGGGTGATTACCTGGACCATGGATGTGTGTGCGCGGGGGGGATGACTACCTAGACGTGTGTGAGGGGAGGGTAAATACCTGGACGTGTGGGCACAGGGGGTGAATACTTGGACATGTGTGTGCACAGGGGGGGGATACCTGGACGTGTGTGAGGGGAGGGTAAATACCTGGACGTGTGGGCACAGGGGGTGAATACTTGGACATGTGTGTGCACAGGGGGGGGGGGATACCTGGACGTGTGTGAGGGGAGGGTGAATACCTGGACGTGTGGGCACAGGGGGTGAATACTTGGACGTGTGTGTGCACAGGGGGGGGATACCTGGACGTGTGTGAGGGGAGGGTGAATACCTGGACGTGTGGGCACAGGGGGTGAATACTTGGATGTGTGCACGGGGGGGGGGGGGGGATACCTGGACGTGTGTGTGCAGAGTGTGAATACCTGAACATGTAAGTGCAAGGGGTGAATACCTGGACACGGCCTCCGTTATTAGGTACCTCTCATCCAGTTGAGTTCAAAATAATAGCAGTGTGTTTAAAAAAGTGAATAAAGCTCAAAATCCTTCTAATAGCTTTTATTTCCATACACACAGATGCATTGGGAACACTACACATTCTATTCCAATCAAAACATGAAGAAAAATATATCAAATTTGTGTTGTTCCTCAAAAAAAAATGGAAGAAAAGTGAATATTAGACTAAAATAGCAGTGTTTGTCTTCTTTACAAACTCAAATATTCACTATATAAACCGAGAAATGTCTGAAGATGTTTCTTTCCTCTGAATCCCGTCACTAATATTCAGTTGTATAACCGCTGTCTCTGAGACCTGCTGGACGTCTGTGCTGCTTGGAGTCACCACCTTCTGCCCCTGTGACCAGGTTCTCCAGCCCAGGATGATCGGACCACATTCCACAGTTCTTCTCTATTTCTTGGTTTTGCCTCAGAAACTGCATTTTTGATGTCTGTGAAGGTTCTCATTTATCCAGGTCATGGTATATCTGTAAAGAATAAATCAAGGCAACTGGACGTACTGTAGATTTCTTGAAAACGTTTCACTCGTTCTTCCAATGAGCTTTCTCAATTCTGAGTGACTGTACAAAAATTCTGGGAATAAATATGTAACTGAATCCACATCTGGTAATTATACCCAGCATTGGGTCAAAGGTGTTGATTCCAATATCCTAATTGGAGTCAGTGGGTGATAAAGACTTCCCAGACATTTTTGATGTCCCCCACAAGTTTCCTATTGGATTAAGATCCGGGGATCGGGCCGGCGCTCCATAACATCAATCTTGTTGGTCTGGAACCGAGATGTTGCCCGTTTACTGGTGTGTTTGGGGTCATTGTCTTGTTGGAACACCCATTTCAAGGGCATTTCCTCTTCAGCATAAGGCAGCACGACCTCTTCAAGTATTCTGATGTATTCAAACTGATCCATGATCCTTGGTCTGCGATAAATAGTCCCAACACCGTAGTATGAGAGACATCTCCATATCATGATGCTTGTCCACCATGCTTCACGGTCTTCATAGTGTACTGGGGCTTGAATTCAATGTTTGGGGGTCGTCTGACAAACAGTCTCCGGCCACTAGACCCAAAAAGAATAATCTTACTTTCATCAGTCCACAGAATGTCTCTTTAGGCCGGTCAATGTGCTCTTTGGCAAATTGTAACCTCTTCAGCACATGTCTTTTTTTTCAATAGTGGGACTGTGAGGAATATGGATTAATATTTACTGTCAGCCATGTTCCCACACCAACCATCTGCTGAAAGGTAGCAGAGGTAGTGAGCACCACAGTGGGGGGCCTGCTTCAAAGCCAGCCAGATGGCAGAGAGCAGTCCACCGTTGTTTACATTTCTTACCTCCATTCAGCCAGCCAGTAACCAAGCTAAAGGAACAGGAAAAACTTCCCTGCAGGGGGTCCATTCCCCAACTCAATGAACATTATCAGACATCATGGAACCGGCCGTTCATAAGGACTTATGAATCGCCTGTCCATCACAGACATAAACCAGATACACATTTGTGTACCTGGCCACAATGAACAGGTCTGTGGTCATAGTTTGGTGGTGGGATGCCAGGGAAGGGAGATATACATATCTCTCCACAGAAACTAAATAACGGTACCATGCTTGGATACTACTGGTAGCTGGAACCCAGGCAGATCCATTGGTCCCAGAACCACCTCCCTGCAACATTCCAGTCTGGAGCCATGAGCCCTAATAGGTTTTGTGGCTCATGTGCTGCTGACCCAGCAGAGGGGGGTGGAACCCTCCCAGAGGCTGGGAGGGGAGGGGCCAGATACAGGTTAAAAGGCTTGTGCCAGCAAGCGGGCGGGTCTTTCTCTAAAGGGAGGTCACATCAAGCCATGTGTTTAGAGGGACCTGCAACCAGCTGACATCACAACCCAAAGGACTCCTATACCTGGTAAACTGACTTTTGTTCTGCTTAACCCTGTTTGTACCACGCCATCTGTATTCGTAACCTCAGACCACTGTATATATTCATGTATGTTAATATTATATCCACGCAGGCTTTTATTTATAAATTCAGACAATTTATATCCCTCTTCACAAGTTCCTTTAGATTCACATGTACAGTTGCATAGTTTCCTACCTTAAAAGGATGTAGTCACTTGTTCTTCTATGCGGACATGAGCCGGGAGCTTGTTGCAGAGTGTTGTGATCTTCAGCTCTACTGTACATGTGAATCTAAAGGAACTTGTGTAGAAGGATATAAATTGTCTGAATTTATTAATAAAAGCCTGCGTGGATATAATATTAACATACATAGATATACTTTATTCCATTACCAGCCCTATCAGGGGGACTGGAACCTATATCCAGCAGCGGCATCCTGCTAGTACTAGCAGGATAGGACACAGGATGTGCACATACGGGAGCGCAGAAGTGTATCTCTATAATATTAATATAACACTGTATCTATTCTTTGTGTGTATGGTGTTATATCTAGTGAGCCCTTAAGGCGATTAAATATATCATTTAATCTTGTGCTTTCTTGTATCTCGATCACGAATCCCCACGTCCCTGTTTCGGCATAGTTATACGCTACCGCGGGTTGGTTTCTCACCCTATATAATCCCGTTAGCGGACTGGGCTTATATCAAACTAGAAGCTGGTGGCAGTTACCCGGGCTGAGAAAGCGCTGTTTCACCGGGGCAGTGAAAAGGCTCTCAGCTTGTTGCCTCTCTGTGCCCGCGTGGACAGGAGGTGTCTGACCTTATCTACTCCTCCGGGAGGGCGTAACATCACGCCTTGGTAACCATACCGTATCTCGCTATCTCTACGTAGTTGACGTCCGATGTCAGTAGGGGTACGGTATTCATCACAGGGACTTTGCGGGGGCTTCTTGCAGATAGCTTGGCTTCACATAGGCGTCTTCTAATTGTAACAGTCCTCACAGGTAACTTTAGACCTTCTTTGATCTTCCCGAAGCTGATTGTTGGCTGAGTCCTCGCCATTTTGACTATTCTTCTATCCATTCGAATGGTTGTTTTTCGCTTTCTTCCACGTCTTTCAGGTTTTGGTTGCCATTTTAAAGCATTTGCAATCATTTTAGCTGAGCAGCCTATCATTTTCTACACTTCTTTATATGTTTTCCTCTCTTTAATCAACTTTTTCATCAAGGTACGCTGTTCTTCTGAACAATGTCTGGAACGACCCATTTTCCTCATAATTTCAGAGAGAAATGCACTGTAACCGGCAGGTACGACATCTGCTGCCTTCCTTCCTTAAATAAGGGCAATAATTGCCGCCTGTTTTTCAAAGAATGAATGACCTCACTCATTGACCTCCGAACTGCTATTATTTTGAACATGCCCATTTCAATTAGTGATTCAATTACACAGAATCAGCAGCATGCATGTCATGACTGTTGGGTCTGTTGAATTTCTATTACTCTACTACACCTGCTAGTAAATTATTTGCCATGTAGAAATATCATTTCTACCAAAAACAGTGATTGATCAGGTAAGTGATGTCTGACTGCTATTATTTTGAACACAACTGTATTTGATATATGGTGTATATATATATATATATCATATACATTTGAGCACTGTACATTATTGGGATGTTCCCGGTACTGTAGGGGCTGCAGAACACCCCAGGTCCTTATGAAGACCTGACCCAGGAGTGAATGGCTCTGTGGCTCTAGATTGGCCCTATTTCCTTTTCTCAGATTACAAGGGGCTCCATAATATTCAGCATAAAACTTCTGGAGTGTAGCTGTAGTTCCAGGGTTAGCCACAAGATGGCGCCAGTGCTCTATAAATCCTTCACAGACCATCCCTTCTATAAAGTCTATCCTGCAGTGACTATGCAGAGGATCCATCATCTGTAGGGTGACTGTATGCCTGATTTTTCCTGGACACGTCCTCTTTCGGGGACCTAAAAAAATTGTCTGGCTGGGATGTAAAAGTTACCAAAAACATCCAGAATTCTGATGGAGGAAGGGAAGGCGGGTGGAAATAAGGCACTATTACAAAAGAGCACTTCCATTGTTGAGCGCTCATTAGTGGTGACGGTGTTAAGGAGAGGCGAGTATTATTTTCTCTCTCCTAGTCTGAGGTCGGCAACTCTGCATTTAGGGGAAGGAGGCATTGGGTGGGCCGAGAGGGTAACTTATGGGGGGCTGTGCATGGCATGAATTTGTGGGCTGATCTGGGGTCTGTGTGAATTTGGAGGTCTGAGGCACGGTGAACGGTTGCAGCAGGCTGCAGAACAGCCCATGCTTCCAAAGTGAAGATGAGCAGAAGTTAGAACTCCAATCTATTTCCACCTCATGTGCCCCCAAGAGTCCTCTTTTTTGAAGTCCAAAATATGGTCACCCTCATCATGTGTGCTCTAATGTGGCCACAAGACGCCCCGTAATCTCACTAATAACCACATGGGGCGATCCGGGCGGACCCAAGAGAATTTGGCTGAATTTCTGCTTCAAATACATAAATCAGGAGAAATAACTGAGAAAGCTGGCTGACAACCAACAGGAGAAGTAACTAGACTTCATTATACAGTGCATTGGGAAAGTCTTCACACCCTTTCAATTTCATTCCATTTTATTTTGCTCCTTGTGCTAGAAGTTCCCCCAAAATGAGAAAGTGATAACAGAATGCTCGAAATCTTTACTAATTCATAGAAAAGGATAAACTAAGGTTACTTTCACACTAGCGGCAGCACGGATCCGACAGGCTGTTCACCGTCGCATCCGTCCTGCCGCCGCTCCGTTCCCATTGACTATAATGGGGATGAGGGCCGGAGTTTCGGTGAAGCACGGCAGTTCGCGGTGAGAGGCCGCCGGACTAAAAATTCGGACATGCAGTACTTTTAGTCCGGCAGCTTTTCGCCGTGCACTGCCGTGCTGCGCCGGAGCTCCGCCCCGTCCCCATTATAGTTAATGGGGATGGAGCGGCGGTCCAGCGGCACGACATAAGTCTTCAGCCCCTTTACTCGGGACATAAGTCTTTAGCCCCTTTACTCGGGACGTAAGTCTTTAGCCCCTTTACTCGGGACGTAAGTCTTCAGCCCTATTACTTGGGACATAAGTCTTCAGCCCCTTTACTCGGGACATAAGTCTTTAGCCCTATTACTCGGGACATAAGTCTTCAGCCCCTTTACTCGGGACATAAGTCTTCAGCCCCTTTACTCGGGACATAAGTCTTCAGTCTCTTTACTCAGGTCATAAGTCTTCAGCCCCTTTACTCGGGACATAAGTCTTCAGCCCCTTTACTCAGGACTTAGTTGGAGCTCTTTTGTCAGTGATTCCAGCCTCCAGTCTTCTTGGAGATGAGGCCACAAGGTTTACACCTGGATTTGGGGATTTTCTGCAGATCCTCTCCAGCTCTGTCAGGTTGGTGGACAGCTATTTTTAGGTCTCCCTAGAGATGTTCCATTGGGTTCAGGGCTCTGGCTGGGCCCGTCAAAGACATTCACACAGTTGTCCCTCAGCCGCTCCTGTGTTGTCCTGGCTGTGTGCTTAGGGTCATTGTCTTATTGGAAGGTGAACCTTCGGCCCAGAGCTCTGGATCAGATTTTTATGAAGCATTTCTCTGGACTTTGCTCCATTCAGCTTTTCCTCCACCCTGACCGGTCTCCCTGTCCCCCCAGCATGATGTTCCCACCATCATGCCTCACTATATAGATGGTATTGGGCAGGTGATGAGCAACGCCTGGTTTCCTCCAGACATGACACTTAGGGCTCTTTCATATGCACGGATCTCGTGCGGCTAGTCTGCTGCGTGAAAGAGAGCCAAGTCCCGTTCCGGACAGCAGAGCTCTGCCATAAAGCCCAGATCGGTGGAGGCTGGAGTGACGATTGACCTTCTGGAAGTTTCTCCCATCTGCACACAGGATCTTTGGAGGGACCATTGGGTTCTTTGTCACCTCTGTAACCAAGGCTCTTCTCCCCCAAACGGCAGCTCCAGGAACAGTCCTGGTTGTTCTTCTTCCATGTAAGAATTATGGAGGCCACTGTGTTTCTGGGAACTTTCAGTGCAGCAGACATTTTTTGTCCCCTTCTCCAGATCTGAGTCTCCACACAATCCTGTCTCTGAGCTCTACAGGCAGTTCTTTCCTCATGTCTTCGTTTTTGCTCTGATGCATTGTCAGCTGTGAGATCTTATATAGACGCGGCTGTGTCTTTCCAGATCATGTTCAATCCACTGAATTTACCACAGGTGACTCCAATCAAGGTGTAGAACATCTCAGAGATGATCCAGTTAGGCCACCTACGTGGATTTAAAACCCAGCCTGCCGTCCTGCTGAGTGCAGGAGCGCATGGCATCATTGGTTGCTGTGGCACCGTGCACTTCATGCCGCTGTACAGTAATACACTCATATGATCTATACGAGTATATTACTGTACAGTGGCACGAAGTGCACGGTGCCACAGCAACCAATGACACAATGCGGTCCTGCAATCAGCAGGACAGGTTTTCACAGACCGCGGCCCGTGAAAATCCATGTATGTGTGAATGCGGCATTAAAATGTAAGGCCCCAGAGCTCAATGTCAAGTGTCACAGCAAAGGGGCTGAACACTTATGTCCAGGAGAAAGGGGCTGAATACTTATGTCTAGGACAAATTTTAAATTTCATTTTCTATAAATTAGTAAAGATTTCTAACATTCTGTTCTCACTACGGGGTATTGAGTGCAGATTGATGGAGACGCTTGAATTTTTTTAATTTTAGCTCAAGCAGCAGCATAACAAAATGTGAAGGAAGTGAAAGGGTGTGAAGACTTTCTGGATGCACTGTACTTCATTTTACTATACTGCAGTATTGCACTACCACACTCATAAGTTGCACTATGCTATATACTATACTAACGCACCGTAATACCATACTCCTACCATGCAGGACCACTGGACTATCCTGCACAGAGCACCACGTAATGTGAGGCCTGGCCTGGGTAATCTACGGGAGCCATATTGGTGGCCAAACTGTCACCCAGCTTTCTCAGATGCAGCTATAAGAAAGGTTCCCCCTGCGGACCCACAATCAGACGGGTCAGGGCTCTGGTACAGAATCACACAGAGACGCCATCCTGGTTTTAGATGCTGAAATTAGTCTTTATTCCGGTGGACGCACTGTGACATCTGCATCTACTCAATAGGAAGAAGAAGAATGTTAGAACCATCGCTTTACCAAGGAGGGGTCGTTACAACGAGTTGACTCGCATCAGATTGTTCTCATCTCGACACAATTTTTGTAATTATTTTTTTAACAATTATTCCGTAATTATTATTTTTTTAATAAATAAAACAGTTGTAAAAAATAAAAATTAAATAGATTCTGTAAAAACAGTGAAAAAAACAAGACGTAGAAGGCTACAAAGCAAAGCTCTATGGCCGGCGTCATGTACAATGTCGTGTCGCTCTACCGGGAAAAGGAACAGAAAGAAACCAAGTCCGTGGAAACCTCCTCCGATCTAGAGCTGTAAAGCTGGTGGTTGTCGTACGCAGGAAGCGGGGTCGTGGCTGCGTGTACATGTACCGGGAGGGGATTTGCACACACACACGGACCCCGGGATTCCAACAGCGGGTGGGGGGCACTGTATCAATGATGGGGTCAGCGCACGGTGACAAGTCTGGTGATTATACAGTATATCGTGTATGGATCATGCAGGAATCGCGCCTCTTCTGTACACGGTAACAATGCATCATTTATATTACAGATCGTGATTATTATGGAAGAAAGAACGAAAAATATTCCGGTCGGACGCGTTACGTTTTCTGTCCCTTGATTGACGCTCATTTCCACAGAAAACATCATGGCGGTCAATGATCTAGATGGTTTGGGGTCACATGATGGCGCTGGGTCCCTTTCTCTCTCTGGACATAGATGATGATGATGATGGGAGAGGGTAGAGTCAGGATATTTCATCTTACGATACAGACTGGGAAGGGCGATGGCGCGGAGTCGCTCTCGCAGGGCACTGGGGCGCTTTGTGGACTGGCGGCTGAGAACCTGGCAGGATCTGCAGCAAGGGATGGCAGAAAGTTGGCACTGTGCCACCCCTTCCATATTTCTCTATGTAATCCCTAATCACCGAACCGTTTTTTTGTCTTGGTGCAACCACCCCTTTAAATATGACGGTAAAGCTCCAGGTTTAAGGGAGATTCACAGTATAAAGCTAAATATCCTTTTACTGATCAAAAGGTACATCATCCACTCCGATCACATCCAGAGCTGCAGTCATTGCTCTGTTGGTTTCCATTCAGCTCTGAAGCTGCAGGATCTCATTGCTGCCCTCTGGTGGCTCAGTGTCTGAGCTACATCATGCTCCGGTTACATCCAGAGCTGCAATCATTGATTTGTTGGTTTCAGGGTCTGAACTACATTGCGTCTTATGCTCCGGTTACATCCAGCGCTGCACTCACAGTCCTGTCTAGAAATTACACAGTGGTTTATTTCTGATAAAGGTCCTCACAGAAACCTGAAAGAATAACGGATGTAAGAGAACAGATGATTGTCGCACCCGTCCGCTCCAGGCAGTGCATATATATCTTTGGGTGGACCGCCACATTGAGAGCAGCCGCCCACAAGGAGAGCGCACGTACGATGGCAGCCCGATGTGGAGGCCGACACGTTTCTACCTGCAGAGGATCATGGGAGGGATGTACACATCATGTGCACTATAAGAACACCGCGGCGGCGGCGCGCACAGACGTGTGATAATGTACAGAACGGATCCTCATCCAATAAATATAATTTACAGTGAGAACTCTCTATATACAGACATAATACATCAACGCGACAACAGCCTCCAGGCAGCGCGGCTTGCACTAGGTTGTCAGCGACCAGACCAAGAGTCGAGAAGTTATTAGTCCTATCACCGTCCTCGAGAGACAAGGGGGCGTTAAATAACCAATAAATAAATAGTGTTCTAAAGCTTTGTGCCGGACGAGTAAGTGACATAAGCGATGATGTCATCCTGCCAGCGTAGTCACGAGAAGACACATTGGGAGGGGGGCGCCATCATTTGCAACTTTTTGCTTTTTTTTGCTACTTTTCAAATGGTGCAAATAAAAGGGGTGGGATTAGGAGGGGGCGGAGCCTTCACGGCCCGCCAGATTTACCATAAATTCCCCAGAAACTGCTGTAAATTATAGATCAATTCTACGCCAGCCCATAGCTGCACGGAGTTATTACGAGGCCTGCACATCGCACACCAGCAAACAGGAGATCGAGACTGGCACAGAAAAGGCGGATAAATCTGCGCCCAGCGGCGGGTGCTGTGACATTACCAGATTATTCGGCTGAGCATAGAACACGCGCACATCAGACTGTGCCCCTCTCTAACGGATCTGAGCAGGTCACATCATAGAACCAAGAACGAAATGATCCAGCACTTGATAAAACCGTAATCTCCTTTATTCTGTTAAAGCATAAAATCACAGCATCCAGTGCGGGAGACGACCTACGCGTTTCGGACGCCTGGTGCAATCTGAGTCAGGGTAAAGTAGGCGCCCCACAGCATCAGGGGGCATTGATTAACCACTATAGACTGGCGGTACCAACAACAGGTAAATTCCGCATACAAGGTGTCATGTACCGCAACAGCTAAAAACAAATACAAGTGAATATAAAATCAACGCACTCGCGAGCCAGATGATGAGGGAAGATATATCACATATTAAATGTATACAAGATGGGTGAAGGAAAACAGAAACGATTTGCTTATACATATATGTCGCTGACTTTGCATACGTTGGCGGCCGGCCATGAAGGGACTTCCAATAACGACGCAGAAGTTCCCGTCTTAAATTACGAAATATCCAATATGCCTCCCTGTCTAAAGGTTGGCGTTTTAAGCCTCCACCCCCGGGCGGTACGCTTTCTATAATCATCTGTTGGATGAAATGTTCAGCTGCACTAGAAATACGGAACCATATTATTTTATTTTTATATTTTTCTTCCCTCCACCTAAAAGATTTCAGTTTGTTTTTCAGTTGAGTTGTACAGTTTATCGGTCACATTAACGGTGGAAAAAGTTCTGAAATGATTTATCTTTGTCTCATTTATTTACATCACAGAAACCTGACAGTTTAACAGGGGTGTGTAGACTTTGTATATCCACTGTATATGGTATGTGATCTCCGAGCAACCAACCATCATCTGTAAGGACAGGTAAGTATTCAGCACACTTTTCCTTTGTGTCCACTGTAGGTAGGTACCAGGGTCGGACTACTATTCTTGGTAATACGCTTCTTACTTCCTCCCCATTTTTAGTGATGGCGAATCGCCATTGGCGATATATTAAATGTACGTTCACAGGTCACCACCTCGTCTTCTGCCTCCGCTACCAAATCGGTTTCCACCAGGGTCTTCCGGCTCTGATCATGGGGGGCCCGGATAACTGTGAGCACCAGGGATGGTATTTCCTGCACTTTGTAACGGATATTGTTAATAACGTCACCCGCTATACTGTAAGTATGGACCCCGGCAGTGAGGAAAGAGGAGGCCTCGATACAGAAGGTGTGCATTGTGTGTGTTGGTTTTATACTCACTTGTATTTGTTTTTAGTGGTTTATAGATTTGATTACAGCTGTTGCGGTACCGTGTGTAAATGGCGACACATTGTATACTGAATTTACCTGCTGTAATGGTAAATCGATTTCATCTGATGCCGTGGGGTTCTACTTGGCCACGACTAAGAACGCACTAGGCCTTTGAAACGCGTAGGCGGCCCTGCAGAGGGTGCTGTGACTCTGTTCTGCTGTGACGCTTTTGTCCTGTGCTGGATCGTTTCTTTCTTGGATTTATTTTCCGCTGTGGTCAGGTTGATCTCGTGCACAGTGGGCTGGAATTATCGCTTTTGTACATGTTACATCGGGTGCCCCCGAGCTCATGAGAATGCGACATATCCATGGTAACCTGCCTCCAGTTACTCCCTGCCGGGCAGCACCCGGCCAGGGATGGGCACTGCTCACTCTGCCGTCATGGAGCCAATTAAAAGCAGAACAGCTCACTGGGCATCTGCAGCGTTAAAATAATGTGTGCATCGGAGACAGCGCCAGACGCCCCCAGCCATTCCGTCCAGCAGTTGGCGCGGCCACAGGGTGATTCATTTAATAACCAATGTAGAATTATATTGTTTACATCCATTTTCCATGTATTTCCTCTTGCTGGCTCCTGGTAATTAATATGGGTCCCAGCACCAGCTGCCCTTCTGACCCTCCAGCATACCCTTTTCTAGCCACCACTAGAGGGCAGCACTAACCTCTGCAATCCCTTCTTTAGCCACCGACAAAGGGCAGCACTACTGACCTGTGAATACCTTTCTATAGCCAACACGAGAGGGTTGCACCTCTGCATTTCTCTTTAACCACCACTAGAGGGCAGCATCACTGACCTGTGCCTACCTTTCTATAGCCATGCTGATCTGTTCACACATGCAGCTTGTCAGTAGATTGCAGCATCACTGATCTGTTCATACCAGCACCCACCACTAGAGGGCAGCATCACTGATCTGATCATACCAGCACCCACCACTAGAGGGCAGCATCACTGATCTGATCATACCAGCACCCACCACTAGAGGGCAGCATCACTGATCTGTTCATACCAGCACCCACCACTAGAGGGCAGCATCACTGATCTGATCATACCAGCACCCACCACTAGAGGGCAGCATCACTGATCTGTTCATACCAGCACCCACCACTAGAGGGCAGCATCACTGATCTGTTCATACCAGCACCCACCACTAGAGGGCAGCATCACTGATCTGTTCATACCAGCACCCACCACTAAAGGGCAGCATCACTGATCTGTTCATACCAGCACCCACCACTAGAGGGCAGCATCACTGATCTGATCATACCAGCACCCACCACTAGAGGGCAGCATCACTGATCTGATCATACCAGCACCCACCACTAGAGGGCAGCATCACTGATCTGTTCATACCAGCACCCACCATTAGAGGGCAGCATCACTGATCTGATCATACCAGCACCCACCACTAGAGGGCAGCATCACTGATCTGTTCATACCAGCACCCACCACTAGAGGGCAGCATCACTGATCTGTTCATACCAGCACCCACCACTAGAGGGCAGCATCACTGATCTGTTCATACCAGCACCCACCACTAGAGGGCAGCATCACTGATCTTGTTCATATTCACAGCCCACCACCAGGGGGCAGCCTCACTGATCTACGTGGAGGGTAGAGCTGACCTATGCCTGACATGGGAGAGGATACGGCTTATTTTATAAGCTTGGTAATGGAAAGCACATTATATGTGCTGCAGCACAGTCACAAAACAACACGCCTCACAACTCTGGCACATGTATGCATACACGTTAACCCCTGCAGTCAGTGTCCTGCACTCCCATCATGCCTTGCAGGGACATATGCTGCACTTTGGTCCGAGGTGGAGGGGTATGGGGTCCTTATTGCCACAGCAGATGACTCATTCACTCCATGTTGTCTGTACAGGATGAGAATGTGGTGGGAGCGGAGGTCTCTGCTGGAATAATGAGAAGACAGAGACAGTCGCACAATATTCCTGTATTCGCGGGTCCTGGGGGACATCACAATCTGCTATAGAACGGCCTCCATGAAGCTTGTGTCCAGGTGCTGGATCAGGACCCGGATGAAGGACATTTCTTTCCTGGTGTTCTCGAAGATGATACGCGGATCGTCCGACTGGCAGCGCAGACAGTTTGGCGCCATCACCATGGCGAGGTTACTGACGTCCATTTTTGTAACAGCCACATTGGCTGGCTGGACAAATACCTGGAAGACAGAACAAAGTCAGAGTTATGGAGAACCCATCAGGAATCCTTAAAGGGGTTGTAAAAGGAAGCTTACTTTCCTGCTTCCCACCCAGCTCCTCTTACGTCATGTCAAATGGTCACATGATGCAAGGGGATCCAGTCTCCACCGCGGCTAGCGATTGGTTACAAGCAGATGTCTTCCTAGCCTAGCGGAGCATCACAGGCCGGGAGGAGACGGAGACGGCATGCCTTCAGCTGCCGAGCGCACATGTAACAGGTCAGCCGGTGTCATAGGTACAAAGCTGCTGACAGATGGGCTTTAAACATCTGTATGTGGCAATGGCTATTAGCTACAGCACCCACATGCAGTATCTCCATGTGTGCTTAGGTGCTGAAGGGTGAAAAAAAACAGGAAAACATTTTTGGGTAAACTAGGGAAAACGTCCTTTCTTGGAGTGGTTACAGAAATAATCGGGGGTTGTCCTCTGTGTGGAGGCCTTCCCCTCACAGACAATGGGGGCATATCGATAGGATATGCCATTGTCTGATCGGTGCGGGTCCCACCTTTAGGACCCGCACCTACGCCGAGAACGGAGCAGGGCGAGTGGTGGCAGGAGGACCCCCGGTTTCACCACCACCACCAAGTGCTCTCCCCATACAAGTGAATTAGAATGCACCGCACTTGCGTGGCCACCGCTCCCATTCATTTCTATGAGGCCGAGCGGCTACGAATGCGCAGTGCACCGTCCACCACCTTCCCCGCTCAGTTCTCGGTGTGGGTTCCAAAGGAGGGACTCGCACCTATCAGACAATAAGCCCCCATTATTTGTGATGGGAATACCCCTTTAAAGAGATTTTCCAGGATAGGTCATCAATATCAGATCGGCGGGCGCCCAACACCCGGTCCCCCGCCGATCAGCTTTATGAAGAGGAGGCAGGCGCCGTGCTCGCGTGCCATCTCCTGCCTCTCTTCCTGTTGGCTGCTGCTATGTCTATGGCAAGCAGGAAGAGAGGCAGGAGACGGCACGCATCCTCCTCGTACAGGTTGCCGGGTGTCGGACCCCTGCTGATCTGATATTGATGACCTATCGTGAGGATAGGTCACCAATATGAAAAGCCTGAAGAACCCCTTTAAGCTTCAGATGTTGAGACAGAACGGGACTAACTGCCTGACAACCCCACAGAAAATAAAGTGACATCTACAGTGCATCTCCAGTCACCAGACAGGGCTATAGATTGCGGGCAGTAGCCTGGCGATGCCCACCTCAGCTGCTGTACGTTCTAATAACTACACCTAGGTGGAGGACCCCTTTATAGTCACTAGATCTAACCTGTCACCTCTTTTGAAATACTTTGGGGGAATGTCACAAAGCACACGGGGGAGCCATAGGTTAATAGATCTTGCTGGTTACTGTCATATCCTCCGCAGAAGTAGGATAGGCGGCATCACCTGTAGGAAGCGGATGAGGTAGCACAGCACCATCTTGTTCAGTTTTGGGAGTGAATGCACAACTGCAATGGCCGCCTCTGGGTTCTCGTAGTGAGTGATGCACTGCTCGTAGAATTCGTGAGGAATCAGAGGCTCCTCCAGCTCCCGGTACCACAGTTTTAATAACGACGCTGTGAGGAAAAGAGCAGAAAAGAGTATAAGCGGGAGGTCTACATCATTACATGTGAGAGGAAGCCCCCATCACCGCGGACCACCATACCGAGCCTGCTATCCTCGTCAGCTACAGCATAATAATACTCAACTGCTGCAGAACCTCTTTAGGACATCAATCACACTATTCAAAACAGATTTCTGCAGCAGAGTTTTTATTAGTGTCAACCATCGACCCCCCAAAAAAACTGCCAAGTATTGTGCCCCCCACGGAAGGGGACCCTGCGCTTCATGTAAGACAATGTCCACTGCCTGCCATCAACAGAACACAAGAGAGAAGGTAATGGCACAAATCCCTCTCCTGTCCTGAGAGTTTGTTACAATGTATCAGTGCAGGAAACATGTATCACCCCATACATCTGCACTGGATACAACTGCAACAAATAGAGGAAAAAATAAAATAAAATCAGGATTGTTCCCATTCGCTGACAGCAAGCAGAGACTGTGAAAATCTAAAAAGTACAGTAGAAAGTTATATAAAAACAAAACTGAATCACAGAAACTGTTCTATGAAATGTGTCCCTAGAAAAAAATGGGAATGGGCCCCGGGGGGACTACAAGTCCAAGCAGATCACAAAAGGCTGAATTTCAACAAGCTTTATTTCTAAAAAGGCAGATCCCACCGCACAGAGCATGAAGACCTCCTTAGTTACACAGATATGGGGCGGTGTGTAGGAGGTGGGCAATAAATCACTGAGGCTGAGAGGAGTGGAGAGGACATAAGGGCACAGCTTTGGGGATGTCTCCTCCACCGTGCAGGTCTTGTGGCACTACATGCACCTCCACCAGTGCAGCCCATGCAATGCCTGGAGGAGGGGCCCTTTCCTGCCGCACTACATCCACCTGCACAGCCCCCTCACACTGGTGGTGTAAAAAGGGGTGACACGGGATCTCCGCAATTAGAACAGACCCTCCTCCCCCTGGTTTCCATGGTAACCGGGTGCTGCTCCAGGGACCCAGACAGCAGTGATATACCGCATAACCACAAAGCATCGCTGCGCACAATGTCATATAGAGCACAGGAAGCGGCAGACGAGCAGCCCCCGCAGGTCCGTCTGCCCCCAGACATCATAGGACCGGCTTTCCGGGAAATATGCTCCAATAGCAGAGCACAAACGGATCCTCGTCTGATCTCAGTGCAAGGTCAGGCTGGACCACCAGAGTACTACAGGACGTCCTCATGGGCCCCTAATGCAACAGGGCCCCAAAGGTCCAGCAGAAGACAATCCCATTTCTTTGTGACTTTGCAGCCAATCAATTGGCACTAGAATCACTCCCCCTCCCTGCGTTCAGGGAGAACCGTCTACTGTGCCTGATGGAACTGGTGTGTCCCCCATAATGCACCTGGACTACACAGCCACTGAGGCAGCAGGGAGTGTCAGGGAGAGCTGCACGGCATTACAAGTAAAGCAGACAGGGACTCAATGCTCTGATGCTCTTAGGGACTTTTCTATAAGCCCACCTCTACGGGAAGTGAAGGGCAGATCTCATAGTCATATAGATCCTGAGCTCATTATATAAAGTCATGAAGAAAGTGGAAAGCAACATGTCTGCTTGTCAAGCTGCAAGTTCAGAGCTCAGCGAGCATCATCTGCTGAAGGAGCTGCAAGTTCAGAGCACAGCGAGCATCATCTGCTGAAGGAGCTGCAGGTTCAGAGCTCAGCGAGCATCATCTGCTGAAGTAGCTGCAGGTTCAGAGCTCAGCGAGCATCATCTGCTGAAGTAGCTGCAGGTTCAGAGCTCAGCGAGCATCATCTGCTGAAGGAGCTGCAGGTTCAGAGCTCAGCGAGCATCATCTGCTGAAGTAGCTGCAGGTTCAGAGCTCAGCGAGCATCATCTGCTTGTGAAACTCCAAGTTCAGAGCCCAGTGAGCATCACCTGATTGTGGAGCTGCAGGTTCAGAGCTCTGCGATCATCTGCTGAACGAGCTGCAGGTTTAGAGCCCAGTGAGCATCACCTGAATGTGCAGGTGCAGGTTCAGAGCTCAGAAAGCATGATCTCCTGAAGGAGCTGCAGGTTCAGAGCTCAGCGAGCATCATCTGCTGAAGTATCTGCAGGTTCAGAGCTCAGCGAGCATCATCTGCTGAAGGAGCTGCAGGTTCAGAGCTCAGCGAGCATCATCTGCTGAAGGAGCTGCAGGGTCAGAGCTCAGAGAGCATCACCTGATTGTGGAGCTGCAGGTCCAGAGCTCAGTGGAGATCACCTACTTGTAGAGCTGCTGTTTCAGAGCCCAGCACACATCCCCTGCTTGTGGAGCTGCAGGTACAGACCTCGGTAAGCATCACCTGCTTGTGGAGCTGATGGTTCAGAGCCCAGTGGATGTCCCCTACTTGTGGAGCTGCAGGATCAGTACTCAGCAGACATCCCCTGCTTGTGGAGCTGCTAGTTCAGAATACAGAGAGCATTCCCTGCTTAATGAGATACAGTTTCAGACCTCAGTGATTATTTGTGATATTTAGTGAAGCAGCTGCAGAGGTTCAGGTTGTTTTTGTCCTTTGGACCTTCTTCCTGACATGTTTGCTTGTCAAGCTGCAGGTTCAGAGCTCAGGGGACAACATCCCCAGCTTGTGCAGCTTAGTGGACTTTACCTCCTTGTGAAGCTGCAGATTCAAAGCTTGGTGAGCACCACCTGCTTGTGAAGTTCAGAACTCAGTGAGCATCATATGATTGTGGAGCTGCAGGTTCAGCGCTAAGTGAGCTTTCCTTGCTTGTGGAAATGCAGGTTCAGAGCTCAGTGAGCATCACCTGATCGTGGAGCTGCACATTTAGAGCTCAGTAAGCTTCACCTGTAGAGCTGCAGATTCAGAGTTCAGTGGGCATTCACTGCTTATGAAGCTACATGTTCAGAGTTCAGTAATCGATCCCTGATTGTAGAGCTGCAGGTTTAGGCCTCAGATGGCATTCCCTGTAAAGCTCTTCTCTCCTCTCCTTTCTCTCAACGTTTTTGTCTATTCTGTTGCATTAAAAATATTAGAGCCGAGACATGAATTTTTTTTTTACAGACTGAATTGTGATGTGATATTTAATTTGGTTTTTGCAAATCATGAGCCCTGACCACAACAGCTGCTACTGACCTCTATTCCTGGCTTGTGCCCGTTTCTACTGCAATCTCTTCCTCATAATCAATAAAAGACTACGTCCAGTTTCCAGCGGCCACAATGTTATATGAGTGAATGTGTGAGTGGTATTTTGCAATTTTGAGGAAAATTCAAATTAAAAATGAAGGTGGTGAAATATTGTACAGAATTTTTCAGGGGAAAATTATAAAGGCTACATAATTAAAGAACTAAAAAACCATAGACGAGAAGCATTTCAATCCAGTCAGTGCCTAACCTGGAACATGGGGGTCTTCTAGGCCGGTTGGAATCTTCCACTGATCAACCTGCAGCTTTAGGGCGTTTACTTCATCTATATCTCCAGGTACCCTGAAAGGGCAAACAATGATGTAGATATAACCAGCGGTGCTGTAGCCTATACACCCTACACTGTCTGCAGACACTGAACACATCTAACACTATATCGCCAGCAAGTACCTGAAAATGCCCTCAGTCTGGTCACCATTTAGTGCCAAGACTTCCTCGGAGAGCCGTGTTTGTACCCAAGGCAGCTGCCTTTCTGGATATTTCTCTTTCTGCATATTCATGATCTCCTGTAAGGAGCTTCCGAACATGGAAGGGCTGAACACAGCGTTACGGGCATGCCGGATTTCCTCAATGTTTGGTTTCTTCAATCCCTACAAGAGAAATAATAGTGATTAGATATAAGACAGTAGGACGTATCTACAGCGAGTGCTACGACAAGGATCAATGACATCATCAGCATCTGCGGAAAGGGCTTTTCCCTCCACATTAGCGTACGCCATATCGCTGAGGGGTTCATTTACTTACTGCAGAGTTACCTTAGTCTCCTTCTCTGCAGATGGCCATTATCACATTGTCTATAGATATAACCTAGCTTTCCTCATAGTCCCAGCTTTCTCATGCCACTTAGATGCTGTGGTTGCTAATGACTGCAGCATCTAAGGGGTTAAGCCACCAGGATCAGAGCTTTGCCGATCACTGCCTATAGGGCAGGAGCCTTACATAAAGACAGCTGGCCCCCGGACACACGTATAACATTTATACCAGGCTGCAGATGTATTTGTGGTCACCAAGGGGTTAAGTTGTTCCTCCTCATGTATATATAATAAGAACACATATAGTACTTTGTACGTGACGATGAGGATTGACACATGCACTGCACACGCAGACTGACAGCTCCATTACAACACACATGAACACCCTGCTGACTGTTTCCAGGGTCCTTCACTGCAGCCAGACAAGACATTAGTAAGAAGATCAGAGACATGACCTCTGCCCGGGAGGTGACCTCTCTGTGGCGAAGACATCCTGTAATCTGCATGAGATCAATACCCACAGTCCTGTACACAGCCCACCCTCGTACTACAGACAGTCCTGTACACAGCACTCACAGAGCCCAACCTCGTACTACAGACAGTCCTGTACACAGCCCACCCTCGTACTACAGACAGTCCTGTACACAGCACTCACACAGACCACCCTCGTACTACAGACAGTCCTGTACACAGCACTCACAGAGCCCACCCTCGTACTACAGACAGTCCTGTACACAGCACTCACAGAGCCCACCCTATTACTACAGACAGTCCTGTACACAGCACTCACACAGACCACCCTCTTACTACAGACAGTCCTGTACACAGCACTCACAGAGCCCATCCTATTACTACAGACAGTCCGGTACACAGCACTCACAGAGCCCATCCTATTACTACAGACAGTCCTGTACACAGCACTCACAGAGCCCACCCTATTACTACAGACAGTCCGGTACACAGCACTCACAGAGCCCATCCTATTACTACAGACAGTCCGGTACACAGCACTCACAGAGCCCACCCTCGTACTACAGACAGTCCTGTACACAGCACTCACAGAGCCCACCCTATTACTACAGACAGTCCTGTACACAGCACTCACAGAGCCCACCCTATTACTACAGACAGTCCGGTACACAGCACTCACAGAGCCGACCCTCGTACTACAGACAGTCCTGTACACAGCACTCACAGAGCCCACCCTATTACTACAGACAGTCCTGTACACAGCACTCACAGAGCCCATCCTATTACTACAGACAGTCCGGTACACAGCACTCACAGAGCCGACCCTCGTACTACAGACAGTCCTGTACACAGCACTCACAGAGCCCACCCTATTACTACAGACAGTCCTGTACACAGCACTCACAGAGCCCACCCTATTACTACAGACAGTCCTGTACACAGCACTCACACAGCCCACCCTATTACTACAGACAGTCCTGTACACAGCACTCACACAGCCCACCCTCTTACTACAGACAGTCCAGTACACAGCACTCACACAGCCCACCCTATTACTACAGACAGTCCTGTACACAGCACTCACACAGCCCACCCTATTACTACAGACAGTCCTGTACATAGCACTCACACAGCCCACCCTCTTACTACAGACAGTCCTGTATGTACACAGCACTCACACAGACCACCCTATTACTACAGACAGTCCTGTACACAGCACTCACACAGACCACCCTCTTACTACAGACAGTCCGGTACACAGCACTCACAGAGCCCATCCTATTACTACAGACAGTCCGGTACACAGCACTCACAGAGCCCATCCTATTACTACAGACAGTCCTGTACACAGCACTCACAGAGCCCACCCTATTACTACAGACAGTCCTGTACACAGCACTCACAGAGCCCATCCTATTACTACAGACAGTCCTGTACACAGCACTCACAGAGCCCACCCTATTACTACAGACAGTCCTGTACACAGCACTCACACAGCCCACCCTATTACTACAGACAGTCCTGTACACAGCACTCACACAGCCCACCCTTTTACTACAGACAGTCCAGTACACAGCACTCACACAGACCACCCTCTTACTACAGACAGTCCTGTACACAGCACTCACAGAGCCCATCCTATTACTACAGACAGTCCGGTACACAGCACTCACAGAGCCCATCCTATTACTACAGACAGTCCTGTACACAGCACTCACAGAGCCCACCCTATTACTACAGACAGTCCGGTACACAGCACTCACAGAGCCCATCCTATTACTACAGACAGTCCGGTACACAGCACTCACAGAGCCCACCCTCGTACTACAGACAGTCCTGTAGACAGCACTCACAGAGCCCACCCTATTACTACAGACAGTCCTGTACACAGCACTCACACAGCCCACCCTATTACTACAGACAGTCCTGTACACAGCACTCACACAGCCCACCCTCTTACTACAGACAGTCCAGTACACAGCACTCACACAGCCCACCCTATTACTACAGACAGTCCTGTACACAGCACTCACACAGCCCACCCTATTACTACAGACAGTCCTGTACATAGCACTCACACAGCCCACCCTCTTACTACAGACAGTCCTGTATGTACACAGCACTCACACAGACCACCCTATTACTACAGACAGTCCTGTACACAGCACTCACACAGACCACCCTCTTACTACAGACAGTCCTGTACACAGCACTCACAGAGCCCATCCTATTACTACAGACAGTCCGGTACACAGCACTCACAGAGCCCATCCTATTACTACAGACAGTCCTGTACATAGCACTCACACAGCCCACCCTCTTACTACAGACAGTCCTGTATGTACACAGCACTCACACAGACCACCCTATTACTACAGACAGTCCTGTACACAGCACTCACACAGCCCACCCTATTACTACAGACAGTCCTGTACACAGTACTCACACAGACCACCCTCTTACTACAGACAGTCCTGTACACAGCACTCACACAGCCCACCATCGTACTACAGACAGTCCTGTACACAGCACTCACACAGCCGGCCCTCTTACAACAACAGGCTTGTACACATTAGGGCTCTTTCACACCTGCGTTATTGTCTTCCGGCATAGAGTTCCGTCGTCGGGGCTCTATGCCGGAAGAATCCTGATCAGTTTTATCCTAATGCATTCTGAATTGAGTGAAATCCGTTCAGGATGCATCAGGATGTCTTCAGTTCCGGAACGGAACGTTTTTTGGCCGGAGAAAATACCGCAGCATGCTGCGCTTTTTGCTCCGGCCAAAAAAAACTGAAGACTTGCCGCAAGACCGGATCCGGACTTAATGCCCATTGAAAGGCATTGATCCGGATCCGGCCTTAAGCTAAACGTCGTTTCGGCGCATTGCCGGATACGACGTTTAGCTTTTTTAGAGTGGTTACCATGGCTGCCAGGACGCTAAAGTCCCGGCAGCCAAGGTAAAGTGTAGCGGGGAGCGGGGGAGCAGCATACTTACCGTCCGTGCGGCTCCCGGGGGGCTCCAGAGTGACGTCAGGGCGCCCCAGGCGCATGGATGACGTGATCGAATGCACGTCATCCATGCGCATGGGGCGCTCTGACGTCACTCTGGAGCGCCCCGGGAGCCGCACGGATGGTAAGTATACCGCTCCCCCGCTCCTACTATGGCAACCAGGACTTTAATAGCGTCCTGGGTGCCATAGTAACCCTGAAAGCATTTTGAAGACGGATCCGTCTTCAAATGCTTTCAGTACACTTGCGTTTTTCCGGATCCGGCGTGTAATTCCGGCAAGTGGAGTACACGCCGGATCCGGACAACGCAAGTGTGAAAGAGGCCTTACTCATAGAGCCCACTCTCTTACTACAGACAGTCCGGTACACAGCACTCACAGACTCCACCCTCTTACTACCGACAGTCCTGTACACAGCACTCACAGAGCCCATCCTATTACTACAGACAGTCCTGTACACAGCACTCACAGAGCCCATCCTATTACTACAGACAGTCCAATACACACTCACAGAGCCCACCCTATCACTACAGACAGTCCTGTACACATCATTCACAGAGCCCACCCTCTTACAACAATAGACTTATACACAGCACTCAGAGCCCACCCTCTTACTACGCACAGTCCTGTACACAGCACTCACAGAGCCCACCCTCTTACTACAGACAGTGCGGTATACATCACTCACAGAGCCCACCCTCTTACTACAGACAGTCTATTACACATCACTCACACAGCCCACCCTCTTACTACAGACAGTCCTGTACACAGCACTCACACAGCCCACCCTCTTACTACAGACAGTCCTGTAAACATTACTCACAGAGCCCACCCTCTTACTACAGACACTCCTGTACACAGCACTCACAGAGCCCACCTTCTTACTACAGACAGTCCGGTACACATCACTAACAGAGCCCACCCTCTTACTACAGACAGTCCTGTACACAGCACTCACACAGACCACCCTCTTACTACAACAGGCTTGTACACAGCACTCACAGAGCCCACCCTTGTACTACAGACAGTCCGGTACACAGCACTCACAGAGACCACCCTATTAGTACAGATGGTCCTGCTCCACATCACACACACAGCCCACCCTATTAGTACAGACGGTTCTGCTCCACATCACGCACAGAGCCCACCCTATTAGTACAGACGGTTCTGCTCCACATCACGCACAGAGCCCACCCTATTAGTACAGACGGTTCTGCTCCACATCACGCACACAGCCAACCCTATTAGTACAGTCGGTTCTGCTCCACATCATGCACAGAGCCCACCCTATTTGTACAGGCGGTTCTGCTCCACATTACGCACACAGCCCACCATATTAGTACAGACGGTTCTGCTCCACATCACGCACAGAGCCCACCCTATTAGTACAGACGGTTCTGCTCCACATCATGCACAGAGCCCACCCTATTAGTACAGACGGTTCTGCTCCACATTACGCACACAGCCCACCGTATTAGTACAGACGGTTCTGCTCCACATCACGCACAGAGCCCACCCTATTAGTACAGACGGTTCTGCTCCACATCATGCACAGAGCCCACCCTATTAGAAGACGGTTCTGCTCCACATCATGCACAGAGCCCACCCTATTAGTACAGACGGTTCTGCTCCACATCATGCACAGAGCCCACCCTATTAGAAGACGGTTCTGCTCCACATCACGCATACAGCCCATCCTATTAGTACAGACGGTTCTGCTCCACATCATGCACAGAGCCCACCCTATTAGTACAGATGGTTCTGCTCCACATCATGCACAGAGCCCACCCTATTAGTACAGACGGTTCTGCTCCACATCATGCACAGAGCCCACCCTATTAGTACAGACGGTTCTGCTCCACATCATGCACAGAGCCCACCCTATTAGAAGACAGTTCTGCTCCACATCATGCACAGAGCCCACCCTATTAGTACAGACGGTTCTGCTCCACATCATGCACAGAGCCCACCCTATTAGTACAGATGGTTCTGCTCCACATCATGTACAGAGCCCACCCTATTAGTACAGACGGTTCTGCTCCACATCATGCACAGAGCCCACCCTATTAGAAGACAGTTCTGCTCCACATCATGCACAGAGCCCACCCTATTAGTACAGACGGTTCTGCTCTACATCATGCACAGAGCCCACCCTAGTAGTACAGACGGTTCTGCTCCACATCATGCACAGAGCCCACCCTATTAGAAGACAGTTCTGCTCCACATCATGCACAGAGCCCACCCTATTAGTACAGACGGTTCTGCTCCACATCATGCACAGAGCCCACCCTATTAGTACAGACGGTTCTGCTCCACATCATGCACAGAGCCCACCCTATTAGTACAGACGGTTCTGCTCCACATCATGCACAGAGCCCACCCTATTAGTACAGACGGTTCTGCTCCACATCATGCACAGAGCCCACCCTAGTAGTACAGACGGTTCTGCTCCACATCATGCACAGAGCCCACCCTATTAGTACAGACGGTTCTGCTCCACATCACGCACACAGCCCACCCTATTAGTACAGACGGTTCTGCTCCACATCATGCACAGAGCCCACCCTATTAGTACAGTCGGTTCTGCTCCACATTATGCACAGAGCCCACCCTATTAGTACAGACGGTTCTGCTCCACATCATGCACAGAGCCCACCCTAGTAGTACAGACGGTTCTGCTCCACATCATGCACAGAGCCCACCCTAGTAGTACAGACGGTTCTGCTCCACATCATGCACAGAGCCCACCCTAGTAGTACAGACGGTTCTGCTCCACATCATGCACAGAGCCCACCCTATTAGTACAGTCGGTTCTGCTCCACATTATGCACAGAGCCCACCCTATTAGTACAGACGGTTCTGCTCCACATCATGCACAGAGCCCACCCTAGTAGTACAGACGGTTCTGCTCCACATCATGCACAGAGCCCACCCTATTAGTACAGACGGTTCTGCTCCACATCACGCACACAGCCCACCCTATTAGTACAGACGGTTCTGCTCCACATCATGCACAGAGCCCACCCTATTAGTACAGTAGGTTCTGCTTCACATCATGCACAGAGCCCACCCTATTAGTACAGACGGTTCTGCTCCACATCATGCACAGAGCCCACCCTATTAGTACAGACGGTTCTGCTCCACATCACGCACACAGCCCACCCTATTAGTACAGACGGTTCTGCTCCACATCATGCACAGAGCCCACCCTATTAGTACAGTCGGTTCTGCTCCACATCATGCACAGAGCCCACCCTAGTAGTACAGACGGTTCTGCTCCACATCACGCACAGTGCCCACCCTAGTAGTACAGACGGTTCTGCTCCACATCACGCACAGAGCCCACCCTATTAGTACAGACAGTTCTGCTCCACATCACAGTTCACGCGGGTCATCGGCTGCAGAAGTGTAATTGACCCTGTGCATCGGAAAGTTTACAGGAAAGTCTGCAGAGGGAGAACAGGGAGCCGAAACAGAGTGGCGGGAAGCAGGTGAGTATGGTTTTCATAAAAGGTATAGCTCGCTGTACTTCACATTTACAAAAAAGTGTAAAAAGCTAGAAAACCCCTTTAATGGTCTGAAACATTGGCTTATAACACTGCAGGACTAATACACACTGATCAGCAAAAACACTGAAGCCACTGACAGGTGAAGTGAATGATATAAGTAGAAAAAATAGGCTAGAATAAGGATCTGAGCGACAAAGGTAAAGCTGTGAAGGCTGGACCACTGGGTAAGAGCATCTCTGAAATGGCTGGACTGCTCCCCGTCCAAACAAGGACAACCAGTGAATCAGAAAAAAGGGTCATGTCACCCAAGGCTTGTTCCACAGAAAAGATACTGTAGCACAAATTGCTGAAAAAGTTCCTTCTGGCCACGACAGAAAGGCATCAGGACACAGGGTATCACTGCTTGCTGTGTATGGGGCGGTGTACCTGCAGACCAGCGGAGTGTCCATGCTGTCCACCACTGAAAGTGCCTACAATAGGCCCATGAGCATCAGCACTCTACCATGGAGGAAAGGAATAAGGTGGCCTGGTCTGAGGAATCATGACACATGGTGTGGACGGCAGGTGTATGTGCGTGACTTACCTGGGGAAGAGATGGCACCAGGTGCACTATGGGAAAGAGATGGCTTGGTCTGATGAATCATGTTACATCATGTGGGCGGCAGGTGTATGTGCGTCACCTACCTGGGGACCTACCCAAATCTCAATCCAAAACATGGAGGTCACCAAGCATGTTACAGGATTTAGAGCAGCGATCAGCAACCTTCGGCACTCCAGCTGCTGTGAAACTACAACTCCCAGTATGCAAACATGCTCAGCAGTTCTTATAACTCCTATAAAAGTGTATGGAGCATTCTGGGAAGTGTAGCTTCAGAACACCTGGCGTGCCGGAGGTTGCCGATACCTGATTTACCGGATACAGATACCACAGAACACCTCAGAGGTCTTGTGGAGTCCTTCAGGGGTCCAAGGGCTGGAGCTACACAGTATCAGACAGGTGGTTTTAAGGTTATGGCTGAACTATTACTGATCTGGATGCAGCGTGGACCTGTGAGGTACCAGGACCCCCGAGCCTACTGCAGGGGACAGGAGGATTTGGCTTCCACTCCTCCTACCAGTTTGCTTGGCCTCGGGTTTTCTGCTGTGACATAGGCTGTTGCTGGGCAGGATCAGAAGAACGTTCTCCATCATAAGATAAAAGCACATGCAGCGCTGGAGATGATGGCGCCATACATCACTGCAGACACACAGCAAAAGGGGCTCTCTAAAAGGCTGCAGAGGTCCCTGCGGACAACAGCCCCCCAGCGAGTGCAGACTAATCCAGGAGCCAGACGTCTGAGCGCTAATGCCGAGGACCCGCCAGGGATATAATGATGCCGCGCTATTACTCTGAGGTGTGCTACAGGAAAGAGAGAGGAAGGTGCAGTGCTGCGGGTTACCATGGCAACACTGGCTCCTCACTGCACATTGAGAATTAACACCGCTCAACGACAGCCATCTACACGTCAGTGAACTCTGTCACCGGTGGAAACAGAGAACTACAAGGAGGGGTGAACATCCCACTGATACACTGTGCAGTCCCATGTAACACCACAGATAACACAGTGATAACTGAGTACAGATAATGTAGTAGATGTTACCTGCAGTCCTATGTAACACCACAGATAACACAGTGCTAGCTCTCTGAGTACAGATAATGTAGTAGATGTCACCTGCAGTCCCATGTAACACCACAGATAACACAGTGATAACTGAGTACAGATTATGTAGTAGATGTCACCTGCAGTCCTATGTAACACCACAGATAATACAGTGATAACTCTGAGTACAGATAATGTAGTAGATGTCACCTGCAGTCCTATGTAACGCCACAGATAACACAGTGATAATGCTCTGAGTACAGATAATGTTGTAGATGTCACCTGCAGTCCTATGTAACACCAGAGATAACTGAGTACAGACAATGTAGTATATGTCACCTGCAGTCCTATGTAAGACAACAGATAACACATTGATAACTCTCTGTACAGATAATGTAGTAGATGTCACTTGCAGTCCTATGTAACACCACAGATAACACAGTAAAATTTTCTGAATACAGATAATGTAGTAGATGTCACCTGCAGTCCTATGTAACACCACAGATGACACAGTGATAACTCTCCTAGTACAGATAATGTAGTAGATGTCACCTGCAGTCCTATGTAACACCACAGACAGCACAGTAATAACTCTGAGTACAGATAATGTAGTAGATGTCACCTGCAGTCCTATGTAACACCACAGATAACACAGTGATAACTCTGAGTACAGATAATGTAGTAGATGTCACCTGCAGTCCTATGTAACACCACAGATAACACAGTGATAACTCTGAGTACAGATAATGTAGTAGATGTCACCTGCAGTCCTATGTAACGCCACAGATAACACAGTGATAATGCTCTGAGTACAGATAATGTTGTAGATGTCACCTGCAGTCCTATGTAACACCAGAGATAACTGAGTACAGACAATGTAGTATATGTCACCTGCAGTCCTATGTAAGACAACAGATAACACATTGATAACTCTCTGTACAGATAATGTAGTAGATGTCACCTGCAGTCCTATGTAACACCACAGATAACACAGTAAAATTTTCTAAATACAGATAATGTAGAAGATGTCACCTGCAGTCCTATGTAACACCACAGATGACACAGTGATAACTCTGAGTACAGATAATGTAGTAGATGTCACCTGCAGTCCTATGTAACACCACAGATAACACAGTGATAACTCTGAGTACAGATAATGTAGTAGATGTCACCTGCAGTCCTATGTAACACCACAGATAGCACAGTGATAACACAGATGCGGACACTTTACTGACTGATTAACAATGTTAATTAATTGTCAGTTAATTAGAAATATCCTCCCGACCTGAACTGACGGTGCAGCAAATGTGAGACTGTATACGACAGTGATGGAGACACATTATATAGAGACATTCATGTGAGAGCAGAAGATACTGGGGGTGGGGGAGGGGCAGGTACCTTTTTCGCTCCCATCAGAGCTGCTTTCTGAAGTTTCCTGTAACAGTATTTGGCATAGGTGCTGATCGCCACTCCTGAAATAAGAAGAAGAAAGGTGAGGTCTCGTGTGATAGGTCACCATACACTATATTACACTCATTGACAAAAAAATCCCCCCTCTAGCCTGGATACAAGATGGGATACGGCCTCTAGCCTGGATACAAGATGAGATACGGCCTCTAGCCTGGATACAAGATGAGATACGGCCTCTAGCCTGGATACAAGATGAGATACGGCCTCTAGCCTGGATACAAGATGGGATACGGCCTCTAGCCTGGATACAAGATGAGATACGGCCTCTAGCCTGGATACAAAATGAGATACAGCCTCTAGTCTAGATACAAGATGAGATACGGCCTCTAGCCTGGATACAAGATGAGATACGGCCTCTAGCCTGGATACAAGATTAGATACGGCCTCTAGCCTGGATACAAAATGAGATACGGCCTCTAGCCTGGATACAAGATGAGATACGGCTTTTAGCCTGGATACAAGATGGGATACGGCCTCTAGCCTGGATACAAGATTAGATACGGCCTCTAGCCTGGATACAAGATGAGATACGGCCTCTAGACTGGATGCAAGATGAGATACAGCCTCTAGCCTGGACGCAAGATGAGATACGGCCTCTAGCCTGGATACAAGATGAGATACGGCCTCTAGCCTGGATACAAGATGAGATACGGCCTCTAGCCTGGATACAAGATGGGATACGGCCTCTAGCCTGGATACAAGATGAGATACGGCCTCTAGCCTGGATACAAGATGAGATACGGCCTCTAGCCTGGATACAAGATGGGATACGGCCTCTAGCCTGGATACAAGATGAGATACGGCCTCTAGCCTGGATACAAGATGAGATACGGCCTATAGCCTGGATACAAGATGAGATACGGCCTCCAGCCTGGATACAAGATGAGGTACGGCCTCCAGCCTGGATGCAAGATGAGATACAGCCTCTAGCCCGGATACAAGATGAGATACAGACTCTAGCCTGGATACAAGATGAGATACGGCCTCTAGCCTGGATACAAGATGAGATACGGCCTCTAGCCTGGATACAAGATGAGATACAGCCTCCAGCCTGGATACAAGATGAGATATGGCCTCTAGTCTGGATAAAAAATTAGATATGGCCTCTAGCCTTGATACAAGATGAAATACAGTTGTACATGGATACAAGATGAGATACGGCCTCTAGCCTGCATACAAGATGAGATACAGTTGGACATGGATACAAGATGAGATACGGCCTCTAGACCGGATACAAGATGAGATACAGCCTCTAGCCTGGATACAAGATGAGATACAGCCTCTAGCCTTGATACAAGATGAGATACAGCCTCTAGCCTGGATACAAGATGAGATACGGCCTCTAGCCTCGATACAAGATGATATACGGCCTCTAGCCTTGATACAAGATGAGATACAGCCTCTAGCCTGGATACAAGATGAGATACGGCCTCTAGCCTCGATACAAGATGAGATACGGCCTCTAGCCTCGATACAAGATGAGATACGGCCTCTAGCCTGGATACAAGATGAGATACGGCCTCTAGCCTGGATACAAGATGAGATACGGCCTCTAGCCTCGATACAAGATGAGATACGGCCTCTAGCCTCGATACAAGATGAGATATGGTGGGATATTGAGGCATACAGGTTATGGTATCCTGCAGCAAATTTGCCCACAGATGATACAGCTGGGCCTGTAGATCGTGCACCCATAGGTTGGTGAAGCCACGTCCCAGCTGGTCCTATAAATGCTGGATTGGGGATAAATCTGGTGACAGCACAGCCATAGAAAGTGTTGTAATCTGGAGGGGACATTCCTGGGAAACCCTTGTTGTGTGCAGCAGAGCATTATTCAACCATGAGAAGAACTCATGTGGCGGCAGGATGTCCTGGCAGGTGTCCCTCATATCACTACTAGGGGTGAAAGACAACCGTATGCGATGGCTCCGAAGATCACGTGGTGACAATCAGTCCTCACCTCTCCTGTGTTTTCTTCTGTCCTTATACTATATACAGTGATAAGCAGGGTGTTCTAGTGCTGATAATCAGTCTCACCTCTCCTGTGTTCTCACCTGTCCTTATACTATATACAGTGATAAGCAGTGTGTTCTAGTGATGATAGATAATCAGTCTTCACCTCTCCTGTCCTTATACTATATACAGTAATAAGTATTGTGTTCTAGTGATGATAATCAGTTCTCACCTCTCCTGTCCTTATATTATAAACAGTGATAAGCAGGGTGTTCTAGTGATGATAGATAATCAGTCCTCACCTCTCCTTATACTATAAACAGTGATAAGCAGTGTGTTCTAGTGATGATAGATAATCAGTTCTCACCTCTCCTGTGTTCTCGCTGTCCCTTATACTTGGTATCTACATGGTGCTCAAAGGCCTTTTGTTAAAATGCCTGAAACTGTGCTGCACATGCTCAGTAGTAATGACCAGAGGAAGAAGTCCACTACTGGTCATGCCTGCAGTCATTTCAGAACTGCTAGACAGAACAGGAAGACAGCATTAAAGGGGATGTCCAGGAATAAGTAACTTTTCTCAAGTGCCCACAGCCTGCCTCTGCTATGGAAAGAGTCCTACTTCTCTACTACCCGATGCTGTGGTCCTGCATCATGGCTCCTGTGTGTCCAACTTCTGGTACGTGGCTTGTTTACGTCCTCTCTGTCATGGGTATAATCAACTGCTGCATTGCAGACAATGACTCGATTCAGTGGTCATTTGTCTCCTGCAGACACCAGTCATTGGCTGCAGTGGATCAGATGATCATGCCCATGTCGGAGAGGAAGTAAACAAGCCGTGGACCAGAAGATAGACACACGAGAGCCAGTGCGCAGGACCAGAACTGCAAATAACAGGTAAGTATGAATCTTCCCATGGAGAAGGCTGAGGCTCCTGTGAATTCCCACTGAATATAGCAGCTCCACTTCTTACAGTTATTTTTTTATTCCCATTTAGACTTGCAGATAATTGTTTGTGTTTCCAGGACAAGATTTTCTAATGTTTTCTGAGGACCTAGAAGTTCCTAGATTTCCTAATGTTTTCTGAGGACCGTCCTAGAAGTTCCTAGATTTCCTAGAATTATTAGGTGCAGAACAGTGTTTTCCAGTTAATAAAGCATTGTGCATTCCATATTTACCTCCAGAAATTATATTCCAATAAATATGGTTTAAGTTCCTGATTACTTACACGAAGGTAAGAAAAAGCCGGATGTCACCATTTTACTACAGGAAACTTATTACTAAATTATTGGCCATTTATGAAGGAGTCGGCGAGGGATAAAATGCGGAGTCGGAGTCAGAGCTCTGGCTGCCCGACTCTAGTTTTTAACCAGTGAAATGAGATGATTTCTTCGTTACTGTCTCGGAGGACATTTTGCTATTTCAATGGCAGATGCTAAATCGAAGACACAAGCGGCGGGCACAATGGAAGGAGCGTTGTGTGGGAGCTGTAGATTAGCATCTGTCTTATCGTCCTCCGGCATATCGTACATGGGTCTCTTCAGAAAGACACACGCCGCTAGACAAAAAATATTGATCAGACCGAGTCAAGGGTCATTCGCATAAAGGCTGAGATAATGGCTGCACAAGGACGTCCACGAGGGATCAATGTGTCCATCAAAAATGCAGAGCCACCATGTTGTTTTACGGGAAATAGCTGTAGAGGATCCTGTGAAGGATGCCCTTCTATGGTGGTTCGCATGATTTCCGCTCCCTGCTTAAAAGACTTTCACTAACTTTTGAACCCTGGTCTAATTGGTGCCAGGTTGAGATATGTTAAATGTCTATGTGTATTGTAAAGGGTGGGACATTTTATAAGTTGAGTAGTGAGGTCTGTTCCATTGTCTCTCTGTGTGTATTGGCGATTGCCCTCTGTCCTGAGAGATAATTGAATTACAACTCGGTTGTCTCCAGGACAGAGGACATTGTATATTTTCCTGCCTGTGATGATTATGTTAACCATGGTGTACAATGATTATATCACAGGCAGAGGGGAGGATGCTATGTGGGTTGTAGCCTTTGTGTTATGGGTTAATGTATGTTTGTTGTGGGAGTCTCCCTTGCATGGGAGCAGGGGATAAAAGAAAGTGTTTTTTTGAATGTGAAGGTCTTCCAGTAAAGTCTTGTTCCAGTATCCAGCTTCGGCTCATATGTGGAATTATTCAGCGCTACCAGCGATTTCTTATTTGGCGAATGGGGGATTCTTCAACTAATTGGAACTAAGGAATTACAAGGCTGTAAGATACAGTGATACCGTCACAGATCCGTCCTCCCAAGCCCTTCATCAGGACCCTTCCCATAGCGAGGACTCAAATGATGGGGTCCCCACTGATCACAAGAACAGTAATCCCATGTTTGAATGGAGCAAAGGACACACATGTGCACTCTTTTCAACTCTATGGGGCTGGGGGAGATAGCCGAGTACAACGCTCACCTATCTCCGAGAGTCCCATAAAACTGACTAGGGCAGCATCACACAGGCACTTAAGCGCCCCATTCACATGGGGGAACACGGGCCCTCGTTCTTGGTGGGGGCTCCAGTATTTGGATTTCCACCGATCAGACACTTATCCCATATGCTGTGGATAAATGCTATTGTGGTGGGACAATGCCATTTACTCATCATGAAAAAATTGCCCCCTGTAGCAAAAACGTGATGCCAGATGTAGATTTGTCGGCCATTCCATCGGATTGGGGGGCTGCTATTTACAGTGGAGCCGTCTACGTAAAGCAAGCAAATGAATGAACAGGAATGTATGAAATCGGGTCTTGCACTGATGAACATTAGCCCAGTCTTCAGGACCGTCCAAGTGTGCTAGTGTGAACGTGGCCTGTTAGAGTCTGTTCACACGCCGCAGATTTGTGGAAGAAATTTGTACAACAGAAATCAGAGTTATACAGAAATTTTCTGCAACAAATCTGCTACTCTCCTTAGGGTATGTTCAAACAGAAAGTAAAAAGCAGCGGGAAAATCTAATGTGTAAGGCCTCATGCATACAACTGTGTCCGTTTAGCGGTCCACAAATCGCGGATCAGCAAAATACATATGTGGTCCATGTACGGTCTGCATATTTTCTGCGGACACATTGACCTCGGGTTGCCGACATAGTCTATCTTTTTGCAGAGCGCACGTACGGATGCGAAATGCACAGGGATGATCTGTGTGCTTTCTGCATCAACATGTCCTATACTTGACCACATACCCACTGAAGTCCAAGGGTCTGCAGAAAATGCAACATGGACGGTATCCGTATTTTGCGGATCCGCAATTTGCAGACCGCAAAATACATACAGTCATTTGTGGATTTGCTGCAGATTTCTCCCTATGAATTATGCAATTTGTATGCGGCAGAGGGATGTGATTCCCTCTTGTGTGAATGTACCCCAAGTCTGCCGGTTACGGATCCAGTGCACGCAGAGTGCTGCTCCACATGGAGGTGTCGGGGGTGTAACTGGGACATCTGGTTGAATAGTCATGATCTCGTCTTCCAATGGAAGCAAGAATCAAGCGAAATTCACCAGAAAATGTGCTGTAATGTGGGCCACCAAAATAGAGCAAGTGAGATGCATCATAATGCGAGACGTGCGCCACCGCTGATCTTGTGCGGCTCTATAGCAGAACAATACTAAGGCTCTGTTCACATCAAGCTTGTGGCCAGCTTTAGCATGTATACGGGTTTGTAAGTTATCCCCTATACACAGCATAAGCTTCTGGTTCGTGTAGGTCCACCCATTCTGAACCCCCCACCGATCATGAGAAAGTGGGACCCAATCCCCCAAACAATGGAGCAGAGGTTGAGCACGCGCACCAGCGCTCCGTACATCTCTCTTATCCTGTGCACAGTGGATAATTTTACACCGGCGGCATCCGCCACCTTCACATTATTATAATAAAAAAACACGTACATGTTAATGTACACAATCATGATGTGACCACAGCCGCACAGCATTTTCTGAGCCATTTTTGCAGCGTATTACGCCTCTTTCTCTCGGTTAATGTGCGCAGGGTGTGTGAAGCCTCTGCTGTGCTTCCAGCTCCGAGTATTTCCTAATCACACCGCATGACACGTGAGCCCAACGTCCACCGACGAACGGCTCTGTGACAGTGGCCTGCGAGGTCCCTGAAGTAAAGTTGATCAGATTTGGTTCTGGGCCGTTAAATTTGTGACCCATTTCTGCATTACTAAGACTGTGATTGACAGGATAGTCCATCAATGATTTCCTATCACATACAGCTGTACGGAATAGTACTGTGCGGTACCCCGAGGAAGCCACAGCACGGGGCGATCTTCATTATGATTTTACTTCACGACTGATTTGCTTTGTTATTGTTTTTTTCTCTTTGATTCTTGGCTATTTATATATATAGTGTGGTGTTTTCTGTGTAATACAAAGTGGGGGTCGGTGTGGGGGAGTGAGGGGTCACTTATCATGGCGTATGCCCAACTCGGTGGCGTTTGCCTTTTTATTGTGGTCTTTTGCATTACATTTTGTTTATATTTAACACATTTCTTTGTTTTTCGCTCTCACTTTCGTTAGTTGTTTTGGGCAGGAGGGACTTGTTTGCGCCTTACATGACTATTCCGATATGCTGCAACAGGGTAAGGGCTCGCGCACACAATCGTTATTTTAGTTCTCATCTAATCGGCATTTTTTGCAGGTCGCATGTGGATCTATTCTCTTTGATGGGGCCTTAAAGGATGCGGATAGCACACCGTGTGCTGTCTGTATCCGTATGTCTGTTCCACGGCCCCACAACAAAATAGAACATGTCCTATTATTGTCTGCGACTGTTCTATTACGGGCGGACGTTCAGTTCTGGAAAATGCAGACCGCACATGGGCAGTATCCGTGTTTTGTTTAATCCACAATTTGTGGACCGCTATAACGGCTACGGCCGCGTACAAGAGCCCTAAGCGTGATACAAGCCCTGCTTATTCATTCTGAACTCGGTTCGCCTTCAATTCCCATTAATGTCTCGGCCAATCTCCCATAAAATCACGAAACGGCCTTTCCTGCATTAGTGGAAATCCTCTGGGCTCAGCGTCATATCCAGCAGTCGCTGCAGCCAGACGCCGGCAGAAGGCAGCTCCACATTCCACCGTCATCTACCTCCCCAGCTGCCCATCAGGTCAATGATGTCGATGAAGAGTGTGGGGGTCTTTTCATAACTTCAGATCATGTGCCCAGAATAATGCATCTCAGGGGTTCACTAACTTTAACTATTAAACAAATACAAGGTGCATGAAATGTACAGCTGTCCTGCGGTCTGTAAGAGGACTGGTGCTTACCTGCAGTGATGCCACAAGAAACAGCAGCACAGAGGAACAGAGTCCGTTTCATTAGTCATTAGGGTGTGAGGGTACGGCTACACAGAGATTTTGGGAGATACCATAGGAATAAATGGGGTCGCAGCACAACTCACATGTTTGCTGCAACCGTCACGTGTAAATTGCAAAAAAAATTATATATTTTTAATTGCCATTTTTAACAGCCAATAAAAACAGACAGGTGGCTAGACAATGGATGCACACCCTAATGCAAAAAGGCCATGAAGAACGGACAGTGTATCCGCTTATAAGTTCCGTGAACTTCTGCGGTTAAAGATTCCTTTAATACAGACGTCCAAAAGCAGCCGAGTTTTGGTCATCTGAAAGAGGCCTACAGGGTCCAATCAGCGGCATGAGCAGTACCAGGGCAAGTGCACTGGGTGGGTTTATAATGTCATTCGTGGACAATGGGGGTCATTTACAGAGTCCAGTGTTTTACACGAGTATTTGTTTCCCCCTCTGCGTTGGCAGAGAAAGCGTCTAATTTATGATGAGGTTCAGGCGCGCCGCTGTCTGTCGATGTGCCTGGAGTAAAACAGCTCTAGCCCCTGACTGACAGACCCCTGACTGACAGACCCCTGACTGACAGGCCCCTGACTGACAGGCCCCTGACCGACAGACCCCTGACTGACAGACCCCTAACTGACAGACCCCTGACACACACTGTGTGCTGTCCGTATCCGTATGTCCGTTCCACGGCCCCACAAAAAAATAGAACATGTCCTATTATTGTCTGCGACTGTTCTCTTACGGGCGGACGTTCAGTTCTGGAAAATGCAGAACGCACATGGCCAGTATCCGTGTTTTGTTTAATGACTGACAGGCTCCTGACTGACGGATCCCTGACTGACGGATCCCTGACTGACGGACCCCTGACTGACGGACTCTTGACTGACGGACCCCTCACTGACGGACCCCTCACTGACGGACCCCTGACTGACGGACCCCTGACTGACGGACCCCTGACTGACAGATCCCTGACTGACAGACCCCTGATTGAAGTAGTTTTCACTCCGCTTTTATGCCTCCTTTCTGGCATAAAGATAGTAAATGTGTCGGGCCTGATGTCCCGACCCCCGTCACGCCCCTTCACTCCCAAGTGGAGAGCACAGTATAAAAATGTTCGTGCAACAAAATATTGTTGCACGAGCGTTGAAAAAGTTGCAAACGGGATCAAAAATAGACGTAGCGCTCTTTGTAAATAACTCCCAATGTACCTATAAAAACTGCATCACAGAACATGCTTTAATAAAATGAGAGGCTAAAGGGGTTCAGGTCACCGATCCCGTGCCTCTGCGTTCTGACACTTACTGGTTTCCACTACCTGGTCCTGTGTTCACACCAAAAAGCCTGGAAATGCCTGCTCAGCCAATCTCTGGCTAAGATGAATCGCCCCTATGGCCCGTGGACATTTCCTGTGTCGAGAGGCATGAAATAAGAGAGACCCGGGGACCCGGTAAGCCTCACAACTGGAGCGGCAAGGAAACTGTATGGTGAGGAACTGGTTCCCGTCTACCTCACCCTCAGCTTGACATGCACGGTGGGTTTCGCCATGACATGTGGGCTCTGACATTTGTCCCCGTTTGCCAGGTCCTAACACAAAATGGGTAAACATTCCCAACTTCACTAGCACCGCGGCACGGACACAACTGGCAGACAGACAGAGACAAGTCCGACAAGTTATAAAATAACACAATCAAGTCCTTCCCCAGCAGTGGAGAAGGAAAAGGAGCGGTTATTATCCGCGGTGAGGAGGACACGTCTTTCTGGAACACATACCACCCATCACACGGTGATACACTGTGACGGACCAGTAACAAGACGCTGAACACTTATAGGTTATGTTATTAGCTGCAGACAGTGGGGTCAGCAGGACAGAAGAGGCAGAGGACGGGTTAGATGTGGTTTAGTAGAAATGCTCACTGACCAGATGACACTAAAATATCTCCTCTACTTGCTGCAGATGGCAGTTCCTTCAGATTCCCAGAGGTTTGTAGGGCCCCGCAGTCTGCACTCTGAACACCTGCAGACACAGGTTGTCCTAAAGGGCACCTGATGTTATTACAGAGCCCCGCTCAACCCCCACCAGCTTAGGGGGTACCAGCGTACAAATCAGCGCACTCGGGCATGTCGTAAAGCCACGTTTGGGTCTGTCTTAGTTGCACATGCCTTTTACAGGGGATGTCCAGATTCAAGACATTTTACTTGTGGGCAGCAGTGTGTTGTACATGTTGAAATAATTGTACTCCTCTGCCCCCCACCGCTCCGCTTCCTTCACTGGTCTCCGTCACTGCTGGGGGTAGTTACTGGCTGCAGCATCGCACGCAATACAGGACAGAAGACGGGGGCAAGAACAGAGCGGTGGGGAACCGGTGAGTATAAAACAGGTACAACACACCGCTGTCTACATCTACAAATGTCCCAAAGCTGGCGTCCTTCACACATGCCCAGCAACTCATGCCATCCAGCTTGGCATAGGGATGGCAGAAGGAAACTGATGCCAGAACTGATCCCACACTTTCTTTGAAGAGCAGTTTTGGCATTAGCAGCTTGCAGCGAGACGCCCGATGTCTCCTTGTACCGATCAATTCCCTGTGGCAGGCTCTGGGCATTGGACAGTTACAGAAAGTGCATAAAACGGTCATAAGCTGAGCCTCCACGCCCTGGTATCGCCTCAACCCCATGAGGCACAGCGGGGAGCGCAGCAGCATCTGGTGGTCGGGATATTTCATGGCGTCTGGTCATCTAGACTAGGTCTGGTCTAAGAACAGGTTAAGTGTAGACCAGGGTAAGAGAGAAGTGACACAGAAAGCCGGGGGAGGTAAAGCCATGACGGAGACAGCTCGTCACCCTACCATCACGCTCTTCAATATAAGGTTTTGGTTTCTTTCTCATATTGGATCTCTTCTTTCTTTCCAGAAGTTCTTTTATGTGATGATTCACTGGGAAACAAACAAAATGATGAACACAAGACAAATATGGCAAAGACAGGAACCCTGACAATACTGGCGGTATACACATCTGATGGAAATACAAGAGGGGGCAACACCGGGTGAAGGGGCCATGAGACCTACAGCGACTACCCGATGTCCACAGAGGACTAGATAGACTACATCACCAGATGGAATAACAGGTATGGTTAATAAGATCGCTAATACTGCTGATCTGGAAGTGACTGGAGTACAGCAGAGTTATGAACATGGCTGTGGATGTGACTGGGTGTCATCAAAGCAATGGCTATCTCTTTTATTACAGGTCATATATGGAGGCAGTTCGTACATTCCTATGTGATGGATGCAGGCAGCAGATACCCCCGGTCTGAGCAATGGCGGTCCGACAGTCCAAAGTGTCAAACATTTTATGGAATTGTAGTTTAAGTGTGATGAACTGCGGCAGAACTTCTTCAGTTTCCTGGCTTCAAGACTTTGTGGTTTTTGCTGAAAATCATGGCACAAACTAGTTGAAAACCTTCTGCAGGATGAGCAGTTGGGGCGGTGGGGTCCGTTATTAGGAGACTGAGTGACTATTATTGGGGGATCTGGTCTGAGCCTTAGTTTAGGTCTGTACTTAGAGGGGGGACAGTCTGGGGACTGTAAGGTACACACACACAGGTCACATATACGCTGCGGATTTTCCACAGAAAATCCTCAGTATCAGCACGCCGAAAAGTTAGGAGCTGAATCCACATCAAATTCCCAGGCGCTTTCTGCGCATTTTTATTTCTTTATGCGGTTCTTGGTGCAGATTTGAATGTGGTGTTTAGGGATCCTACTGATTTTAATGGGAATCTCAATTTGGAATCAAGACGGGACATGTGGCTTTTTTCATGTGATGTTGAATCAATCAACACACGAGAGAAAACTCTGTATTTACGAGAGCTGATTTCCCATTGAAAACAAAAGGGAGGTGGAAGAAAAGCAGATTCCGTCTTTGGAAAATCCACTGTGTGAACATGTCTTCATCCGGGCAGTAAAGTGGATGCAAATTAACCTAATCTCTACCAAATATTTGCAGAATCCACATGGAAATGGCGCAGACCAGCGGTACAGATTTTAAATCCAGGGCCTGTTGATTTATGCTGCAGATTTGGGCCACAGATTTCACCTTTTGCAAGGCATAGGCTGAAATCGACAGTCCGTCTGCAGCACGGGTCACCAGGGATTCAGCTGCGGATCAGGGCACAAAAATCACAGAACAATGGTGCCGACGACAGAAAAATCCTGTTAGGCCCCTTGCAGACAAGCGTTCCTCCCGCAGCGAGTCCGCAGCGCAGCTCCCGGCCTGACCTCGCAGCACTGATGGCGTCACATAGCATTATACTGATTTATGATGCTATATAACCCTTACAGTTCTGGAATGTATTGGATAACACTGGCAGCATTAGGTCACTGTTATCCAATACATTCCAGAACTGTAAGGGTTACATAGCATCATAAATCAGTATAATGCTATGTGACCCCGTCAGTGCTGGGAGGTCAGGCCGGGAGCTGCGCTGCGGGTCAGTGCTGGGAGGTCAGGCCGGGAGCTGCGCTGCGGGTCAGTGCTGGGAGGTCAGGCCGAGAGCTGCGCTGCGGGTCAGTGCTGGGAGGTCAGGCCGAGAGCTGCTCTGCGAGTCAGTGCTGGGAGGTCAGGCCGGGAGCTGCGCTGCGGGTCAGTGCTGGGAGGTCAGGCCGAGAGCTGCTCTGCGGGTCAGTGCTGGGAGGTCAGGCCGAGAGCTGCGCTGCGAGTCAGTGCTGGGAGGTTAGGCCGAGAGCTGCACTGCGAGTCAGTGCTGGGAGGTCAGGCCGAGAGCTGCTCTGCTGGTCAGTGCTGGGAGGTCAGGCCGGGAGCTGCTCTGCGGGTCAGTGCTGGGAGGTCAGGCCGAGAGCTGCACTGCGAGTCAGTGCTGGGAGGTTAGGCCGAGAGCTGCACTGCGAGTCAGTGCTGGGAGGTCAGGCCGGGAGCTGCGCTGCGGGTCAGTGCTGGGAGGTCAGGCCGAGAGCTGCTCTGCGGGTCAGTGCTGGGAGGTCAGGCCGGGAGCTGCTCTGCGAGTCAGTGCTGGGAGGTCAGGCCGGGAGCTGCTCTGCGAGTCAGTGCTGGGAGGTTAGGCCGAGAGCTGCACTGCGAGTCAGTGCTGGGAGGTCAGGCCGAGAGCTGCGCTGCGGGTCAGTGCTGGGAGGTCAGGCCGGGAGCTGCGCTGCGGGTCAATGCTGGGAGGTCAGGCCGAGAGCTGCGCTGCGGGTCAGTGCTGGGAGGTCAGGCCGGAAGCTGCTCTGCGAATCAGTGCTGGGAGGTCAGGCCGAGAGCTGCGCTGCGGGTCAATGCTGGGAGGTCAGGCCGAGAGCTGCGCTGCGGGTCAGTGCTGGGAGGTCAGGCCGGAAGATGCTCTGCGAATCAGTGCTGGGAGGTCAGGCCGAGAGCTGCGCTGCGGGTCAGTGCTGGGAGGTCAGGCCGAGAGCTGCGCTGCGAGTCAGTGCTGGGAGGTCAGGCCGAGAGCTGCGCTGCGGGTCAATGCTGGGAGGTCAGGCCGAGAGCTGCGCTGCGGGTTAGTGCTGGGAGGTCAGGCCGAGAGCTGTGCTGCGGGTCAGTGCTGGGAGGTCAGGCCGAGAGCTGCGCTGCGGGTTAGTGCTGGGAGGTCAGGCCGAGAGCTGCACTGCGAGTCAGTGCTGGAAGGTCAGGCCGAGAGCTGTGCTGCGGGTCAGTGCTGGGAGGTCAGGCCGAGAGCTGCTCTGCGAGTCAGTGCTGGGAGGTCAGGCCGGGAGCTGCTCTGCGGGTCAGTGCTGGGAGGTCAGGCCGAGAGCTGCTCTGCGAGTCAGTGCTGGGAGGTCAGGCCGAGAGCTGCGCTGCGAGTCAGTGCTGGGAGGTCAGGCCGAGAGCTGCGCTGCGGGTCAGTGCTGGGAGGTCAGGCCGAGAGCTGCGCTGCTGGTCAGTGCTGGGAGGTTAGGCCGGGAGCTGCTCTGCGAGTCAGTGCTGGGAGGTCAGGCCGAGAGCTGCGCTGCGGGTCAGTGCTGGGAGGTCAGGCCGAGAGCTGCTCTGCGGGTCAGTGCTGGGAGGTCAGGCCGAGAGCTGCGCTGCGGGTCAGTGCTGGGAGGTCAGGCCGAGAGCTGCGCTGCGGGTCAGTGCTGGGAGGTCAGGCCGAGAGCTGCGCTGCGGGTCAGTGCTGGGAGGTCAGGCCGAGAGCTGTGCTGCGGGTCAGTGCTGGGAGGTCAGGCCGAGAGCTGTGCTGCGGGTCAGTGCTGGGAGGTCAGGCCGAGAGCTGTGCTGCGGGTCAGTGCTGGGAGGTCAGGCCGAGAGCTGCGCTGCGAGTCAGTGCTGGGAGGTCAGGCCGAGAGCTGCTCTGCGGGTCAGTGCTGGGAGGTCAGGCCGAGAGCTGCGCTGCGGGTCAGTGCTGGGAGGTCAGGCCGAGAGCTGTGCTGCGGGTCAGTGCTGGGAGGTCAGGCCGGGAGCTGCTCTGCGAGTCAGTGCTGGGAGGTCAGGCCGAGAGCTGCGCTGCGGGTCAGTGCTGGGAGGTCAGGCCGAGAGCTGCGCTGCGGGTCAGTGCTGGGAGGTCAGGCCGAGAGCTGTGCTGCGGGTCAGTGCTGGGAGGTTAGGCCGGGAGCTGCCCCTGCGGACTCGCAGTGTGACAAACGCTCGCCTGCGAGAGGCCTAATCCAGAAACCTGATCTAGGAGCACAACACTCAGCAGAGAAGCAATGATGACAGATTCCTTCCTAGAGATTCTCCCCCCTTGCAAGTAAATGTTATGTTTTATAAATTTAAAGGGGTAATCCCAATTTACAAAGTGATGGCACATCGTTAGGTGGCCAGCGTGATGGCACATCGTTAGGTGGCCAGCTTTATGATTGGGGGGGGGGGCGCAATCTTTGGAATCCTCACTGAACCAGAGAATGAAAGCTCCGCAGTGGGGGGTGAGAGCTGCATTCTCTGCACAGCTGCTCCCTGGCCACCCATAGGGGTGATATTATGTCCCTGATTATAGGAGGTGAGCAGCACCCCTGCGAGGTCCCCTATGTAAGACCACAAATGCTCTGGAAAATCACTTTAATTGGGTCGATTTTAGTGCAGACATAGGGGGTTTAATAAGCTTTTATGCCAGTGACCAATCTCATTCACTAATTGTGACAAATAGCAAAATAAAAGTAATTTTAATTATGCAAAGCCCTCCCTTCCCCCATTAACGTGCACAGCCATCTGTTCACACAGGAAGTGCTCGGACGGGTTCTGTGCTTCATTTGCAGGTGGCAGACTGTGGCGTTAGCAGCCCAGATGCCGCCCGGGCAGGTGAAGGAACAGGGTAGGGGGTTTGAAAGATCTTGTTTTGCTACTTTTTAAACCTCCGTGTCAGGATATTTAGTCGCACTTGGCAGTAGTGAAGGAGAGGCGAGGGCCGGCAAATTTACTAACATTTACGTCTGGGAAAAGGTGTAAAAGAGGGGTGAAAACGCCTCCAGTCAGGGCTGGCGTAATGTTCACTCTGGGAGCACGGACTGCCGGAGGTGTGACAGGCGGGCGGTCCTTGATAAATGACCCCCAAGGTTCTTCTTCCAAATTATATTCCAGGCTGATTTACTTGACTGTGTGTCAGCTGCATCGCCCGGACCCGAACTGGCTGTATCATGGAGATTTATCTGGTTAGACCCGAGGTCAGACTGGCAGTGAGCCCACATAAATCTTTATTGTGCAGTAGGAGCCGCCACCGTCGGTCCGGGAGATGCGGCTAAGCAGCAGGGGGTCATTTATCACATACCAGCACCTTACACCGGTCTTTGATAGCCCCTGTATGGGCGGAGGACGATACCTGCAGCAATAAACACTGCGCCAGCCCCTGACGGGACTGGATGTCAATCCTCTTTTACACCGGTTTCATAGCGTCAGTAAGTTTGCCCAGCCCCCACCTCTCTCAAGTGGCAAGGACAGAATAAAGACCTGTGCCTACGGAATCCGCAGAGTAACATCACCAGTGAGGTGGAGGAGAGCTCACAGATCACCAGTGAGGTGGAGGAGAGCTCACAGATCACCATCACCAGCGAGGTGGAGGAGAGCTCACAGATCACCAGCGAGGTGGAGGAGAGCTCACAGATCACCAGCGAGGTGGAGGAGAGCTCACAGATCACCATCACCAGCGAGGTGGAGGAGAGCTCACAGATCACCAGCGAGGTGGAGGAGAGCTCACAGATCACATCACCAGCGAGGTGGAGGAGAGCTCACAGATCACATCACCAGCGAGGTGGAGGAGAGCTCACAGATCACCAGCAAGGTGGAGGAGATCTCACAGATCACATCACCAGCGAGGTGGAGGAGAGCTCACAGATCACCAGCGAGGTGGAGGAGATCTCACAGATCACATCACCAGCGAGGTGGAGGAGAGCTCACAGATCACCAGCGAGGTGGAGGAGAGCTCACAGATCACATCACCAGCGAGGTGGAGGAGAGCTCACAGATCACATCACCAGCGAGGTGGAGGAGAGCTCACAGATCACCATCACCAGCGAGGTGGAGGAGAGCTCACAGATCACCATCACCAGCGAGGTGGAGGAGAGCTCACAGATCACATCACCAGCGAGGTGGAGGAGAGCTCACAGATCACCATCACCAGCGAGGTGGAGGAGATCTCACAGATCACCAGCGAGGTGAAGGAGATCTCACAGATCACATCACCAGCGAGGTGGAGGAGAGCTCACAGATCACCATCACCAGCGAGGTGGAGAAGAGCCCACAGATCACCAGCGAGGTGGAGGAGATCTCACAGATCACATCACCAGCGAGGTGGAGGAGAGCTCACAGATCATATCACCAGCGAGGTGGAGGAGACCTCACAGATCACCATCACCAGCGAGGTGGAGGAGAGCTCACAGATCACCAGCGAGGTGGAGGAGAGCTCACAGATCACATCACCAGCGAGGTGGAGGAGAGCTCACAGATTACCATCACCAGCGAGGTGGAGGAGAGCTCACAGATCACCATCACCAGCGAGGTGGTAGAGAGCTCACAGATCACCATCACCAGCGAGGTGGAGGAGAGCTCACAGAACACCATCACCAGCGAGGTGGAGATCTCACAGATCACCATCACCAGCGAGGTGGAGGAGATCTCACAGATCACCAGCGAGGTGAAGGAGATCTCACAGATCACCAGCGAGGTGAAGGAGATCTCACAGATCACATCACCAGCGAGGTGGAGGAGATCTCACAGATCACCAGCGAGGTGAAGGAGATCTCACAGATCACCAGCGAGGTGAAGGAGATCTCACAGATCACATCACCAGCGAGGTGGAGGAGATCTCACAGATCACCAGCGAGGTGAAGGAGATCTCACAGATCACATCACCAGCGAGGTGGAGGAGAGCTCACAGATCACCAGCGAGGTGAAGGAGATCTCACAGATCACATCACCAGCGAGGTGGAGGAGAGCTCACAGATCACCATCACCAGCGAGGTGGAGAAGAGCCCACAGATCACCAGCGAGGTGGAGGAGATCTCACAGATCACATCACCAGCGAGGTGGAGGAGAGCTCACAGATCATATCACCAGCGAGGTGGAGGAGACCTCACAGATCACCATCACCAGCGAGGTGGAGGAGAGCTCACAGATCACCAGCGAGGTGGAGGAGAGCTCACAGATCACATCACCAGCGAGGTGGAGGAGAGCTCACAGATTACCATCACCAGCGAGGTGGAGGAGAGCTCACAGATCACCATCACCAGCGAGGTGGTAGAGAGCTCACAGATCACCATCACCAGCGAGGTGGAGGAGAGCTCACAGAACACCATCACCAGCGAGGTGGAGATCTCACAGATCACCATCACCAGCGAGGTGGAGGAGATCTCACAGATCACCAGCGAGGTGAAGGAGATCTCACAGATCACCAGCGAGGTGAAGGAGATCTCACAGATCACATCACCAGCGAGGTGGAGGAGATCTCACAGATCACCAGCGAGGTGAAGGAGATCTCACAGATCACCAGCGAGGTGAAGGAGATCTCACAGATCACATCACCAGCGAGGTGGAGGAGAGCTCACAGATCACCATCACCAGCGAGGTGGAGGAGAGCTCACAGATCACCAGCGAGGTGGAGGAGATCTCGCAGATCACCATCACCAGCGAGGTGGAGGAGAGCTCACAGATCACCAGCGAGGTGGAGGAGATCTCGCAGATCACCATCACCAGCGAGGTGGAGGAGAGCTCACAGATCACACGGACACTTCACTTTTTGTTCCGTGTAGAATTGACCTGTCGTCCAGATTCTGAAATCCACAGGACGTCGATTCTTTGTGTCTAAACAAACCTCACCAGTTGGGGGAGGGGAAGAGGTCACCGCGATATTCACTATAGATTCTCAGAGGTGACGTCCAACTGGATACTATAGCTATTCTTTGAGCATTTCACCAGGGGAGAACATAGAAATCACTGGGACCCATAGCAAGAATCTAAATTGGCTCCTCATGCCCCATTCATAGCCCCTCCGACTACTGACATGTGAGGTACGAAGTATAATAGTGTGTACGGGTATATAGTATATACAGCAGTGTACTGATATGTGAGGTTCGACGTATAATAGATGCAGTGTGTACAGATATATAGTATATACAGCAGTGTACTGATATGTGAGGTACGAGGTATAATAGTGTGTACAGGTATATAGTATATACAGCAGGTGGAGGAGATCTCACAGATCACATCACCAGCGAGGTGGAGGAGAGCTCACAGATCACCAGCGAGGTGGAGGAGAGCTCACAGATCACCATCACCAGCGAGGTGGAGGAGAGCTCACAGATCACCAGCGAGGTGGAGGAGAGCTCACAGATCACATCACCAGCGAGGTGGAGGAGAGCTCACAGATTACCATCACCAGCGAGGTGGAGGAGAGCTCACAGATCACCATCACCAGCGAGGTGGTAGAGAGCTCACAGATCACCATCACCAGCGAGGTGGAGGAGAGCTCACAGAACACCATCACCAGCGAGGTGGAGATCTCACAGATCACCATCACCAGCGAGGTGGAGGAGATCTCACAGATCACCAGCGAGGTGAAGGAGATCTCACAGATCACCAGCGAGGTGAAGGAGATCTCACAGATCACATCACCAGCGAGGTGGAGGAGATCTCACAGATCACCAGCGAGGTGAAGGAGATCTCACAGATCACATCACCAGCGAGGTGGAGGAGAGCTCACAGATCACCAGCGAGGTGAAGGAGATCTCACAGATCACATCACCAGCGAGGTGGAGGAGAGCTCACAGATCACCATCACCAGCGAGGTGGAGAAGAGCCCACAGATCACCAGCGAGGTGGAGGAGATCTCACAGATCACATCACCAGTGAGGTGGAGGAGAGCTCACAGATCATATCACCAGCGAGGTGGAGGAGACCTCACAGATCACCATCACCAGCGAGGTGGAGGAGAGCTCACAGATCACCAGCGAGGTGGAGGAGAGCTCACAGATCACATCACCAGCGAGGTGGAGGAGAGCTCACAGATTACCATCACCAGCGAGGTGGAGGAGAGCTCACAGATCACCATCACCAGCGAGGTGGTAGAGAGCTCACAGATCACCATCACCAGCGAGGTGGAGGAGAGCTCACAGAACACCATCACCAGCGAGGTGGAGATCTCACAGATCACCATCACCAGCGAGGTGGAGGAGATCTCACAGATCACCAGCGAGGTGAAGGAGATCTCACAGATCACCAGCGAGGTGAAGGAGATCTCACAGATCACATCACCAGCGAGGTGGAGGAGATCTCACAGATCACCAGCGAGGTGAAGGAGATCTCACAGATCACCAGCGAGGTGAAGGAGATCTCACAGATCACATCACCAGCGAGGTGGAGGAGAGCTCACAGATCACCATCACCAGCGAGGTGGAGGAGAGCTCACAGATCACCAGCGAGGTGGAGGAGATCTCGCAGATCACCATCACCAGCGAGGTGGAGGAGAGCTCACAGATCACCAGCGAGGTGGAGGAGATCTCGCAGATCACCATCACCAGCGAGGTGGAGGAGAGCTCACAGATCACACGGACACTTCACTTTTTGTTCCGTGTAGAATTGACCTGTCGTCCAGATTCTGAAATCCACAGGACGTCGATTCTTTGTGTCTAAACAAACCTCACCAGTTGGGGGAGGGGAAGAGGTCACCGCGATATTCACTATAGATTCTCAGAGGTGACGTCCAACTGGATACTATAGCTATTCTTTGAGCATTTCACCAGGGGAGAACATAGAAATCACTGGGACCCATAGCAAGAATCTAAATTGGCTCCTCATGCCCCATTCATAGCCCCTCCGACTACTGACATGTGAGGTACGAAGTATAATAGTGTGTACGGGTATATAGTATATACAGCAGTGTACTGATATGTGAGGTTCGACGTATAATAGATGCAGTGTGTACAGATATATAGTATATACAGCAGTGTACTGATATGTGAGGTACGAGGTATAATAGATGCAGTGTGTACAGATATATAGTATATACAGCAGTGTACTGATATGTGAGGTACGAGGTATAATAGATGCAGTGTGTACAGATATATAGTATATACAGCAGTGTACTGATATGTGAGGTTCGACGTATAATAGATGCAGTGTGTACGTATATATAGTATATACAGCAGTGTACTGATATGTGAGGTTCGACGTATAATAGATGCAGTGTGTACGTATATATAGTATATACAGCAGTGTACTGATATGTGAGGTACGAGGTATAATAGATGCAGTGTGTACAGATATATAGTATATACAGCAGTGTACTGATATGTGAGGTACGAGGTATAATAGATGCAGTGTGTACAGATATATAGTATATACAGCAGTGTACTGATATGTGAGGTACGAGGTATAATAGTGTGTACAGGTATATAGCATATACAGCAGTGTACTGATATGTGAGGTACGAGGTATAATAGATGCAGTGTGTACAGATATATAGTATATACAGCAGTGTACTGATATGTGAGGTACGAGGTATAATAGTGTGTACAGGTATATAGTATATATAGCAGTGTACTGATATGTGAGGTACGAGGTATAATAGATGCAGAGTGTACCAGTAGATGTGGTCAGTTATATGTTATGGTCACTATGTGAGGTACACAAGGTATACGGCTTGTAACTGTCTACAGTACTATATATGAGATATAAGTAAAGACAGGGAATGGGTGGGGGAGGGCAAATGAAGAGAAAGGAGGAGGACCTCCTCTCACCGCTCCATCCTGGTCTCAGTGGAGAGATCACCCTGCAGTTCTTCTCCATGCTGTTGGTGGTTGAAGGACCTGTGATGATGATGCCAGGACAGGTCCTGGCAGATGCTCCTATCTAACCTGAGAACCATTCTTTGTGGAGTTCTTTTACTAGACGCAGTTCTCCGCTGATGACAGGGATACTATACTAGAGCTTGGACAGTAATTAGTATAATTAGGGGGTGGGGCCTTTGGTTTAGGGCGGGCCCCTTTTCCCCACGGCCCCCAAAGCAGCTGCGTGGTTTGCCTCTATTGGAGGTACGTCAATGCATTTCACCAGTTTCAATGCAAAAAAGCAGCAAAACTCATAAGTAACACATGCAGTTTCTGGTGCAGAAAAGCACAAATAGCCAGAATTTCTTCAAGGCCGCGCTCCCCGTGTGCAGGAAGCCCAAATGTTCTTGTGTGGTTCCTCCTGGCCCCAGTGAGTGAGCGCTGGGGTTGTGAGGGGCTGATATGAACGGTGACATCGCTGCAGAATACGGTGGAGCCATATAAACAACACAAAATAAGTCATTTAAAAGAATATAAATGGTATATAATGCAGTTCCTTCATATTTAGCCCTTGTGCCTCCAATATACAGGCCACATGGGGACTAGAAAGTCACTGGCACCAGACCGAGGAGTCGCCAGCAGCGCCACAAGCTTCACGTATCACACACAGATCAGCACAACAATTACAGCTCCAAACGTCCCCGAGGGACAGAGGTAAGTGGCCGCTCATGGACGCTTCAGTAAACTGCTTCAGCTGATGTAACTGTATGACGTACCGGGGGCCACTGCTTCACTGAGGAGTGTCAGTCCTCAATCTCAGAAGATAGCTGGATGAGAAGGTAAGATCACTAGGTCAGACCACCCCACCGATCAGAGGGTCTATCATTTATGTAACATGCTATAAAACATAATCTATACAAATCACAAGGGGTTAAATCCCGGGGAGTTCCTATGTGTTCCTGGGACTGGGACTTTACACATCCTTCTAACATCTTGGCATATGACTCCAAGATGTGTATTAACATTCAGCCTCTAGCCATGCAGTCTACCATTACCACAGGAGTATAATATCCAGCCTCTACCCATGCAGTCTGCCATTATCACAGATATATAACATCCAGCCATGTAATCTGCCATTACCACAGGAGTATAACATCCAGCCTCTAGCCATGCAGTCTACCATTACCACAGTGTATAACATCCAGCCTCTAGCCATGCAGTCTACCAATTACCACAGTGTATAACATCCAGCCTCTAGCCATTACCACAGTGTATAACATCCAGCCTCTAGCCATGCAGTCTACCATTACCACAGTGTATAACATCCAGCCTCTAGCCATGCAGTCTACCATTACCACAGTGTATAACATCCAGCCTCTAGCCATTACCACAGTGTATAACATCCAGCCTCTAGCCATGCAGTCTGCCATTACCACAGTGTATAACATCCAGCCTCTAGCCATGCAGTCTACCATTACCACAGGTGTATAACATCCAGCCTCTAGCCATGCAGTCTGCCATTACCACAGGTGTATAACATCCAGCCTCTAGCCATGCAGTCTGCCATTACCACAGTGTATAACATCCAGCCTCTAGCCATGCAGTCTACCATTACCACAGTGTATAACATCCAGCCTCTAGCCATGCAGTCTGCCATTACCACAGTGTATAACATCCAGCCTCTAGCCATGCAGTCTGCCATTACCACAGGTGTATAACATCCAGCCTCTAGCCATGCAGTCTGCCATTACCAGGAGTAGAATGGAGCAGTGTATTTAAATCTAATTTAGCCTGTATTTCAGAAAAGTTTCTGCCAGGATTAAAACTCACAACCTTCTGTATTAGATGCAAGGCACCTAACCGCTCAGCTATAATAGCTGCATATAGCCAGTTACTGAGTTCTACTGAGACCTATACAGAAAAAGTCTCATATTTTTATTTTATTTTTTGTGACTGGCTATGCAGCTATATAGTGTAGTGGTGTGATGCAGAAGCTGTGAGTTCAAATCCTATCACAAACTTTTTCAGAAATAGAGGTTAAACTTAATTTAAACATATACATATAAGTTTTTAGCCATAATATATTTACACATATTATTATATATTTAGAATATATATTCAAATATATTATGGCTAAAACATCAGTAGTAGTTTCCCACATATTATGCATTCATATATATCAGAAGTATGATTTTATATATATAATATATATATATTTACAATTACAAAAAAATATATAAAATATATAAATCTAATTTAACCTCTATTTCTAAAAAAGTTTTTTGACGGGATTTGAACTCACAGCTTCTGCATCATAGGCCAGAACTTTAACCACTACACTATATAGCTGCATAGCCAGTCACCAAAAAAATAAAAATAAATATGAGACTTCTACTGTATAGGTCTCAGTAGAAGTACAGTACAGTGGAAGTCTCATATATTTTCATTTTTTTAGTAAATGGCTATGCAGCTATTATAGCTGAGTGGTTAAGTGCCTTGCCTCTAATGCACAAGGTTGTGAGTTCAAATCCCGGCAGAAACTTTTCAGAAAAAGAGGCTAAATTAGATTGGACATCTATATATGGAGTCAGAGTAGGGACTCCTAAGCCGTGGGCTCACACTGAGGGATTCCCTCACTGTACAGCGATCTTCTGCATAGAGATAGAGATAGAGATAGAGGCTAAATTAGATTTAAATACACTGACTTGAGCATGCGTGGCCGAACTTAGCGATGTTCTGAGCATAGCGATGCTCGAGCCTAACTGGTGTTGCTCGCTCAACACTAGTGGAGATGTCTTCTGTGCAGTGACCAATCACACTTCTCTATCTGGTGTCTGATGGATGAGTCTGGTGAATGCCAGGAGGATGTTACCTACCTGACTGCACTGTGCCAGCTGTACAGTCTGGTGGGGGAGGGATAATGCTATGGGGGGTCTTCAGGGCCTCAGCACCTTAGTTCCAGTGAAGTGAAATCTGAATGCTTCATCAGATCAAGACACTGTGGACAATTTTATGGTGACAACTTTGTAGGAACAGTTTGGGGAAGAACCTTTTCCATTCCACCATGACTGCACCCCAGTGCAAAAAGCAAGGTCCATAAAGACACGCTTGGGGGAGTCCGGTGTTGAAGAACATGACCGTCCGCACACAGCCCCGACCTCAACCCCATATCTGTAGATAGATATGACATAGATAGATATGAGATTACACTTGTATATGACACATCACATGACTGCTTTGGCCACTCCCAGGTGGGAGGGAACTTGGACATGTGATTTGCCGGGGGTTTAAATTGTAATTTATTTTTCTAAATTATGACTAAGAATGACTAACATCGGAAACGCATAAGGCTTTTAGCACAGCGGGGCACATGCTGTAAATTCTTTGCATTAATAGAAGGCATCAGGTGGGGTTCTCCTGTCATCTCTTAAGTGCCTACTGATTTCTACAGCTCGGGAGTCACATCTCCATCCCTATGACGTAGACAACAGATAAGAACAGAACATGTAGGTCCCAGCCCTGACATGAACCCCCAGAACCTACCACCTCCCGGGTATGAAGATGACGTGTGCATTGGGTCTTACCTTTCGTGTCGTTCACAGGGTCCATGTGTCGATAAATATATCCCTCCAAGTAAGAATGAAATTTAGGAGTTGGTGGGAAAAAAGCCAAACAAATGGTCATTAGTTCCCACCCACGCGCCAGGCTTTCGTAGCGGAAGTTCTCGGTGGTCTGCCGGCACAGTTGGATGTAAAGCTCGTCCCTCAGACCTTGCATGCTCCACCCTTTGGTCGCGATCTCTAAGGCGACGCTGAGTTGGTCGGTCTTGGATCGGCGGTCTCCCATGTACATCTGAATGAGCTTGAATATGTCGCAGGCCTCCTTCTTCACATTGCGGTCGTTGGTCATTATCATGGGCTTCTTGATGGACTCGCTACTCCAGGCCAACATGTTGGCAATGGACACCTTCCTCCGGAAAAGGCCCTGCGTGTGCTTGTTGAAATGCTTGGAGGCCCAGTTCTCAATGTCGGTCTCAGAAGAAGGCTTCCTCAAGGTGAAGGTTGGAAAGACACAGCTGGAACTGGGCATCATGTTCCTGTTGTTTCGACTGTTTTCAAACTGAGCGCAGGCACCGAGGTCTTCAGACTACGAGACAACAGACAGAGAACCAGGTTTATCACCAGAGCATGTTACATCGGCTGCCGCTCTCTGCACAGCAGATAATTGTCTGACTGACTTCACAACACATGCAACTCATTTTACTAATTGCATTTTCCAAAAATAAAAAAATTTCAAGTATTTATAAATGTGATAAGAGCATGGAGGACACAGAGGCGATGAGTGACGGACGTCACCGCCGGGTCATGTGACCACATTCCTGTCACCAGAAACGCTGCTGTTTTCCGAGCACGGACACAGGACGTAACCTCAGCCTTGTGCATTGTAAAGTTCTGCAACTATCTAATACGCTTTTTCACATTTTTCACTACCTCAGATTGCTGTCACTGAACATTCTTTTTTTATACTGAAAGACAGAACACTGTAACAGGTCCGGTGCGGCTCATACCGCTGCGTGGGTTGTGGCGGAGCAATAGAGCCATCCTAGGGCTGGGTTTGCACACTGCGGTATTGTGCCACATACTGCGGTTTTGTAATAACTAGGCATAGCCCATAACCAAGGCGACTGCACGCCACGTGGCGCTCTACCAATAAGCGAGACCGGGTTTCAGACCACAGAGGAGTAAGGCTGCATTCACACAGCGGGGGAGATTTATCAAAACTGGTGCAAAGGGAAAACTCACTTGGTCGCCCATAGCAACTAATCAGATTCCACCTTTCATTTTTTTTGTGCTCTTTTGGAAAATGAAAGGTGGAATCTGATTGGTTGTTCTGGGCAACTAAGCCAGTTTTTCTTTAGGCTAGGGCGACACGGCAACATGTGTTGTATTTTATGTAATAATAGTCAAAGGTGTCGTGGTAGGAGTTTTTTTGTCGCATTGCCACATCATTGCAAAAAAGTCACAAATAAATCTGCACAGCCAAATGTGTTGCGCGACAAAAAAAGGTCTGCCGCTGAGACCATGATCGCTCCTATGTATGATAGCGCACGCAATGGGCCACATTTACTAAGGGACTTGTGACTATTTTATGACTAATCTTTAGTCGCATGGCTGGATTTAAAGGGGTATTCCCATCTCAGACCATGGGGGCATATCACTAAGGTATGCCCCCCAGGGTCTAATAGGTGTAGGTCCCATATCTTGTAAACACAGCTGAAAAGGAAGCCGTGGTCCGGCCACCACCGAGTCTTCCTATTGGCCAGGTGCTCATGTTCATGGAAAGAAAGCGATGCAAGTAGTGCAGCCTTTTCCCCCAAATATGATGGAGACCCCGACACAGATGTGAACACAGCCTTAGCTGGAGTTGTCTCCCCGCGCCATGACGCTCTATTCACATCACCTGAAGGTAACACATTTCTTCATTCATTAAAGGTCTGGGGTGGGTTCTGACGGTATACACATCCGGCCAGATACAGCATTATCAGTAATGGCCCCCACGATCGATGCTCCTGTTTTGCCTTCTCCTGTCCGTCCTAATCAAGCCACGAAGGAGGAATGTACCGGGACTGCCCGACAGCAGTAAGGATCGCCGGGTCCTGGAGGAGGACACACCTGTTTGGCTGTCGCTGTCCCTTCCCATTCTGACAGCTAATCAGCACACCGGCTAAGGACAAGAGGCCCCCGGGCCTCGGCTGTCAGCTGCAGAGGTTCTCCTAGTATAATGGCCTGCGGGGTGGAAAACCAGGACCTTACATTACAATTTACTTCTGCATTACACCTCACTCTGGACCGGTCAGCGCCTGAGATCCTGCAGGGAACATCGCCGGGGCCCGAGGCACAGACAAGGAGGCGCAGTGGTGGTCCACCTCACCTGACGGGTCCTGTCTGAGCCGATTCTGGTCCTTTTCTACATGAAGCACATTTGTTATATAATGAAGAGCTATTTCAAGGACAGTTCTCAGCACTATTAGGCCTCTTTCACATGGGCGTGAGTTTTTTTGCCCGGATAAGAGCCGGGTGCGTTGCGGGAAAATGCGCAATTTTTTCTGCGCAAGTGCAAAACATTGTCATGCGTTGCACTCGCGTGAGAAAAATCGCGCATGTTTGGTACCCAAACCCGAACTTCTTCATAGAAGTTCGGGCTTGGGATTGATGTTCTGAAGATTGTATTATTTTCCCTTATAACATGGTTATAAGGGAAAATAATAGCATTCTGAATACAGAATGCATAGTAAACCAGCGCTAGAGGGGTTAAAAAAAATAAAAAATAATTTAACTCACCTTAGTCCACTTGCTCGCGAAGTCGGCATCTCCTTGTGTCTCCGCTGCTGATGAACAGGACCTGGGGTGAGCTGCTCCATTAAATACAGGTTAAGGACCTTCGATGACGTCACTCCGGTTATCACATGGTACGTCACATGATCTTTTACCATGGTGATTCACCATGGTAAAAGACCATGTGATGACCGGAGTGACGTCATCGAAGGTCCTTAAGCTCTATTTAATGGAGCAGCTCACCCCAGGTCCTGTTCATCAGCAGCGGAGACACAAGGAGATGCCAGCTTCGCAAGCAAGTGGACTAAGGTGAGTTAAATTTTTTTTTATTTTTTTTAACCCCTCTAGCGCTGGTTTACTATGCATTCTGTATTCAGAATGCTATTATTTTCCCTTATAACCATGTTATAAGGGAAAATAATAATGATCGGGTCTCCATCCCGATGGTCTCCTAGCAACCATGCGTGCAAATCGCACGGCATCCGTACTTGCTTGCGGATGCCATCCGATTTTCACACACCCCATTCATTTCTATGGGGCCTGCGTCACGTCAAAATCGGAAAATATAGAGCATGCTGTGATTTCAACTGAACGCACAAGTGATGCGTTAAAAACATCGCTCATGTGCACAGCCCCATAGAAATGAATGGGTCAGGATTTAGTGTGGGTGCCATACGTTCGCCGCACGGATCGCACCCGCACGGAAAACTCGCCCGTGTGAAAGGGGCCTTAGTCTCTGCTTGCTGTCAGTGAATGGTAACATTCTTCTTCACCTCTGGAGACTGAAAATCTGTCCAGACCTAATACTTCTCACAGCTGAGGGTTTGTTACAATTTGCCTCCCTTAAGTAAACAGCCTGGACTGGGGATTGATGGATCTTACCTATGCTGATACACTGTGCCAGGGGCGGGCTGGAAAATGAAAGTGACCCTGTAAAAAACCCTAGAAGTGGCCCCATGATGGAGGAGGGTCCACACTGACCGAAGGGGGGGGCAGCAATACAGTGGTACAGCACAATATACCGCCCCAGCAGAACCAGATACCACAGTGCAGCACAATATACCACCCCAGCAGAACCAGATACCACAGTGCAGCACAATATACCACCCCAGCAGAACCAGATACCACAGTGCAGCACAATATACTGCCCCAGCAGAACCAGATACCACAGTACAGCACAATATACCGCCCCAGCAGAACCAGATACCACAGTGCAGCACAATATACCACCCCAGCAGAACCAGATACCACAGTGCAGCACAATATACCACCCCAGCAGAACCAGATACCACAGTGCAGCACAATATACTGCCCCAGCAGAACCAGATACCACAGTGCAGCACAATATACCACCCCAGCAGAACCAGATACCACAGTGCAGCACAATATACTGCCCCAGCAGAACCAGATACCACAGTGCAGCACAATATACCACCCCAGCAGAACCAGATACCACAGTGCAGCACAATATACCGCCCCAGCAGAACCAGATACCACAGTGCAGCACAATATACCGCCCCAGCAGAACCAGATACCACAGTGCAGCACAATATACTGCCCCAGCAGAACCAGATACCACAGTGCAGCACAATATACTGCCCCAGCAGAACCAGATACCACAGTGCAGCATAATATACTGCCCCAGCAGAACCAGATACCACAGTGCAGCACAATATACTGCCCCAGCAGAACCAGATACCAGAGTGCAGCACACTATACCACCCCAGCAGAACCAGATACCACAGTGCAGCACAATATACTGCCCCAGCAGAACCAGATACCACAGTGCAGCACAATATACCGCCCCAGCAGAACCAGAAACCACAGTGCAGCACAATATACTGCCCCAGCAGAACCAGATACCACAGTGCAGCACAATATACCGCCCCAGCAGTACCATATACCACAATGCAGCACAATATACCACCGAGCAGAACCAGATACCACAGTGCAGCACAATATACTGCCCCAGCAGAACCAGATACCACAGTGCAGCACAATATACCGCCCCAGCAGAACCAGAAACCACAGTGCAGCACAATATACTGCCCCAGCAGAACCAGATACCACAGTGCAGCACAATATACTGCCCCAGCAGAACCAGATACCACAGTGCAGCACAATATACCGCCCCAGCAGAACCAGATACCACAGTGCAGCACAATATACTGCCCAAGCAGAACCAGATACCACAGTGCAGCACAATATACTGCCCCAGCAGAACCAGAAACCACAGTGCAGCACAATATACTGCCCCAGCAGAACCAGATACCACAGTGCAGCACAATATACTGCCCCAGCAGAACCAGATACCACAGTGCAGCACAATATACTGCCCCAGCAGAACCAGAAACCACAGTGCAGCACAATATACTGCCCCAGCAGAACCAGATACCACAGTGCAGCACAATATACTGCCCCAGCAGAACCAGATACCACAGTGCAGCACAATATACTGCCCCAGCAGTACCAAATACCACAGTGCAGCACAATATACCGCCCAGCAGTACCATATACCACAATGCAGCACAATATACCACCGAGCAGAACCAGATACCACAGTGCAGCACAATATACTGCCCCAGCAGAACCAGATACCACAGTGCAGCACAATATACCGCCCCAGCAGAACCAGATACCACAGTGCAGCACAATATACCGCCCCAGCAGAACCAGAAACCACAGTGCAGCACAATATACTGCCCCAGCAGAACCAGATACCACAGTGCAGCACAATATACTGCCCCAGCAGAACCAGATACCACAGTGCAGCACAATATACTGCCCAGCAGTACCATATACCACAATGCAGCACAATATACCACTGGGCAGAACCAGATACCACAGTGCAGCACAATATACCGCCCCAGCAGTACCAGATACCACAGTGCAGCACAATATACTGCCCCAGCAGAACCAGATACCACAGTGCAGCACAATATACTGCCCCAGCAGAACCAGATACCACAGTGCAGCACAATATACTGCCCCAGCAGTATCAGATACCACAGTGCAGCACAATATACCGCCCCAGCAGTACCAGATACCACAGTGCAGCACAATATACCGCCTCAGCAGAACCAGATACCACAGTGCAGCACAATATACCGCCCCAGCAGTACCAGATACCAGAGTGCAGCACAATATACTGCCCCAGCAGTATCAGATACCACAGTGCAGCACAATATACCGCCCCAGCAGAACCAGATACCACAGTGCAGCACAATATACCACCCCAGCAGAACCAGATACCACAGTGCAGCACAATATACTGCCCCAGCAGAACCAGATACCACAGTGCAGCACAATATACTGCCCCAGCAGAACCAGATACCACAGTGCAGCACAATATACCGCCTCAGCAGAACCAAATACCACAGTGCAGCACAATATTCTGCCCCGGCAGAACCAAATACCACAGTGCACCATAAAATACTGCCACCTCCGCTGCAGTATTTAACTATATCGGCTTCCTGAGGAGGGAAATACAGTTGAATTCGGAGGGTACCTGAGGCTGCCGCCAGGTGTATAAGTGCCTGATTCTCCTACATTAACCGTAAGAGCATCAGGCGGTTATCTCATGCCATGAGGAGGGCTCAGGTGGCCCCCAGGACATCGGCTCAACTGGAAATTTTCCTGCAGGGTCTTTGGCCAGTCCGCCCCTGCACAGTGCTGCTTAGAGTGCATACAACCGCTGCGGGCGCTATCAGGTGAGATGTAATAAGGACATTTTCCCATTCAGTGACAGCCAACAGAGAACACCTAGGAATATGAGATTTGCAGAACAATTCTGTTTTATACTACATTTTAAACGCACACCATTACTTCTTCTCCCTGGGGGGCAGTCGTGGACAGGCAGCGGCTGGTCAGTGACATCACCAGCCTCCGCCCGCCGAGCGCTGGGCATTCCCAGTCTCCGTTATCACCATCATGTATTTGGAGTCTTTACTGTATGGTTCGGGAGCCATTCCCCCGGGGGTCCCCGGTGTACAGGCAGGGCTACCGCTCACAGTATTACAGTCCTATAAATGATGCAGACTCTTCTTCCGTCGTCTTTATTTTTATTTTTTTTGCTCCCAAAGAGAACTATTTGTTGTTGAATAAGAGATGAAACATAAAAGGCAATGATTTATATTTCATTAATTACCTTCCTCCCGTAACAGTAAATGGATAGATTTCATTACTCGGATGGAGTGCACTTCTTAGGCCTGGTTCACTTCTGCGCCAGAATAGACCGCCAGTGTTCACCGTTTTTGGCCTAGCCGGATACCACTGGGTCCCCTCTCACTTTTATGGGATCCGGACGCTCTCGGCTTTGAGCTGGACAAAAAATGTTGCGTGTACTATCTTTGTCTGGCTGAAAGCCGACATGTCCGCCGGACACAGTGACTGGATTACAGATGTGAACCCGGCCTTACCAAGAGGGAGACCTTTTCACTTCAGATTAAAGGGGTTGTCCGGAGCTGATTCCGGACATAACCCCTTCTTCACCCCTCCAGCGTTTCATCCGCCAATGCTCCCCCTTGCACAGCATTGCGCAGGACAAGGGCTATTTTGTTTACATCTTACACTGCTAGGTGGAGGCTCCCGCCTAGCAGTGTTCCCGGTGATGTAAATGGGTGGGCTTTAGCGCTGTCCTAGACAGTATTACAGGCTACGGCAGAGCTAAAGACCGCCCATTAGTGCCAGTGACGTCACCGGGGCTCACTGCTAGGTGGAAACCTCTGCCTAGCAAACTGTGAGAAAGTCCGGATACAAAGGAAAAAAGCCTTGCCCTGGGCAAGGGAGAGCATCGGAGCGGAGGGGTAAGAAGGGGTTATGTCCGGGTTCAGAGCTCTGGCACCCTTTAAAGGGGGATTCTGGTTGTTACAAGTTATTCCCTATCCACAGGATAGGGGATAACTATTAGATGGGTGGGGGTCCTACAACTGGGACCCCCACCATGCACAAAAATGGGGACCTCAGAGCCCCCTGAAATGAACAGAGTGGCATCTATATGGGTGTTCTGGAGATAGTAGAGTCCTGCACTCAGCTGTCTCTGGGATCCCACAAAGATGAATGAAGCGGCATTTCTCCCCCCAGCAGTAGGACCCCACCGGTTTAATATGTAACCCTATTCTGTAGAATGGGTACAAGTTTTAACAACCGGAATACCCCTTTAAGGAGACCAGATGCATGAAGAATTACCGGCAATGCTCCATGGGGAAAATAACATGCAAACATGAATCTCCCCAGAGAAAGAGAACAGATAACTTGGAGCACTGGTTATAAAAAGCATGAGTTCCTCTCTCATAAAACTTAAACTGGTTATCCAGGAATTGATCATCACGACCTATCCTCAGGATATAAAATCGGTGGGGGGCCGAGGACTGGCACCTGTGACAATCAGCTGCTGCACTGACTGGAGCTCTGGTGGGCGATGCCATCTCCTGCCAGCTTTGCAAGCACAGTGCCGTACATAGTATAGTGGAAGTGCTCGGTACTGCAGCTCAGTGCCATTGACTTGAATGGGGCTGAGCTGCAACTAGGCCACGTGACCAATGTATGAGGTGCCATACAGCTGATTGGTGGGGGGTCCCGGATGTAACCACCTCCGATCTGATATTGATGACCTATCCAGAGGATAGATCATCAATATAAATTCCGAGATAACCCCTTTAAAAAAAGTCTTACAAATTCTGCATTCGCATACTCAACAGTGTCGTTTATGCAGAATTTCCACAACTAAATTTTGTGCGGTATTTGGTGTTTTCACACCAAAATCTGTCACGGCTTTTATCCCAGATCTCACTCTTTGCTTTACAAAAGGTGAAATCGGTTCTGAACAGCCACAGCTGTCATGCTGCAGACTTCAAAATCCACAGCACGGGTAAATTTCAACCGAAACGTTCTGCACCGTGTCATCGGATCATCTGGTGCCGTATTGTATGACGTAAAAATCCGCCACATAATACGAACTGTGTTCACATACCCTAAACTGGTTTTCTGGGATCAGGACATTGATGGGCTATGCTCAGGATAGGACATCTATATCAGAACTGACTTCAGTCACCTTTTTAAAGAGGCCTTTCACCTGTTCACCTAGTGGTGGTGCGGGGGACTGCAGCTTTGTCCTATTCCTAAGTCAATGTTAATGCAAAGGTACATTCCTGAAGATAGGCCGTCAATCTCCTGGTTCAGGAAAAGCCATTTATCACACCCTACACTCCAGAATTCTGGCTTCACAAAGTTGAAAAATGGGGCTTTGCGATTTCCGGAGAAAAAAAATATTGTGACATTTTGCATTTTTACACCCTTCACTCCAGTTCTGAAAAGTGTTAGTCTGTCAAGCTGATTTAAGCCAGACTCATCAACTGTGACTTTTTACCATCACATTGTGCTCATTTTGAGCTCAAAATCATTTTTTCAATTGGTCTTTATTAAAATGTTTCAACAGTTTTTCCTCTACAGCTTTCAATTTCAGGGCACTTGCCGACTATTGCTTCCCTCTTCACAGTAAACCCATCAGAGATCTGCTCTGTCACCCTTATCTCTGAACTCCTGACAGCTCATAAAACCTCATTACAGCTAAATTCTTATCCAACTGGTAATGTATCTATAATGAGTGTCTATGAGCTGTTAGGAAAGTACACAAAAGGACGACAGATCGAGCCGTCAGAGCAGGTCTCTGACAGATTCACCGTGAAGGGGGAAGCAATAGGCTGCACATGAACTGAACGTCAAAACTGTTAAGGAAAAACTGTTGGAAATTATAAAAAAAAATATTTCTACCCCAAAACAAGCATAATGCAATAAAAAATTGCCCCGAAGATGTCCATAGCCTTTAAAGATTCACCAAATCTATCACACATTGTGCAATATTTAATAAATTTGCCCCAAAAATTATCGCAACGCAGATTCCTGCAAAACTGACTTTAACAATGTTGAATATAATAAGGGTCCATTCACACGTCCGCAAAATGGGTCCGCATCTGTTCCGCAATTTTGCGGAACAGGTGCAGACCCATTCATTTTCAATAGGCCGGAATGTGCTGTCCGCATCCGCATTTGCAGATCCGCACTTCTGTTCCGCCCAAAAAATAGAATATGTCCTATTCTTGTCCGCAATTTCTATGAGTGCTGGCGATGTGCGGTCCGCAAAATGTGGAATGCACATTGCCAGTGTCTGTGTTTTGCAGATCCGCAAAACACATACGGACATGTGAATGGTCCCTAAATCCTCCCCACGTCTCTCCGATGACTTCTGGCGGTCATATAACATCTGAACTCCAACAGAAGTGACTGGGAGGGAAGTGTCTACACAACGGTAACGCATCTTTTCCTATTCACTTTTTTAGGTGCTTTATTAGCCAAAAAGTTGTAACTTACTGATTGACAAGCCGTCCGCACCTTAGATTTTACATCTTACACATACAACAGGGGCTGCAAATATGGTGTGAACCTAGCCCCAAAGCTGTCTAACCCTGTTGTAAGAGGTGTTTCTTCAGCCCCAAAGGCATTGATGTACAGGCCTTTGTTTACATACAGATGTGCTCGAAATCATACTGGGACTTCCTACTGAGAGAGAGGGAAGCAAGAGCTGAATCTTTCATAGTCCAGACACAGACTCAGTAACCAAATGCACCACAATTCTGGCTTAAACTGCGCCAATTAACTGGAGTACATTCCGTGTGCCAGATTTATTATGGAGGATCCAGCTCTAACGACAACTTTCTTATGGACGAAACTTTGAAAAAATAATCCAGAACTTTACCTGAGAAGGGTGTAAATACGGCTCTGGAGAAGCCAAATTGGTCTGAACGGACACACTTTTTTCCAACAGTATTTGTGGAAACCCAAGTTTTTCAAAGGTGCTTCTCTTCCAGTGTTTGCTGTCTTGCTGCGCGAGTGCTTCATCCTCACTGAAGGCCCTAACAACAGGACCTGGCATCGGTAAAGGCACTGCACCATCGCTCTCATAGCCGGAGCCATCCTTCTGGGAGTCCCAACTGCTTCTCTGTTTCATGTGGAAGTGCGCCTGCTGGGCCTCCCAGGCAAGCCGGGCTTGTGCCATGAAAGCTTCTGTAGAGGTCCGATGCATGTCTGCCTCCGATGAGCGGCTTTCCGTTCGGCTCATCAGTGGGCGGTTAGGCATTGATGAAGGCCTTTCCTCGATCATACCCTGGTCGTTGTGCCCCTCTCTATCAGATGATCCTTCGGACGGAGATGGGTTCGGTTCAAGAGACAAAGAAGGTTTTCTGCTTTTCCTTTTCCTTGTGTTGGGAGAATAATTGGCAGAGGACATGCTGTCCTGCTGACTAGACCAAGACATGGAGTCTTCTGAGTGGAACGGATGTTGTTGCTGACCTTGCCGTGAATCTGAACCTTCCATACTACTGTAGTCTCCAGATTTAACTTCAAGACGCTGGTCCCTCATGTACGGAGGATTGTGTTGCAATGAGTATGACCCACCTATCGTGTTAGGCATGTATTTGTGCCTTAAACCCGTTTTCATCTTGGGGCTGGAACCAGACTGTTCAACATACACTAACTGGCGGACATATTCCTTGCCCGCCGGACTGTAATCCAGACTCATGAACCTGTCCGAGCATTTCTGTTTGGTCAACACCAGCTGTTGGTACGGAGAGTTGGAGGCCTGTTTTGGAGATTGAAGAAAGGTATGTGGCTTGCGAACAGGGGACTTTTGAGGGGACATTGCTCTGTAGTTCCCACTGGCATCATACTGCATCTCCATGGGTGGTTCATCATAGATGGGAGCCTGATACTCCATGGGAGGCTCTTCGTACAGTGGCGGCTCGTAGGCATAGCGAGGAGATGATGGCTGAGACTCATTGGAATGCTTCCTGTGTTGTAAGGTGCAGAATGATTCCCCTCGTCCAAGTAATGGGGAACAAGAGCCGACATGATCTGCTCGTTTCATATATGGTGACTGCTTTCGCTCAGAAAAAAAGACAGAGTTGTCGGTATCGACTGAGAATGTCTGCATGATGGGCGATGGCTGTCCCCCTGACGGCCGGCGGGTGCGGGTACCTTGTGAATTGTCAGTAGTATAACCGTTCCCTTGGTGCATCAGAAAGCTGGGCTCTCGGTCTGTCACTTTAATCAGCATTCTTTCTTTGGTGCCTGTGTTCCATCTGAGGGAAGACGTCCTGCACAAGAACACAAAGATGCAAAAGTAATGAGTCATAATCAGTCAATTAAAAGAACGCTCCTAATAAAAGTGACACTGGGTAATGCCCAGCGCAGGGCCGGAGAGGGCGGAGCGTGACTCCGAGTCACACACCGGCCCCTCAATGCCTGCCTCAGTCATCACCAGGAGGATCGCTAAACTATCATTACAATAAAATCTGACAAACATATAAAGAACTCTTCTCCGTGTGTCTCCGGGGCTCAGCAGTGTCCACCCTCCTCCCCATTATCTGGTTGCAGCAGAAGCCTCCCCTCCTGACGTTAGTTAGGCCCCATCCCCGCAGGGGTTTAACTCCTATGTTCTCTGCAGGAATATCTACAAGACCTTTAGTTCTGGATCCTGCAGACTGACAGCAGTGGGTGAGGAGATCTCCTGGTTACTTCAGAGCTCCAGTTCCATCAGTCCTTCCCAACGTATGTACCATGAGGACGTACGTCACGGTCGGCTGGAGATCAGCAGCAGGAGTAAGTATTACAGAGCCCTGTTTCTGCATAGAAGCGAGGCGCGAAACGTGGTGAGGCTGCCCTGGGTCCACGTCCCAGCCTGGTCGCTACTATATTATTATAGCATACTGTATCCACTTTATTAGCGGACTTTTTTTGTTTGTTCACTTATTGGAAAATAGTTTTGCACAAGCTCTTTATTATCATCATCAGTTTTTTATTTATTTACACTTTTCTTGGCATCTTTTTGCCACAGTTTTACTAATTTATTTATATCTATATTAATTAAGTCTACAATATAATCATAATATAAGAGATTAATAAACTTATTTTTTTTTGTTACTATAGGGGGCCCTTTTATGAATTTTATTATATATTTTATGTGTTTTTTATGTTTGGATTATTGTGGAATTTTAGGTGTTTTGTTTTAATTGCACGTTCTTGGCTGTTAATGGGCAATATCTAATATATAGGTATATATCATGTTATTTAACCTGCATGCTGAACGCCCTAAACAAAAGCAGAAATGCAGTTTTTTTATCACTTACAAAGCAATCAAAAAGTCATATTTATCACAATGAAAATGTCGACTTATCCAATAAAACACAAGCCCTCACAGAGCTCGGAAAAATAAAGTTATGGATCCCAGAATATGGCGACACAAAAACAAATGTGTAAAACCCGTAATCGTACGGACCAGCAGAATAAAGTTATTGTGTCATTTATACTGCAAGATGAACGCTGGGAAACTGAAACCCCAAAAAGTGCCGAAAGCACTGGATGATGCCACTGAAAAACTCAACTCTTCCTGCAAGAAAACAAGCCACGTACAGCCACATCGACGGTAGAATAAAAAATGGCGCTTGCAATGAAAGATGATTTTTTTTCCAAAAAGCCAAACTAGGCAGGTCATTAAGTAAGGGGTTAATCAGACGTTTGCACATACATTAAAGGGGTTATCCAATGTCTCCAACAGCCCCCCCATGTGTCGGGCCCCTCACAGGTCATACACTTACCCCGCTCCTCGTGCCACTCCTGGTCCCTGCACCGCCGCTGCTGCTTCTGATGAAAACATCCAGTGTCAGGGGGAGCAGCCAATGGCAGGTGGGGACGAACCTCCCTAGCATCGCGGTCAACACCAGGGAGGCCCGTCCCCGCCTGCCATTGGCTGCTCCCCCCCCCAACACCAGATGTTTTCATCAGTGTACAGGGAGAGGCAGCAGCGGTGGTGCGGGGACCAGGAGCAGGGTAAGTGTATGACCTGTGAGGGGCCCAGCACATGGGGGGGGCTGTTGGAGACATTGGATAACCCCTTTAAAGCTGTACAGCTCATCTATATGATGACAATGGGGCCTGAATACTGCAGATTTTAAATCAGGTTCCTGCATAGTCATCTCCCCTGGTCGTATCAATCAAGAAGAGGGAGGGGCTAGCAGAGGAAGCAGGAGGAGCAAGTGACTTGGCCACACCCTCAGGACACTTAACTGCTAATTTGCATATGGATTCCACGTTATCAGCCGAAAAGCATCCATACATGCAGCGGAGTCAGCCCTGCGCCTGGGGTAAGGTGACTTTCCGGCTGATAGACTTTGATGGCTTTTAGGGTATGTTCACATGAGGAAATAAACTGAATCAGAAGATGCAGCAGAAATCAGAGTCTGGTCCTTGGATTTCGGCTGGAAATGTTCTGTTTACGTGTCTGCTGGACGCTGCACCGAGAATGAACACGGTGGGAACTTCGGCACAAACTCCCATCATAATTAAGGGGTTATAGTGCTGGAAAACTTGCTGAAATCTGCCCCAGATAACCTCAGTGTGAACACACACGGGGCGATACCCAAACAACGGATGATAATTCACTTGATCCACGCTGATCGCATCTTTAGGCCGCATTCACACCACTGTAAGTGTTTTGTGGATCCAGCATTTCCGTTTGCTTCCGTATTTGTGCAGCCTTGCCACAAAAGATGGGACTTCTTCTATACTTTAACGTGTGGAGTACAGACCCATTGAAGCGAGTCTACCCTGAGATGCCGCATGCACATGGCCGTAACGGTGTTTGGTGGATCTGCATTTTGAGCAACGCAAAACAGTTACGGTCGTGTGTGAATAAGCCTTTAATGTGTACCTGCGCTTTGAAAGAACATCTGATCTGCGGGCAGAGAGACGAGCTATCAGTTTGTGGTATTACAGGAGCGGGCAGAGACGAGTTATCAGCCGTGGTATTACAGGAGCCGGCAGAGACGAGTTATCGGTCTGTGGTATTACAGGAGCCGGCAGAAACTAGTTATCGGCCGTGGTATTACAGGAGCCGGCAGAGACGAGCTATCGGCCATGGTATTACAGGAGCCGGCAGAGACGAGCTATCGGCCGTGGTATTACAGAAGCCGGCAGAGACGAGCTATCAGTTTGTGGTATTACAGGAGCGGGCAGAGACGAGTTATCAGCCGTGGTATTACAGGAGCCGGCAGAGACGAGTTATCAGCCGTAGTATTACAGGAGCGGGCAGAGACGAGTTATCAGCCGCGGTATTACAGGAGCCGGCAGAGACGAGTTATCGGCCGCGGTATTACAGGAGCCGGCAGAGACGAGTTATCGGCCGCGGTATTACAGGAGCCGGCAGAGACGAGTTATCGGCCGTGTTATTACAGGAGCCGGCAGAGACGAGTTATCAGCCGTGGTATTACAGGAGCCGGCAGAGACGAGTTATCGGCCGTGTTATTACAGGAGCCGGCAGAGACGAGTTATCAGCCGCGGTATTACAGGAGCGGGCAGAGACGAGTTATCAGCCGCGGTATTACAGGAGCGGGCAGAGACGAGTTATCGGCCGCGGTATTACAGGAGCCGGCAGAGACGAGTTATCGGCCGTGTTATTACAGGAGCCGGCAGAGACGAGTTATCAGCCGTGGTATTACAGGAGCCGGCAGAGACGAGTTATCAGCCGTGGTATTACAGGAGCCGGCAGAGACGAGTTATCAGCCGTGGTATTACAGGAGCCGGCAGAGACGAGTTATCAGCCGCGGTATTACAGGAGCCGGCAGAGACGAGTTATCAGCCGTGGTATTACAGGAGCGGGCAGAGACGAGTTATCAGCCGCGGTATTACAGGAGCCGGCAGAGACGAGTTATCGGCCGCGGTATTACAGGAGCCGGCAGAGACGAGTTATCGGCCGTGTTATTACAGGAGCCGGCAGAGACGAGTTATCAGCCGTGGTATTACAGGAGCCGGCAGAGACGAGTTATCAGCCGTGGTATTACAGGAGCCGGCAGAGACGAGTTATCAGCCGCGGTATTACAGGAGCCGGCAGAGACGAGTTATCGGCCGCGGTATTACAGGAGCCGGCAGAGACGAGTTATCGGCCGTGTTATTACAGGAGCCGGCAGAGACGAGTTATCGGCCGTGGTATTACAGGAGCCGGCAGAGACGAGCTATCGGCCGTGGTATTACAGGAGCCGGCAGAGACAAGCTATCGGCCGTGGTATTACAGGAGCCGGCAGAGACGAGTTATCGGCCTGTGGTATTACAGGAGCCGGCAGAGACGAGTTATCGGCCGTGGTATTACAGGAGCCGGCAGAGACGAGCTATCGGCCATGGTATTACAGGAGCCGGCAGAGACGAGTTATCGGCCGTGGTATTACAGGAGCGGGCAGAGACGAGTTATCGGCCGTGGTATTACAGGAGCCGGCAGAGACGAGTTATCAGCCGTGGTATTACAGGAGCCGGCAGAGACGAGTTATCAGCCGCGGTATTACAGGAGCCGGCAGAGACGAGTTATCGGCCGCGGTATTACAGGAGCCGGCAGAGACGAGTTATCGGCCGTGTTATTACAGGAGCCGGCAGAGACGAGTTATCGGCCGTGGTATTACAGGAGCCGGCAGAGACGAGCTATCGGCCGTGGTATTACAGGAGCCGGCAGAGACAAGCTATCGGCCGTGGTATTACAGGAGCCGGCAGAGACGAGTTATCGGCCTGTGGTATTACAGGAGCCGGCAGAGACGAGTTATCAGCCGTGGTATTACAGGAGCCGGCAGACAAGTTATCAGCCGTGGTATTACAGAAGCCGGCAGAGACGAGTTATCAGCCGTGGTATTACAGAAGCCGGCAGAGACGAGTTATCAGCCGTGGTATTACAGAAGCCGGCAGAGACGAGTTATCAGCCGTGGTATTACAGGAGCCGGCAGAGACGAGTTATCGGCCGTGGTATTACAGGAGCCGGCAGAGACGAGTTATCGGCCGTGGTATTACAGGAGCCGGCAGAGACGAGTTATCGGCCTGTGGTATTACAGGAGCCGGCAGAGACGAGTTATCAGCCGTGGTATTACAGGAGCCGGCAGACAAGTTATCAGCCGTGGTATTACAGGAGCCGGCAGAGACGAGTTATCAGCCGTGGTATTACAGAAGCCGGCAGAGACGAGCTATCGGCCGTGGTATTACAGGAGCCGGCAGAGACGAGCTATCGGCCGTGGTATTACAGGAGCCGGCAGAGACGAGTTATCGGCTGTGGTATTACAGGAGCCGGCAGAGACGAGTTATCGGTCTCTGGTATTACAGGAGCCGGCAGAGACGAGTTATCGGCCGTGGTATTACAGGAGCCGACAGAGACGAGTTATCGGCCGTGGTATTACAGGAGCCGGCAGAGACGAGTTATCGGCCGTGGTATTACAGGAGCCGGCAGAGACGAGTTATCGGCTGTGGTATTACAGGAGCCGGCAGAGACGAGTTATCGGCCGTGGTATTACAGGAGCCGGCAGAGACGAGTTATCGGCTGTGGTATTACAGGAGAAGGCAGAGACGAGTTATCGGTCTCTGGTATTACAGGAGCGGGCAGAGACGAGTTATCGGCCGTGGTATTACAGAAGCCGGCAGAGACGAGTTATCGGCCGTGGTATTACAGGAGCAGGCAGAGGCGAGTTATCGGCCGTGGTATTACAGAAGCCGGCAGAGACGAGTTATCGGCCGTGGTATTACAGGAGCCGGCAGAGACGAGTTATCGGCCGTGGTATTACAGAAGCTGGCAGAGACGAGTTATCGGCTGTGGTATTACAGAAGCCGGCAGAGACGAGTTATCGGCCGTGGTATTACAGAAGCCGGCAGAGATGAGTTATCGGCCGTGGTATTACAGGAGTCGGCAGAGACGAGTTACCGGCCGTGGTATTACAGAAGCCGGCAGAGACGAGTTATCGGCCGTTGTATTACAGGAGCCGGCAGAGACGAGTTATCGGTAAATGGATACAGCAGCAAAGGAGCCTGTCAGGCCGCCCACAGAGGACACACAGAGGCCTAAGAGTACACTCACACGGTGCAGTCCAATCCCAATGTTTTTTTGCTGTGAAACTGCAGCCACTGTTTTCACAAAATACTGCGTAAAAAAAAATAAGGCTCCATGGGAGATTTTTAAAAACTGGTGCAAACTTAAACTTGCTTAGTTGCCCATGTCCATTTTCCAAAGGAGCTCTGAAAAAGGAAAGGACCGGGCGTACATGACATAACGTGCTGCCACTAGGGAACGCCCCAGCCTTTCCAAGACGCTCAGGCTGCAAAACGTCCCGCTGATCTATCCAAGTGCCAGGAGCTTGTCCACAGCAGAATGCTAAGGTTTCCAGTCAGAGTTCCCCCTGACACTAATCTGCATGACCTGACCACCAGGCTGCCCCCTCCTCCCTCCCGCAGCACAATGAGTCCTCTCTGTCTTCAGATTAACGCTATGAGCATGAAGGCTCCGGCATCTGCCATCCCCAGCAGCAGACACGTCAGCATGGCCGGAGCTCAATGATTGCTCATTTCTGCAGGGAACGGCGAAGATTCAACGTGATCGGAGGATGAATGCAGAACACGAGATGCGGTAATTCATTCCACGTACGGCAGCGGTGATGGCGGAGTTATGTGTCAACCCTAGAACTGCGAATACACACCGTATGGAAATGGCCTGGACATCTCTGTGTCGCTCTAATGTGTGACAACCAGTAAAGGGGCACTCCCGCCTCAAACACTTATTACACATGTAGAACAGGCCCCCGTCCCTGAACCCCGGGAAGTGGAGGCACAAGGCGGCTGGGACTACGTTATGCTGTCTCCACTTTTTACGGATCCTGACCACGTAGAACTGATGCGTGAAAAAAAACGCTCATGTACACGGACACATTGAAATGAATGGGTCCGGATTCAGTGCGGGTGCTATGCGTTCAGGCATTGCACCCGCGCGGAAAACGTGCTCGTGTGAAAGGGGCCTAACAGTCTGTTGCTCTGCCTGGTGTCAGTCTTCACTGTAGCTCACTTTACACCGGATGATGATGATGATGATGAAATTAACCATTGCTAGCTCCTGATCATCGCCCCATGTGAACATACCCTCCAGCTGACAAACGGGGGATAAAGTCATAAAGTCATCAGTGGTCGGGCAGCACGTGGCCTAGTGTGAACAGGGATGTGCTGCCGACCATAGTGGGTCTAGATGTGCCGGACAATTGCACTAAGGATCCTTCAGTCACTTACTATATCATCAATCAGCTTCTGAGACTGGCAGGAGGAGTACCCAGGCCTTCCAGGTAGGGGGCGCTACAAGAAACGGAACTGTGCAAGAACAGACAAAAGGGATGCAAATTAGCTCTTAGCAAGCTCCGCCTCTAATGCCACCAGGTGCAGCTATCCTATAAAAGGGCTGCCTTACATCTGGCGGCATTTGATAATTTATATCCCGTATGGCCTATAAATCTCCTCACCCTGATTCAGGCGGTCTCCCCAAGGAAAGATAGCCCCCCCCCCCAATTCCTGACATCATCAGTGATCTCTGTACAGGTGACCCCCCCCCCCCCTCCCTCTCTCTCTCGTCATTTCTGGGGCGTGCTGAATAATCACAGGGTCCGGACGTGTCACGTGGCAGGCAGCGCTGACACGTCTCACATTATATACTGAATAACGGATGAGGCAGCACATCGTTATCTGGGAAGAGCTGGAGAAGTGCGTCTAATGAGGGGTAAATCTTCACCCCCCCCCCGCCATGTACTCCCTTGCTCACCCTCACACTGATGTGCTGGGGCAGTGGCGTAACTACCGGGGAAGCAGCTGCTTCGGGCCCGGCAGCGTGTGTGACAGTTTATTTTCAAGTTAGTTAAATATCGTGTTCAGGGCCCCTTCACAGCCGCTAGTGTGATCTAATTTTACTGTCTGCTAAAGTCTCCTGGTCTGGGATTCGAACCCACAACCTCCAATCTATCAGTGAATCAGTGGCAAAGCATTTACCCTCACAGCCATAAAGGCTGCATTACAACTGACTGGGGAGGAAATAAAAAAATACATCTATACACATGACAGCTGCCCAAACACACCTAGCACTGCTATATCTGTATATGACAGCTGTCCCTGCACACTCAGCTCTGCTATATCTCTATATATGACAGCTGCCCCAGCAAACCCAGCTCTACTTCATCTATACACATGACAGCTGCCAAAACACAGCCAGCTCTGCTACATCTATACACATGACAGCTGCCAAAACACAGCCAGCTCTGCTACATCTATACACATGACAGCTGCCAAAACACAGCCAGCTCTGCTACATCTATACACATGACAGCTGCCCCCAACACACCAGGCACTGCTATATCTCTATATGACAGCTGTCCCAGCACACTCAGCTCTGCTATATCTCTATATATGACAGCTGCCCCAGCAAACCCAGCTCTACTACATCTATACACATGACAGCTGCCGAAACACAGCCAGCTCTGCTACATCATTACACATGACAGCTGCCCCCAACACACCAGCACTGCTATATATCTATATGACAGCTGTCCCAGCACACTCAGCTCTGCTATATCTCTATATATGACAGCTGCCCCAGCAAACCCAGCTCTACTACATCTATACACATGACAGATGCCTAAACACACCCAGCTCTGCTACATCTATACACATGACAGCTGCACCAGCACACTCAGCTCTGCTATATCTCTATATATGACAGCTGCCCCAGCAAACCCAGCTCTACTACATCTATACATGACAGATGCCCAAACACACCCAGCTCTGCTACATCTATACACATGACAGCTGCACCAGCACACTCAGCTCTACTATATCTCTATATATGACAACTGCCCCAGCAAACCCAGCTCTACTACATCTATACACATGACAGCTGCCGAAACACAGCCAGCTCTGCTACATCTATACACATGACAGCTGCCCCAGCACACTCAGCTCTGCTATATCTCTATATATCTATCTACTGTATAGCAATACTTAGAGATATATAGATGTAGCAGGGCTGGTTGTGCTGGAGCAGCTATCATATATAGAGATATAGCAGGGCTGAGTGTGCTGGGGCAGCTGTCATATAGAGATATAGCAGTGCTGGGTGTGTTTGGGCAGCTGTCATGTGTATAGATGTAGCAGAGCTGGGTTTGCTGGGGCAGCTGTCATAGTATAGATGATAGCAGGGCTGAGTGTGCTGGGACAGCTGTCATATAGAGATATAGCAGTGCTGGGTGTGTTTGGGCAGCTGTCATATGCATAGATGTAGCAGAGCTGGGTTTGCTGGGGCAGCTATCATATATAGAGATATAGCAGAGCTGAGTGTGCTGGAACAGCTGTCATATAGAGATATATCTGAGATACTGCTATATCTGTATATGACAGCTGTCTCAGCACATTCAGCTCTGCTACATCTCTATATATGAGCAGCTGCCATGTGTATAGATGTACACTTAGCCAGCTATAACAGTAGAAGTCTCATATTTTTTCAGTCAGCCTCAAGGCAGCTCGTATGGTCTAGTGGTTAGCTGCTCTGCCTCTGAAGCAGAAGGTCGTGGGTTCGAATCCCAGCAGACTCTTTTCTGAAATACAAGCACTGAGTCCATATAAGGACATACAAGGCGGGACACAGGAAGAGGCTGCATCGCATCGCTGACATGGAGGTAAGTAGAAGTGTTTATTATTATTTTTTTAATACCCGACTGTTACTGCCATGGGGGAGCGGAAGGCACCTGATACTGGCACATGGGGGGAGGGGGGTTGGCACCTGATACTGGCACCTGGGGGGGGGGGTTGGCACCTGATACTGGCACATGGGGGGGGGAGGGAGAGAGGCACCTGATACTGGCATTGGGGGGGGAGGGAGAGAGGCACTTGATACTGGCACTTTTTTTGTGGTGGTGGGGGGGGGGGAGATGGCACTATGATACTGGGACATAGGGGGGGGGAGGCACCTGATACTGGCACCTGGAGGGGAGAGGGGGGGTTGGCACTTGATACTGGCACATGGGGGGGGGGAGGCACCTGATACTGGCACATGGGGAGGGGGGAGGGAGAGAGGCACTTGATATTGGCACTTTTTAGTGGGGGGGGGGGAGATGGCACTATGATACTGGGACATGGGGGGAGGAGAGAGGCACTTGATACTGGCATGTGGGGGGGGGGGGTTGGCACTATGATACTGGCACATGGGGGGGAGAGGCACTTAATACTGGCACTTTTTTGCGGGGGAGATGGCACTATGATACTGGCACATGGGGGAAGAGAGAGGCACTTGATACTGGCACATGGGGGGTGGGAAGGAGAGAGGCACTTGATACTGGCACATGGGGGGAGATGGCACTATGATACTGGGACATGTGGGGGGGGGGAGAGGCACTTGATACTGGCACATGATGGGGGGCACTTACTGGCACATTATTGGGGGGCATTATGGGGGACACTAGGCCGGCAGCCTATCAGAGGCCGGACACTGAGGGGCATCTACTGGGGCACTATATATGGGGCATTTTATACTGGTACATTTTGGGGGGCACTAGCAGGAAGGGGGGAGAGGAGCACTATGGGGGAATTTACTGGGGGCACTATATAGGGGTATTTTATACTGGCACATTATGGGGGCACTATGGGGACATTAGCTCAACTGGGGGCATTACAAGGGGGTATTTTTTGCACTGTCACATTATAAGGATAATTATTACTACTGGGGGGGGGGGGCATTATGGTGGGTTTTATTACTGCCCCATGGTATGACCCCCTAGTAGCAGCACCAGCCTCTCCTGCTCTGCTATCCCTCTGCCCCTTCTCCAAATCCTTATTATGAAATCTTTCTCATTAGGATAAAACACATCAGCTCCGCCGAGCCCCCGGCCAAAGTGTGGAAGTGGCGTCCGAGACCCCCAAGGGTCAAGCCAAGTAACGGTAAGTGTTCATGTGGAGTATGTTTATGTTATGCACATATAGCCTACACTGTGCCCCACAATATACAGTATACCGCTACACTGTGCCCCGCAATATACAGTATACCTCTATACTGTGCCTCACAATGTACAGTATACCTCTATACTGTGCCCCACAATGTACAGTATACCTCTATACTGTGCCCCACAATGTACAGTATACCTCTATACTGTGCCCCACAATATACATTATACCTCTACACTGTGCCTCACAATATACAGTATACTGCTACACTGTGCCCCACAATATACAGTATACCTCTACACTGTGCCTCACAATATACAGTATACTGCTACTGTGCCACACAATATACAGTATACCTCTACACTGTGCCACACAATATACAGTATACCGCTACACTGTGCCCCACAATATACAGTACACCTCTACACTGTGCCCCACAATATACAGTATACCTCTACACTGTGCCTCACAATATACAGTATACTGCTACTGTGCCACACAATATACAGTATACCTCTACACTGTGCCCCACAATATACAGTATACCGCTACACTGTGCCACACAATATACAGTATACCTCTACACTGTGCCTCACAATATACCGCTACACTGTGCCACACAATATACAGTATACCGCTACACTGTGCCTCACAATATACCTCAACACTGTGCCACACAATATACAGTATACCGCTACACTGTGCCTCACAATATACCTCTACACTGTGCCACACAATATACAGTATACCTCTATACTGTGCCACACAATATACAGTATACCGCTACACTGTGCCAAAGGAGTGGGGTTTACACAGGAGGAGGGAGGTGCGAAGCGCGCTGAGGGGGGCCCTTACAAATATTTGCTGTGGGGCCCAGTCACTTCTAGTTACGCCCCTGTGCTGGGGCGACTACTACATCCAATATACCGCCAGTATTCCTGTGCCGTACAGCGTGCTGCATCTGGCGGTTTACAGAAAGCAGTGCGGCTGGGGACACGGCAGGACCCGCTGCGTCCTTACCCCAGACGCTGGGGCACATCCACTTTATTCGTTTTCTGATCGTGTCTTCCAGAGATCTGGCTGGTCGCGCAGTACGCAGACAGTACGGACGCTCCGTATCAGGTACCGCAGCTCAGTACGGACGCTCCGTATCAGGTACCGCAGCTCAGTATGGACGCTCCGTATCAGGTACCGCAGCTCAGTATGTACGCTCCGTATCAGGTACCGCAGCTCAGTACACAGACAGTACGGACGCTTCGTATCCGGTACCGCAGCTCAGTATGGACGCTCCGTATCAGGTACCGAACCTCAATACGCAGACAATACGGACGCTGCGTATCAGGTACCGCAGCTCAGTATGGACGCTCCGTATCAGGTACCGCAGCTCAGTATGGACGCTCCGTATCAGGTACCGCAGCTCATCACGCAGACAGTACGGACGCTCCGTATCAGGTACCGCAGCTCAGTACGGACGCTCCGTATCAGGTACCGCAGCTCAGTATGGACGCTCCGTATCAGGTACCGCAGCTCAGTACACAGACAGTACGGACGCTTCGTATCCGGTACCGCAGCTCAGTACGGACGCTCCATATCAGGTACCGCAGCTCAGTACGGACGCTCCGTATCTGGTACCGCAGCTCAGTATGGACACTCCGTATCAGGTACCGAACCTCAATACGCAGACAGTACGGACGCTGCGTATCAGGTACCGCAGCTCAGTACGTAAACAGTATGGACGCTCCGTATCAGGTACCGCAGCTCAGTACGCAGACAGTACGGACGCTCTGTATCAGGTACCGCAGCTCAGTATGTAAACAGTACGGACGCTGCGTATCAGGTACCGCAGTTCAGTATGCAGACAGTACGGACGCTTCGTATCAGGTACCGCAGCTCAGTACGCAGACAGTACGGACGCTCCGTATCAGGTACCGCACCTCAGTACACAGACAGTACGGACGCTTCGTATCAGGTACCACAGCTCAGTACGCAGACAGTACGGACGCTCCGTATCAGGTACCGCAGCTCAGTACGCAGACAGTACGGACGCTCCGTATCAGGTACCGCAGCTCAGTACGCAAACAGTACGGACGCTCCGTATCAGGTACCGCACCTCAGTACACAGACAGTACGGACACTCCGTATCAAGTACCGCAGCTCAGTACACAGACAGTACGAACACTCCGTATCAGGTATCACAGCTCAGTACGCAGACAGTACGGACACTCCGTATCAGGTACCGCTACTCAGTACGCAGACAGTACGGACGCTCCGTATCAGGTACCGCAGCTCAGTACGCAAACAGTATGGACGCTCCGTATCAGGTACCGCAGCTCAGTACACAAACAGTACGGACGCTCCGTATCAGGTACCGCAGCTCAGTACGGACGCTCCATATCAGGTACCGCAGCTCAGTACGGACGCTCCGTATCTGGTACCGCAGCTCAGTATGGACGCTCCGTATCAGGTACCGAACCTCAATACGCAGACAGTACGGACGCTGCGTATCAGGTACCGCAGCTCAGTACGTAAACAGTATGGACGCTCCGTATCAGGTACCGCAGCTCAGTACGCAGACAGTACGGACGCTCTGTATCAGGTACCGCAGCTCAGTATGTAAACAGTACGGACGCTGCGTATCAGGTACCGCAGTTCAGTACGCAGACAGTACGGACGCTCCGTATCAGGTACCGCACCTCAGTACACAGACAGTACGGACGCTCCGTATCAGGTACCGCAGCTCAGTACACAGACAGTACGGACGCTTCGTATCAGGTACCGCAGCTCAGTACGCAGACAGTACGGACGCTCCGTATCAGGTACCGCAGCTCAGTACGCAGACAGTACGGACGCTCCGGATCAGGTACCGCAGCTCAGTACGCAGACAGTATGGACGCTCCGTATCAGGTACCGCAGCTCAGTACGCAGACAGTACGGACGCTCCGTATCAGGTACCGCAGCTCAGTACGCAGACAGTACGGACGCTCCGTATCAGGTACCGCACCTCAGTACACAGACAGTACGGACGCTTCGTATCAGGTATCACAGCTCAGTACGCAGACAGTACGGACGCTCCGTATCAGGTACCGCAGCTCAGTACGCAGACAGTACGGACGCTCCGTATCAGGTACCGCAGCTCAGTACGCAAACAGTACGGACGCTCCGTATCAGGTACCGCACCTCAGTACACAGACAGTACGGACACTCCGTATCAGGTACCGCGGCTCAGTACGCAGACAGTACGGACGCTCCGTATCAGGTACCGCGGCTCAGTACGCAGACAGTACGGACGCTCTGTATCAGGTACCGCAGCTCAGAACGCAGACAGTACGGACGCTCCGTATCAGGTACCGCAGCTCAGTACGCAAACAGTACGGACGCTCCGTATCAGGTACCGCAGCTCAAAACGCAGACAGTACGGACGCTCCGTATCAGGTACCGCAGCTCAGTACGGACGCTCCGTATCAGGTACCGCAGCTCAGTACGCAGTCAGTATGGACGCTCCGTATCAGGTACCGCGGCTCAGTACGCAAACAGTATGGACGCTCCGTATCAGGTACCGCGGATCAGTACGCAGACAGTATGGACGCTCCGGATCAGGTACCGCGGCTCAGTACGCAAACAGTATGGACGCTCCGTATCAGGTACCGCGGCTCAGTACGCAGACAGTATGGACGCTCCGGATCAGGTACCGCAGCTCAGTACGAAACAGTATGGACACTCCGTATCAGGTACCGCAGCTCAGTACACAGACAGTACGGACGCTCCGTATCAGGTACCGCGGCTCAGTACGCAGACAGTATGGACGCTCCGTATCAGGTACCGCAGCTCAGTACGAAACAGTATGGACGCTCCGTATCAGGTACCGCAGCTCAGTACACAGACAGTACGGACGCTCCGTATCAGGTTCCACAGCTCAGTACGCAGACAGTATGGACGCTCCGTATCAGGTACCGCAGCTCAGTACACAGACAGTACGAACACTCCGTATCAGGTACCGCAGCTCAGTACGCAGACAGTACGGACGCTCCGTATCAGGTACGGCAGCTCAGTACGCAGACAGTACGGACGCTCTGTATCAGATACCGCAGCTCAGTACGCAGACAGTACGGACGCTCCGTATCAGGTACCGCAGCTCAGTACGGACGCTCCTATCAGGTACCACAGCTCAGTACACAAACAGTATGGACGCTCCGTATCTGATACCGCACCTCAGTATACAAACAGTACGGACGCTCCGTATCAGGTACCGCACCTCAGTACGCAGACAGTACGGACGCTCTGTATCTGGTACCGCACCTCAGTACGCAGACAGTACGGGCGCTCCGTATCAGGTACCGCAGCTCAGTAAGCAGACAGTACGGACGCTCCGTATCAGGTACCGCAGCTCAGTACGGACGCTCCTATCAGGTACCACAGCTCAGTACACAAACAGTATGGACGCTCCGTATCTGGTACCGCACCTCAGTATACAGACAGTACGGACGCTCCTTATCATGTACCGCAGCTCAGTACGCAGACAGTACGGACGCTCCGTATCAGGTACCGCAGCTCAGTACGCAGACAGTACGGACGCTCCGTATCAGGTACCGCAGCTCAGTACGCAGACAGTACGGACGCTCCGTATCAGGTACCGCAGCTCAGTACGCAAACAGTATGGACGCTCCGTATCAGGTACCGCAGCTCAGTACGCAGACAGTACGGACACTCTGTATCAGGTACCGCAGCTCAGTACACAAACAGTATGGACGCTCTGTATCAGGTACCGCAGCTCAGTACGCAGTCAGTATGGACGCTCCGTATCAGGTACCGCGGCTCAGTACGCAAACAGTATGGACGCTCCGTATCAGGTACCGCGGCTCAGTACGCAGACAGTACGGACGCTCCGTATCAGGTACCGCGGCTCAGTACGCAGACAGTATGGACGCTCCGGATCAGGTACCGCAGCTCAGTACGAAACAGTATGGACGCTCCGTATCAGGTACCGCGGCTCAGTACGCAGACAGTACGGACGCTCCGTATCAGGTACCGCGGCTCAGTACGCAGACAGTATGGACGCTCCGTATCAGGTACCGCAGCTCAGTACACAGACAGTACGGACGCTCCGTATCAGGTACCGCGGCTCAGTACGCAGACAGTACGGACGCTCCGTATCAGGTACCGCAGCTCAGTACGAAACAGTATGGACGCTCCTATCAGGTACCACAGCTCAGTACGCAGACAGTACGGACGCTCTGTATCAGATACCGCAGCTCAGTACGCAGACAGTACGGACGCTCCGTATCAGGTACCGCGGCTCAGTACGCAGACAGTACGGACGCTCTGTATCAGATACCGCAGCTCAGTACGCAGACAGTACGGACGCTCCGTATCAGGTATCACAGCTCAGTACGCAGACAGTACGGACGCTCTGTATCAGATACCGCAGCTCAGTACTCAGACAGTACGGACGCTCCGTATCAGGTACCGCGGCTCAGTACGCAGACAGTATGGACGCTCCGTATCAGGTACCGCAGCTCAGTACGCAGACAGTACGGACGCTCCGTATCAGGTACGGCAGCTCAGTACGCAAACAGTACGGACGCTCCGTATCAGGTACCGCGGCTCAGTACGCAGACAGTATGGACGCTCCGTATCAGGTATCACAGCTCAGTACGCAGACAGTACGGACGCTCTGTATCAGATACCGCAGCTCAGTACTCAGACAGTACGGACGCTCCGTATCAGGTACCGCAGCTCAGTACGCAGACAGTATGGACGCTCCGTATCAGGTACCGCAGCTCAGTACGCAGACAGTACGGACGCTCTGTATCAGATACCGCAGCTCAGTACTCAGACAGTACGGACGCTCCGTATCAGGTACCGCGGCTCAGTACGCAGACAGTATGGACGCTCCGTATCAGGTACCGCAGCTCAGTACGCAGACAGTACGGACGCTCCGTATCAGGTACCGCAGCTCAGTACGGACGCTCCTATCAGGTACCACAGCTCAGTACACAGACAGTACGGACGCTCCGTATCTGGTACCGCACCTCAGTACGCAGACAGTACGGGCGCTCCGTATCAGGTACCGCAGCTCAGTACGCAGACAGACCACGCTCTCAGGCGCTGTCAGATGCTGTTTATGGCAGCCTGTATCTATTCAATGGACCAGCTGTGTTGTATCTAGACTAAAATCATCAAGGTGTCTCCACTGTGATCTGTGGCATGTGAAACCATCAGAAGGATCACTGCGCCCCTGGTTTTCACACTTCTGGCACATACAGGGGCCCGCTGGATGGAGCGACTTGTTGGCAGGCTGCTCAGCCAGAAGAATGGCTGCAATAGGAAAAGCAAAAATTCTTCTGCTCCATCAACAAAGGCGACTCCTGTTAACAGATCTGGCTGTATCTCCAGTCCGATACTGTGCGCTGGAGAGGAGCGCTCCCTTCAATGCGAGAAGTGGAGAAGGGGGCAATGGTGACAGGGAGCCTAAATGCTGCAGTTTCCATTGACCGTGGCATCTAGGGAGTTACACGGCCAGGACTGGAGCTACCTCCGTACCGGCCCTTACAGATTATGGGTGTGAGTGGCAGGGACTGAACCCACTACGCAGCCTGCCCTGATACAATATGATGTAACAAAAACCAACATCACTGGGCTCTGAGAGGGTGAAATAATGAGATTAATCGCCCAGCCCCAGATGAGAGTCTGGAGGGCTATGCTCTCTAGGAAAAACTATGCACGTTTTCCTCCAGAAGAAAGAAAGCTTTCCTCAGGGGCATCTAGATATCGGGGTAGTCCATTATTTCCAAAAGTGCAGCAAACTCATACCCGATTTTTGGGACGGCCATCTTGCCTGAGCTCCTCTGTTATCAGAGGTTTTCTTCATAGCAGCAACATGGACCATAGGAACCTGTGGCCCAGGAAAACTTATTGGGGCAGATTTAATAACAAAAATGTGCCACGTTTATTATGCTGTGCTTTTTAAGCGTTTCAGACACTTTATGCCTCTCGCCTCTCGACAAGGTGGCATGGCTCAGCGCAAAGGGGACGTGGATCTGTAGAAAGGGGCACATTTATGACACAGCGTCAGCCACTGTGTGAAATTTACCATATTTTCAGCCTGTAGAAGTTCACACTGTATAAATATTAGCAAATGTCACCCACTGACTATGAAAGAAAAGGGCTGTGGGCATGCCTGTGCTAAGCAGGGAGGGGGAGGAGGTGAGCGGTCTCCAACACCTATTGACTTCTTTTACACAGCATAGTGGTCATGCTCTGTGCTAAGATCACTGTGCAGGAAGGGGGAGGAGGTGAGCGGTCTCCAATACCTACTGACTTCTTTTACACAGCATAGTGGTCATGCTCTGTGCAATGATCACTGTGCAGCGAGGGGGAGGAGGTGAGCGGTCTCCAACACCTATTGACTTCTTTTACACAGCATAGTGGTCATGCTCTGTGCTATGATCACTGTGCAGGGAGGGGGAGGAGGTGAGCTGTCTCCAATACCTACTGACTTCTTTTACACAGCATAGTGGTCATGCTCTGTGCTAAGATCACTGTGCAGGAAGGGGGAGGAGGTGAGCTGTCTCCAATACCTACTGACTTCTTTTACACAGCATAGTGGTCATGCTCTGTGCTATGATCACTGTGCAGGGAGGGGGAGGAGGTGAGCTGTCTCCAATACCTACTGACTTCTTTTACACAGCATAGTGGTCATGCTCTGTGCTATGATCACTGTGCAGGAAGGGGGAGGAGGTGAGCTGTCTCTAACACCTATTGACTTCTTTTACACAGCATAGTGGTCATGCTCTGTGCTATGATCACTGTGCAGGGAGGGGGAGGTGAGCTGTCTCTAACACCTATTGACTTCTTTTACACAGCATAGTGGTCATGCTCTGTGCTATGATCACTGTGCAGGGAGGGGGAGGAGGTGAGCTGTCTCTAACACCTATTGACTTCTTTTACACAGCATAGTGGTCATGCTCTGTGCTAAGATCACTGTGCAGGAAGGGGGAGGAGGTGAGCTGTCTCCAATACCTACTGACTTCTTTTACACAGCATAGTGGTCATGCTCTGTGCTAAGATCACTGTGCAGGAAGGGGGAGGAGGTGAGCTGTCTCCAATACCTACTGACTTCTTTTACACAGCATAGTGGTCATGCTCTGTGCTATGATCACTGTGCAGGGAGGGGGAGGAGGTGAGCTGTCTCCAATACCTACTGACTTCTTTTACACAGCATAGTGGTCATGCTCTGTGCTATGATCACTGTGCAGGAAGGGGGAGGAGGTGAGCGGTCTCTAACACCTATTGACTTCTTTTACACAGCATAGTGGTCATGCTCTGTGCTATGATCACTGTGCAGGGAGGGGGAGGTGAGCTGTCTCTAACACCTATTGACTTCTTTTACACAGCATAGTGGTCATGCTCTGTGCTATGATCACTGTGCAGGGAGGGGGAGGAGGTGAGCTGTCTCTAACACCTATTGACTTCTTTTACACAGCATAGTGGTCATGCTCTGTGCTATGATCACTGTGCAGGGAGGGGGGGGGAGGTGAGCTGTCTCCAACACCTATTGACTTCTTTTACACAGCATAGTGGTCATGCTCTGTGCTATGATCACTGTGCAGGGAGGGGGAGGAGGTGAGCTGTCTCCAACACCTATTGACTTCTTTTACACAGCATAGTGGTCATGCTCTGTGCTAAGATCACTGTGCAGGAAGGGGGAGGAGGTGAGCGGTCTCCAATACCTACTGACTTCTTTTACACAGCATAGTGGTCATGCTCTGTGCAATGATCACTGTGCAGCGAGGGGGAGGAGGTGAGCTGTCTCCAACACCTATTGACTTCTTTTACACAGCATAGTGGTCATGCTCTGTGCTATGATCACTGTGCAGGGAGGGGGAGGAGGTGAGCTGTCTCCAATACCTACTGACTTCTTTTACACAGCATAGTGGTCATGCTCTGTGCTAAGATCACTGTGCAGGAAGGGGGAGGAGGTGAGCTGTCTCCAATACCTACTGACTTCTTTTACACAGCATAGTGGTCATGCTCTGTGCTATGATCACTGTGCAGGGAGGGGGAGGAGGTGAGCTGTCTCCAATACCTACTGACTTCTTTTACACAGCATAGTGGTCATGCTCTGTGCTATGATCACTGTGCAGGAAGGGGGAGGAGGTGAGCGGTCTCTAACACCTATTGACTTCTTTTACACAGCATAGTGGTCATGCTCTGTGCTATGATCACTGTGCAGGGAGGGGGAGGTGAGCTGTCTCTAACACCTATTGACTTCTTTTACACAGCATAGTGGTCATGCTCTGTGCTATGATCACTGTGCAGGGAGGGGGAGGAGGTGAGCTGTCTCTAACACCTATTGACTTCTTTTACACAGCATAGTGGTCATGCTCTGTGCTATGATCACTGTGCAGGGAGGGGGGGGGAGGTGAGCTGTCTCCAACACCTATTGACTTCTTTTACACAGCATAGTGGTCATGCTCTGTGCTATGATCACTGTGCAGGGAGGGGGAGGAGGTGAGCTGTCTCCAACACCTATTGACTTCTTTTACACAGCATAGTGGTCATGCTCTGTGCTATGATCACTGTGCAGGGAGGGGGAGGAGGTGAGCTGTCTCCAACACCTATTGACTTCTTTTACACAGCATAGTGGTCATGCTCTGTGCTAAGATCACTGTGCAGGGAGGGGGAGGAGGTGAGCTGTGTCTATCATTTATTGCCTATAGGACAGTGTAGAGGGCATGCTCTGTGACCATCACCTTTTTTCAATGGTGGATTAAGTGTTTTCTCACCTTATGCTGCCTGTGATGATAATGAGATAAGGTAAGCGGCATGGTAGCAGTATGACAGTCAGTGTGGTAAGCAGTGTGCCGGGTACAATACTGAGATTCAGGACAACCATTCCTTGAAGTTAATGATCCAGAAGGGCAGAGGTAAACAGTACATGCGGCATTATTGGCTCAGTTAACATATTGATCTCTGATGGCGGAGCCGTATGTCAGTGATGTGCAGTGCGGTATCCTGGGATTCAGGAGAAAGATTCCTGGAAGCAGATCATCCAGAGCAGAGGTAACCGGTAAATGCAGAATACTGATCACTGACAGCGGAGCCAATATCAATTTAACCCTTCAGCTGACAGCAAAAATAATGCAAGGGAAAAAAGAGCAAAAGCTGAGCCGATAGTGACCAAAATAATTACAGAAGCGCCAATAAACTGATGCATAAAGATAGACCCTCCGATAATACGGCAAGCCATAACCAGGGCAGTTGTATCGCACATATCACAAAACATACAGGGGGGCATTTACTGACCACTACACAACATACGTGACTGTGCAATAAACAAAACTGACCCTAAGGTCCAGAGAAAGCTGCCGAAAACTGCAGCATAATGAGGGACATAAAATATTCCCACAAGCTACAGGATAATGGGGGGTCCTCACTGGAGGTGTCGACACGTTTCCTGAAGATAAATGACCCCCTATATGTTTTGCAGTAATATCTGTGTGTGATATCTGTCATACGGCTACCCAGGTTACGACCTACGGTATATTATCGGTGAGTCTATCTTTATGCATTAATTTAAATTAATAGCATTTTTGTGATTATTTCGTTACATTTTGTTTTGTTTGTGGCCAGAGCTCTGCTCCATCTTCTGTCCTGCCGCTAAATGGCCATAATAACCCCCCAAATAGAAAATAAACTGCTTCTCCCAATTTTCACATCGGCTTGCGCTCCCCCACAACGCACCACACCAGCCTGCGCTCCCTCACAATGCACCACACCAGCCTGCGCTCCCTCACAATGCACCACACCGGCCTGCGCTCCCCCACAACGCACCACACCAGCCTGCGCTCCCCCACAACGCACCACACCTGCCTGCGCTCCCCCACAACGCACCACACCGGCCTGCGCTCCCCCACAACGCACCACACCAGCCTGCGCTCCCTCACAATGCACCACACCAGCCTGCGCTCCCTCACAATGCACCACACCGGCCTGCGCTCCCCCACAACGCACCACACCAGCCTGCGCTCCCTCACAATGCACCACACCAGCCTGCGCTCCCTCACAATGCACCACACCGGCCTGCGCTCCCCCACAACGCACCACACCTGCCTGCGCTCCCTCACAACGCACCACACCGGCCTGCGCTCCCCCACAACGCACCACACCGGCCTGCGCTCCCCCACAACGCACCACACCGGCCTGCGCTCCCCCACAACGCACCACACCAGCCTGCGCTCCCTCACAATGCACCACACAGGCCTGCGCTCCCCCACAACGCACCACACCTGCCTGCGCTCCCCCACAACGCACCACACCTGCCTGCGCTCCCCCACAACGCACCACACCGGCCTGCGCTCCCCCACAACGCACCACACCAGCCTGCGCTCCCTCACAATGCACCACACTGGCCTGCGCTCCCCCACAACGCACCACACCTGCCTGCGCTCCCCCACAACGCACCACACCGGCCTGCGCTCCCCCACAACGCACCACACCGGCCTGCGCTCCCCCACAACGCACCACACCGGCCTGCGCTCCCCCACAACGCACCACACTGGCCTGCGCTCCCCCACAACGCACCACACCTGCCTGCGCTCCCCCACAACGCACCACACCGGCCTGCGCTCCCCCACAACGCACCACACCGGCCTGCGCTCCCCCACAACGCACCACACCGGCCTGCGCTCCCCCACAACGCACCACACCGGCCTGCGCTCCCCCACAACGCACCACACCGGCCTGCGCTCCCCCACAACGCACCACACCGGCCTGCGCTCCCCCACAACGCACCACACCTGCCTGCGCTCCCCCACAACGCACCACACCTGCCTGCGCTCCCCCACAACGCACCACACCGGCCTGCGCTCCTCCACAACGCACCACACCGGCCTGCGCTCCCCCACAACACACCACACCGGTCTGCGCTCCCCCACAACGCACCACACCTGCCTGCGCTCCCACACAACGCACCACACCGACCTGCGCTCCCCCACAACGCAGAAAAACTACTTCTGTGATTGCAGCAAAATCCAACCAACCCCCATGTTGTAATCTGCAGTCTTGCCATATTTGCCATGGTTTTCTCTCTGCATTGCGTTTCACAACACAACACCAAATGTGAATGAGCCCTTAGACACTGAGGTGGTTTTGAAGTACCAGAAGAACGCTGATTAATACTCTGATTAATGTTAATCTGTTTTCTAACCCGGCTCCTCATTGGGTCTCTCTTATGTTCCTCTTCCAGCACATTATATCGCCGACCAATGCTGGCATATTCTGATTTTTGGGATTAGGAAATGCCCGGATTAATGGAACTTCAGTCTAAGGTTTACGACTGCTGTCAGCAGAAAGCAGCGCCGCTTCCATGGCTGCGCTTTCTAGGGGCTTCTATGGTATCATTGATATTTTCACTCATTATTATTCCTTCCACTTCCACTTGTGAAATATTAGAGAACACGGTAAGCAGAGACGACACGTGTTCTCGGCGTGTACGCTTAGTATGCACATAAAATTAGCCGCGTGCGGTCACACTGCTGTGTGGCGCTGGGAGAAGTCAGCGAAGGTCTCGGTAACCTTGAGGAGAGTAGAAACCTCGGAACAATTTCCTATTGATTGCAGAGCATTAAATTAAAGGGCCGGTGGAGATCTTAAAGGCTTCACGCTCCGGCGCTCCTGTTCTGTTCTGCTGCCGCTAAAGCGAAAAAGTGTGAGGAAGACGCCATGAATAATTCACTGGCCGCAGTCTCATGTTTATTTTAGGGCACCCGAACTGACAGGTCCTAGCGATGAGCCGCCTGCCGCACCGCAGCCGAAAACCTCCATCATTTAGTGAGGGGTCAATAACCAACAACATGAGGCCTTAGCGGCTCTTACAGCAGAGACGTGATGTCCTCCTGCCGCGCGTCATACGCCACCTCAATGTAGACGTGAGGGTCATTCTCAGTGTGCCACGACTCCGGACCCCACATCTGGCTGAATTCACACTGTGTCTGGAAAGCTCCAACATATCCATAGGGCCCCATTCACATTAGCTGTAAGGTCTGCTGTGCTAAACATGGCAGCCTAAGGATGACGCAGCCACCGCGATCCCCCTGACATACACTGCACATCGATCCTAAAACTGAACATACTGTACCTTAAAGGGAGCCATCCTTTTTAAATACTTCTTAAATTGGTTATCTGAGTTATTAAAAGAGTGTGGCCAAATGCAGGGATTGTACTAACGTAACAAAACCGCCCTATACTTACCCGTTGGACTCCCGCCACTCCCAGTGCTGCCACTCCTCTGCCTCCCTCCTGTCTTTGGTCACCTGGCTGCAGGGTGATGTGCCTGAAAACATTACTGCTGCAGCCAACCAGTGGCCTCAGTGCTACAGTGTATGGCATGAAGCCAGTGATTGGCTGATACCAGTCATGTGTTATGAACATGTGACCACTGTAGACAGGGGCAGGCAGAGGAACAGCAGAGGCACTGGAAGTCACGTGGGTCCTATGGGAAAGTATATATTTCTTTTACCTATACAGTCCCTCCATTTGACCACCCTTTTTCAATAACTCGAACATCTCTTTTAAAGGGGTTGGCCAGTTTTTGAATCTTTTTTGGGCAACCTATTTCCCCCTTCCTGGGACGACCCAGCTCCTTTGCTCCCCGTTCTCGGCTGCCATGTTCAGGTCCCCTGCTGTCAACAACCCATTTGATACCGCTGCAGCCAATGGGTAACTTGACCCCTTGCATCATATCACTAAATGACTTGACGCAAGGGGAGTAGATCACCACTGCAGCCAAGAATTGGCTGCAGAGGTGTCAAAGTTGACGTTGAAAGCAGTGCACCTGAGCGAGGCAGTCAGGATACACCGTATACGCGGTTTGATGCACCTTCCCCAGTGATGTCTGTACAGCGCTGCAGTATATGTCAGCACTATAGAAGTAACATAAATGAACGGAATCACAATGCCTATGAGCGCACCGGCTGGACACTGGGTTTTCTCTGGGTCATCCATACGTTGAGGTAACATTTCCCAAACATCTTAGTTGTCAGAATCCATAAAAGCGGTGCCCGCCATCTGCCAGCTCGCTGATGGCGCTGCCCCATCTCTGTAACCGCAGAGGCCGGATGGACACTTTGCTGTTTGCTTCCATTACTTTTCAGAGTGATTTACTCATTATGGTGAAATTTCCCTTTTTTAATAAATGATGAGAGTAGTAATGGAGAGGGAGGTTGGGCATTCCTGTCACATTATGGTCTTTGGAGAGATTTAAAGCGTCCCTCTGATTTTGGATTTTTAAATCCATTTATGTTCCACAAATTCCAGGATTTAAAACCGATGACCTATCCCAGCACCCCCAGTGATCAATTGCTTGAAGAGGTTAAGGCGCTTGGGTGGGCCTGGTGTGTGACATCACATCTATCGGTCACATGGCCTTCGTGTGGCTCAAGTGAATGGGGTTGGGATGCCACACCATGCACGGCCTTTATACAATGTATGGCAGCGGTGCCGGGACTCAGACCCTCACCAGTGAGATACTGATGACCTATAGGACATCAATATTTAACTCCCGGACAACCCCTTTAAGTATTCAGTGCACTGAGGTGCGATGTCAGGACTCACTGCTTGTGTGAACGGCGCGTGGAGATATACGACCAGCACTTCATATACCCATGTGCTGGACTAAGATGCGCCATATTTAAGGGGTGCAGGCTTTATAATAAATTAGCCGCATCTGTGGGGTGTGCACAGGCCTGAAAAGCAAACCACAATGTCCATGATGAGCAAGTGTAGATTTAGGGCAATTTGTAGTTTAAATTATTGGGGATCTGTGGGCCCGTGGTAGACCCTGTGCCCTCCCATCCAGCTTTCAGGTCACTTGTAAAAAGTATATACTCACCTTCCCAAAGTTGCGTGGATCGGCCCTGGTCACACACGCAGACAGATACAGATATGGACACACAGATATGGACACACAGATACGGACACACAGATACGGACACACAGACACAGATACAGACACTGATACGGACGCACAGATACAGACACACAGACACAGATACGGACACACAGACACAGATACGGACACACAGACACAGATACGGACACACAGACACAGATACGGACACACAGATACGGACACACAGATACGGACACACAGACACAGATACAGACACTGATACGGACGCACAGATACAGACACACAGACACAGATACGGACACACAGACACAGATACGGACACACAGATACGGACACACAGACACAGATACAGACACTGATACGGACGCACAGATACAGACACACAGACACAGATACGGACACACAGACACAGATACGGACACACAGACACAGATACGGACACACAGATACGGACACACAGACACAGATACGGACACACAGACACAGATACGGACACACAGACACAGATACGGACACACAGACACAGATACGGACACACAGACACACAGTCATCAGATGTAGGGAAAACTAACTGACCACACACACACACAGACAGACACGGACACACGCAGACAGATACAGACACAGATATGGACACACAGACACAGATACAGACACTGATACGGACACACAGATACAGACACACAGTCATCAGATGTAGGGAAAACTAACTGACCACACACACGCAGACAGATACAGACACACAGACACAGATACAGACACTGATACGGACGCACAGATACGGACGCACAGACACATATACGGACACACACGCAGACAGATACAGACACACAGACACAGATACAGACACAGATACGGCACACAGACATGGACACACACAGATACAGACACTGATACGGACACACAGATACAGACACAGATATGGACACACAGACACAGATACGGACACACAGTCATCAGATGTAGGGAAAACTAACTGACCACACACAAAGACATAGACAGACACACACACAGATACGGACAAACAGACGCAGACACACCAAGACACATGGACACTGCACACTTTAGGAACTCATCTCAGCGTTCGGACTCATTTATATGAAAAATATTCACATCCAGCCGCTGTGCGAGCCTAGAAGAGCCAGCGCCCAGTCTGAACACTGACCCATAAAAGTCAACTCCCTTGAATAATCGGTCTGTGCAGAGAAACCTGCAGCCTCCGCCATTCGGCTCCCTTTCCCCACAAAACTCATTCACTCAACTGAATGACTGTACAAGAGACACGGACTACAGACAGACGCCATCCACGTGCATTGTGTGTACGAGCTGTTCCCGGTGGCCGGGAGGCAGACGGTCCGTCTGATGCAGCCGCGGGGCAGGACTGGACAGTACAAGAAATGCAGTAAAAGCTGTTCTAAAGTGAAGACACCGCACAGACGTGAACATATCCTAACTCCCCTCCAACCGTTATAGCCCACCCTATAGTCATTCTGTAGGTTGTCACCAAAGGGCTTTTCTGGGACTTCCTTATTGCTGAGCCATCTTTAGGACATGGGTGCGACTCCTGCCTATCAGCGGCACAAGACACCAGGACTACACAGCTCCATCCACGCCCGGCCACACCCCTGTCCATCTGAAGACGCAGGAAATCCCTGCCTGAGCTACTGCTTGCCTGAGCGGTCACTTCCTGCGTATCGAGAGGGATCAGGACATACAGACCCGCGCGGGTCCGGGAAGCAGCAGGAGATCGGTCAATAAAAATTAAGTGACCACACAAATTTTAAGCTATAACTTTTTAGTTTTTCCATCAATGTACCTGTATGAGGGCTTATTTTTTGCAGGACAAGTTACAGTTTTTAATGCCCCATTTTGGGCACATAGCGGTCTAGCTTTCACTCATTTGTTTACGTCAGAAGAAAGGCGTATTAGTGGTCACTAAGGGGTTAAGTGTGAACTATAGTCTTATGAATGTATTCCCCAGGGCTATGCTGCTCTATGTTCAGACTCTTGCTGGAAATGGGGCTGATTCGGCCAGTAATAGTATATGGCGGTATAGTATCAGTAAATGCACCCGTTTTTGAGGCGGTTTTGCAGATGAAACATATTTTGTTCATATTTCACATGAAAAGCGCAGAGTGTTCTTCTTCTGTGTGATTTTAACCCTTACTTGTGACTAAGTCCTTAGCGAATTGCACAAAATGCAGGTAGCCTGTAACGCGGAAATGCATTTCCCACGTACAATGCTCCTGCGCGGAGGACTTATAATTCATGTGAAGTCGCCGTGTGTGTGCCATTCCCTTCTACTGGTGTCTCACGGGCACTTGAGGCGCTGAAAAATGTGATCAATATTACCATGGAAACACTGCGGAAAGGAAGGGATTGGCTGCAAGCAGACGCTCAGCTCCCAACAAGACGCTCGGCCTTTGGGGGGGGGGGGGGGGGCGCGTCTTTCTGAGCAGCAGCCTCTGGTCTGACTCCTTCTACAATGGGAGGAAACTGACAGAGATCCTATGACCAATTAATCCCACGCTATGGATTCTACAGGCAGCCTCGGCGCTCGCCGTTGTGGGGGCGGCGGGTATAGGAATTCATACAGGACGATCCCGAATCTGCACAGATGTTTGGCTGCGGTTTCTGTAGTCACGGTAAAACTGCGTCGTCTTTTCTGTCAGGTTTCTGCAGGTTCCTTATGGATACACAGGGACTCCACATACAGAACCCACACACACAGCACCATATCCGCCGGGGCCCTACATCATATGGTATCCGCAGCTTCTATATAATCACCGGTATCATGGACGTCCTCACACTTACCATCCCACCATCTATATGTGCCTCCCCTGTAACCTGCGGCACCTCACAAGTAATAATATCTGCCTATACCCCAGACTGTAACAAGAAGGTATGTGTAGAGCAAAGGAGCTTCTCCACCAACAGAAAAGATGGTTCTTTACTGTAAGAGCGGTGAGACTATGGACTCTTTACTGTAAGAGCAGTGAGACTATGGACTCTTTACTGTAAGAGCAGTGAGACTATGGACTCTTTACTGTAAGAGCAGTGAGACTATGGACTCTATACTGTAAGAGCAGTGAGACTATGGACTCTATACTGTAAGAGCAGTGAGACTATGGACTCTCTACTGTAAGAGCACTGAGACTATGGACTCTTTACTGTAAGAGCAGTGAGACTATGGACTCTATACTGTAAGAGCAGTGAGACTATGGACTCTGTACTGTAAGAGCAGTGAGACTATGGACTCTTTAATGTAAGAGCAGTGAGACTATGGACTCTTTACTGTAAGAGCGGTGAGACTATGGACTCTTTACTGTAAGAGCGGTGACACTATGGACTCTTTACTGTAAGAGCAGTGAGACTATGGACTCTTTACTGTAAGAGCGGTGAGACTATGGACTCTATACTGTAAGAGCAGTGAGACTATGGACTCTTTAATGTAAGAGCAGTGAGACTAGGGACTCTTTACTGTAAGAGCGGTGAGACTATGGACTTTACTGTAAGAGCGGTGACACTATGACTTACTAGAGCAGTGAGACTATGGACTCTATACTGTAAGAGCAGTGAGACTAGGGACTCTATACTGTAAGAGCAGTGAGACTATGGACTCTTTACTGTAAGAGCAGTGAGACTATGGACTCTTTACTGTAAGAGCAGTGAGACTATGGACTCTATACTGTAAGAGCGGTGAGACTATGGACTCTATACTGTAAGAGCAGTGAGACTATGGACTCTGTACTGTAAGAGCAGTGAGACTATGGACTCTATACTGTAAGAGCAGTGAGACTATGGATTCTATACTGTAAGAGCAGTGAGACTATGGACTCTTTACTGTAAGAGCGGTGAGACTATGGACTCTATACTGTAAGAGCAGTGAGACTATGGACTCTATACTGTAAGAGCGGTGAGACTATGGACTCTATACTGTAAGAGCAGTGAGACTATGGACTCTATACTGTAAGAGCAGTGAGACTATGGACTCTTTACTGTAAGAGCAGTGAGACTATGGACTCTATACTGTAAGAGCAGTGAGACTATGGATTCTATACTGTAAGAGCAGTGAGACTATGGACTCTGTACTGTAAGAGCGGTGAGACTATGGACTCTTTACTGTAAGAGCGGTGAGACTATGGACTCTATACTGTAAGAGCAGTGAGACTATGGACTCTATACTGTAAGAGCAGTGAGACTATGGACTCTATACTGTAAGAGCAGTGAGACTATGGACTCTTTACTGTAAGAGCAGTGAGACTATGGACTCTTTACTGTAAGAGCAGTGAGACTATGGACTCTATACTGTAAGAGCGGTGAGACTATGGACTCTATACTGTAAGAGCAGTGAGACTATGGACTCTATACTGTAAGAGCAGTGAGACTATGGACTCTTTACTGTAAGAGCAGTGAGACTATGGACTCTATACTGTAAGAGCAGTGAGACTATGGATTCTATACTGTAAGAGCGGTGAGACTATGGACTCTATACTGTAAGAGCAGTGAGACTATGGACTCTATACTGTAAGAGCAGTGAGACTATGGACTCTATACTGTAAGAGCAGTGAGACTGTGGACTCTTTACTGTAAGAGCAGTGAGACTATGGACTCTTTAATGTAAGAGCGGTGAGACTATGGACTCTTTACTGTAAGAGCAGTGAGACTATGGACTCTATACTGTAAGAGCAGTGAGACTATGGACTCTACTGTAAGAGCAGTGAGACTATGGACTCTTTACTGTAAGAGCAGTGAGACTATGGACTCTTTAATGTAAGAGCGGTGAGACTATGGACTTTACTGTAAGAGCAGTGAGACTATGGACTCTACTGTAAGAGCAGTGAGACTATGGACTCTTTACTGTAAGATCAGTGAGACTATGGACTCTATACTGTAAGAGCAGTGAGACTATGGACTCTATACTGTAAGAGCAGTGAGACTATGGACTCTATACGGTAAGAGCAGTGAGACTATGGACTCTTTACTGTAAGAGCGGTGAGACTATGGACTCTTTAATGTAAGAGCGGTGAGACTATGGACTCTTTACTGTAAGAGCAGTGAGACTATGGACTATACTGTAAGAGCAGTGAGACTATGGACTCTATACTGTAAGAGCAGTGAGACTATGGACTCTATACTGTAAGAGCAGTGAGACTATGGACTCTACTGTAAGAGCAGTGAGACTATGGACTCTTTACTGTAAGAGCGGTGAGACTATGGACTCTTTACTGTAAGAGCGGTGAGACTATGGACTCTTTACTGTAAGAGCGGTGAGACTATGGACTCTTTACTGTAAGAGCGGTGAGACTATGGACTCTTTACTGTAAGAGCGGTGAGACTATGGACTCTTTACTGTAAGAGCGGTGAGACTATGGACTCTTTACTGTAGTAGCAGTGAGACTATGGACTCTTTACTGTAAGATTGGTGAGACTATGGACTCTATACAGTAAGAGCAGTGAGACTATGGACTCTATACTGTAAGAGCACTGAGACTGTGGATTCCTTACTGTAAGAGCGGTGAGACTATGGGCTCTTTACTGTAAGAGCAGTGAGACTATGGACTCCTTACTGTAAGAGCAGTGAGACTATGGATTCCTTACTGTAAGAGCAGTGAGACTATGAGAATCTCTGCCAGAGGAGGTTGTGATGGTAAGTTCATTAAAAAAAGAAGAGGGGCCTCGATGTCTGGAGTGTTATAATATTACAGGTTAAAGTTACTATTGTTCTGGAGATGGAATGGTTGATCCAGGGAGTTATTCTGATACTGGATTTAGGGTTGTGAAGGAATTTTCCTTACGTGCGGCTCCTTGGCTTCTACCTCATGAGCGTCTTTTGCCTTCCTCTGGATCTACTCTTCAGGGCAGGAGGCTGAGCCGGACGGACGGACGGCTTTTTTCTACCTATGTTACTATAAGTTAATATACATAAAGCCTCTCCACTACTTTTCCGAACGCCTAAAGATGTCACATTAACTGGTCAGAAATGATCCTCCATCTGTTTTCTTCTGACTGTGAGACTGCAGAAAAAAAACAGGGCAGGTTTACCAATCCTGTCGACTATGCTCTCAGTGTGAACTTAGTTCAATGATTCGTCAAATTCATCAGAGTGGCTCAGGCTGGGTGATAAATCTGACATTTTTGTCTAATTTCATACTACCTATTGGTTATTATGAGCTGAAGTTTTGCAAAAACACATTGGTGCACGGTAGTGTATCTTAAAGGGGTTGTCTCACGTCAGACATTGAGGGCATATCACTAGAATATGCCCCCAATGTCTGATAGGTGCAGGCCCCACCTCTATATTTACAATGGAGCCCGCACACGCGCAGCCACCCTCCATTCGTTCCTTTGGGAGCGCTGAAAATAGTCAAGTGCGCTGCTGCCATAGGAATAAATGGAGGGTAGCTGCACATGCGCGGTGCGCCCTGCTTCACTTTGCAGGCTCTGTTCTAAAGATAGGTGCGGGTCTAAGAGGTGGGACCTGTACCAATCAGACATTGGTGGCATATCCTGGTCATATACACCCAATATCTGAGGTGAGATAACCCCTTTAAGTCATGCCCCTCTCCTGCTAAGTCACAGCCCTTGTCAAGCAAGACACAAACAGTATCTAAAGCCCATAATCAATGTTATAAAACACGTATGCCACACCTGCCATGTACTTTTGTGGTAACCCGCCGCGGCCAGTACACTATGAATGGAGCTGCGCTAGTTCCGATGCCGGATGCCGCAGGGGGACCAGGTGTCAGACCTCCGCCGATCGTATGTCGATGGCCTATTCTGAGCATAGGTCTTCAATATGTGGAGCTTAGAAAACCCCTTTAAAAATGAAGGTCTACAGATTTCTGATGTGTGGCGGAAAGTAAATGTTCTTCCCCATTTCTAATATGTAAATGCTTCACTTTTAGGCCTAAAGGGGAAATTACAAGAAACGCCGATACATGGGACAGTCACAGAGACTTCTACAAGGCTGCCACGTGTGAACGTGCCCTAGAGTCTGCATGGAGTTAGTATGTTCTCCCCGTGTTGGCGTGCGTTTCCTCCGGTTTCCTCCCACACTCCACAGACAGACTGATAGGGACCTTAGACCGTGAGCCCCATTGGGGACAATAATGTCTGTACAGCGCTGCGGAATATAGTCCGCTATATAAGTGCATAAAATAAGTAAGTAAAGTGAGAATTTCAAGGAAGCAATATAAGTTCTATTTGCCTTACGCCATCTTTGTCTATCAGTACTTGACCTTACCCTTTAGTTCTCACAGGCTCCATATTACAGCGGGTGGTCTGCAAGAAGCACATCTGTGGCAGCTGTAACTGCACACCCTATGGGGGGCCCAATCATGGAAGGTGCACATATACGACAAGTAAGACAATGCCTAATTTCTGGAATACCCTGTTACGGGGCACAATGGTGGAGAAAGGGGCTTGGCAATTCAAAGGGTGAAGAAGCAACACCTTACAGAAGAAGGGCTGGGAAGGAGAAAGTCGGAAGGCGTGTAATCTGCCCATTTCCACCGGCGCGGCTCTCAGCTCCTGAGCAGGTCTCACTATAACATATCACAAGGTTGCTCTGAATTATTCAAGTAAAATAAATGTTTAAGCCTCTGATTTTACTGCAGTGATGGATGTGTCAGAGCCGCCAGGCCGCATCCTGCATCTAAACTCCACTTAATTATACATAATTCATATTAATGACGCTTCAGAAGGACAATTATTGGGGGAAAGTCTCCGGATCTCATTTATCCTGACAGATGGTATTATTGCTGATTCAACAAATGGGAAACATGAAATGAGTGAGCGGGGACCGCAGGGAAGCCGTCCGTCTGAAAATTATGCTGCAGATGGACAAATTACTGGAGATTTTAGTAGCCACTTAATTAGACTCCTTTAATGGCCTGAACCTTCAGAAATATCAATGCACGATGTTAAAAAGTTAGGTGACAATGGACAATGTTTAGGCTCGTTAGCTGCTCGGCCCATGGCACCAATCGGGCCTGTATTACGTCTCACAAGCCGCAAACGTCCCCCGCGCCTGCCGCCATCGGACCCTCCAGCCGGCCGTTCTCTGACAATCACTGACTAAAATTAACGGATCGCGCTATCTGGCCCCCGCAGAGGTAAAGTAGCAGGCCTTAGGTTGGTACTTACCTTTCAGTAATGAATAGCTGGATGCTGACTGGTTTACCACAAGCACCTGGATGAGGACAGAACGCCTTTCGTGCTCAGCCCAATCACTATTTCGGAATCCACCTTGATCCACATCCAAGGACTTGTGGTGTTCTTACCTATCTCCAGGTTCAGATCAACCTCAGATTTCTGACACCTGTGGGGATTCTCTCTCGTAGTTAGGACTAGTGGATGCGGTATAAAGGCAAAGAGCACAGTTCTTGAATCAAACAGCCGTGTTTATTCACACACTGGTGTATAAGAAGATACAGATAAGGTGTATCTCAAAACGCAGGTGGCTTGGTGTTTGTTCACACACAAGGAAAGTTTATAAACAAAACAGTCACCTGTTATCCTAGGTGTTAGCTCACACCCGATCGGCATTGCTCAGGGCAGAGCAGACCTCCCAAACTCAGGCCTCCAGCCTAGCACACGGCTCAGACCCCAATCCAGCGATTGCCAGAGCGCCTCTGTCAGAGAGAGAGGTAATTACCACCAGCTGACACTGCTGGCTGTTTTTTTTTTTTATAGGCCAGTCAAGACCCGGCCTTGAACGTGGGGAGTAGTCACCCACCCAGCACTTTGACTACTCCTAGTAAGAGCCGACCCGGATCAGCTATTACAGCTATACTAAATAGCTAGGTGTCAAACAGCAACTGCTGCTGACACATGAAAACTGGCTCTTACTCCACCGAGGCCAGGAACCTCGGTGACACATACCTTCCGTCAACGACGGTCCCTTGAGCACACTGTACTAATTTAAAAAGGTTTTCCGAGATTTTAATACAGATCGGTGGGGGTCCAACCTATCAGCTGTTTGAGAAGGCAGCAGCGCTCACAGCTCACCAAGCACAGCGGCGTACATTGTATGGTGGCCGTGCTTGGTACCGCAGCTCAGTTCCATTCACTTCTATGGGGCTGAGCTGGGCCTTGTGACCGATAAACGGGTGCGGAACTATTCATTCTCTATGGGGACTGAATGGATGCGGAGAGCACACTATGTGCTCTCCGCATCCCCGGAGCGCGGCCCCGATCTTCTGGTCCGCAGCTCCGCATGAAAATAGAGCATGTCCTATTCTTGTCCACAATTGCGGACAAGAATAGGCATTTCTATGGGGTGTCGGCCGGGTGTATTGCGGATCCGCAATACATTACGGACGTCTGAATGGACCCTAAGGCCAAATAACTGTGGCCAAATATTTTGATAAGTTTTATAACTTTTGTTGACAAATCCATTAGGTTTATGCAAAGACTCAATATATCCAGTGTTTACCCTTCTTTTTCTTCCGCAGTTCGTCCTGGAGGCTGGATGTCAGCTTCTGGGCCAAATCCTGACTGATGACAACCCATTTTTGCCTAATCAGTACTTGGAGTTTATCACAATTTCTGGGTTTTTCTTTGTCCACCCGCTTTTTGAGGCCGGACCACAGGCTGTCAATGGGATTGAGATCCGCAGTTTCCTGGCCATAGACCAAAAATGTCAATGTTTTGTTCATCGAGCCACTTAGTTCTCACTTTTGCCTTGTGACGTGGTCTCCATCATGCTGGAAAAAGCGCTGTTCATCGCCACATTGCTCCTGGATGGTGGGTAGAAACTGGTCTTGAAGAAGGTTTTGGTCCCATTCTTTATTCATGGCAATGTTCTTAAGCAAGATTGCGAGTGAGTCTAGCCCATTAGATGAAATTATATTTGTTAATCATTTTGTGGCAGGGCTGAAATGCGGTGAAAATAGAGTTTTGTGATTAAGTTAATTTTCATGGTAAGAAATTATATTGCAATTAATTGCAAGTGCAATAAATTTGTGGCACGCATCAGAAGGGTGCCGCAAATGTATTGCACTAATATTTGGAAGCATCCTTCTTTGTGAGCACGTTCGCACTACAAGGTGTGCGGTACCACTGCTACTTGGACATCGCAATTAATTGCAATCTAGATAATGCAAACTGACACCATAAAAACTGAAGCAGAAAACTCTGTGAAAACCAAAATTTATGCCAGTCTCCAAACTTTTGACCATGACGGTACATCCAGGACTACAGGCGCACAACATGGAGAAAGCAGCACCCATAGTGTATGGAGCTAATCTTGGGACAGCAGCCTGGGATTATCCTATTTTGAGATGGGGCATAGTGGTGCAAAGACATAAGTTTTGCCCCTTTCTCTCATGGCACACGCTTATGGCGGGAAGACGAAACGCTCAACATCAAATATCACCAAACTCAACCAGTTTCTTAGTGTTGAGCGAGCATCGCTATGCTCGGCACATCGCAGTGTTCGGCCGAATACTGTATATGCTCGAGCACAATTGAACACTATGAAAATCAATGGGAGACCCGAGCATTAAACCAGGCACCCCCTGCTCTGAAGAGGGGAGGGTGTCTGGTTCACAGAAAAAGGTCAGAAATTGATGGAAACACCACCGAAATGGTTTGAAAACAGCATTAAGAGGATGGAAAATGCGCAATAAAAATTTGCGATCAACACTACTCATGAACAGAGCCATCTATTGGTTTCATAGTCTTTTTTTTTTTTTCATACTTTATACATTTTATTAGGTTTTGATATAATTTGCACATTTACATTAAAAGATACATATTGGATCAAATTACAGGTCATAGTCCTTTTTTACAGATATGTGCAGTGAAAACAAAGATAAAACACATATATACAGTGCAATAATCCTTTCCCTAAACATTTCCCCCCCCCCCCCCCGGCTATACAGGTGATGTGGTTTAAAGCAGGGCTGTGGAGTCGGAGTCGAGGAGTCGGAGTCAATTTTGGGTACCTGGAGTCGGAGTCGGCAAAAAATGAACCGACTCCGACTCCTACTAAATTTAAATTGGAATAAAAAAAAAAAAAAGCAAGTTTAAATGTCCGAATTCATAAACAGTTATAATTAATGACTTCTCTACTGTAAGAATAAAGGCCAATGCATGCAGTGCCTCACGTAACCGCAAAACAAACGCGTTCAGTGATGTGAAGAAGCATGTTTTTCATATGCTTCACTATATGGCACGCAATGCACAATTAGGAGTGGCAATACATATACTTTCCATTGTGTTGTGTTCTGATGTTACAGGGAACACAATGCCCATGGTTATCCTCGCCTCTCACTGATAAGGGATTAAGTAAATATGTGTTTTGCAGGACTAGAGACACTTGTATAAGTGAAGGGAATGGAGGGTCAATAGTTCAAGACTGAAGCTGTAAACCATTGGAAAAACTGCTGTCATTCAGCTAAGGCTATAAAACGTGTAAACTCAGAATGTTATCTTAAAGGGACACTGACAGGGCCAATAAGCATATTGAGGTCTATATATGGCAGTACAGGTCTTATACAGGGTATTACAATCATATAGGTATCCCCCCTGTCCACATTATACATGCAGTAAACTTTAAGTTTTATAACCTGCTCCAACGGTCTTCAATCTGCCCAAGGGCGGCGTTTCACCTCTCTTGCGCCCAGCCAGCCTCCCCAACTGCCGATTTGAAGCGCCGCCCAGCTCATAAATATTCAGTTTGCTGGGCGGCTTCTGTGGTCCCCGCTCTGAAGCGCTGCGCTGAACAGTGCCCTGCGCATGTGCCGGCTCTTGTGAAGTCGGGGACAGTAAGAGCCGCCCAGCGAAGTGAATATTGATGAGCTGGGCGGCGCTTACTGTACCGGACTTCACAAGATCCGGCGCATGCGCCGGGCACTGTTAAGCAAGGCGCTTCAGAGCGGGGACCGCAGAAGCCGCCCAGCAAACTGAATATTCATGAGCTGGGCGGCGCTTCAAAGCGGCAGTTGGGGAGGCTGGCTGGGCGCAAGAGAGGTGAAACGCCGCCCCTTGGGCAGATTGAAGACCGTTGGAGCAGGTTATAAAACAAAGTTTACTGTATGTATAATGTGGACAGGGGGGATACTTATATGATTGTAATACCCATTATAAGACCTGTAGTGCCATATATATACCTCAATATGCTTATTGGCCCTGTCAGTGTCCCTTTAAACTTTAAACATGACTATGGGATTCTTCTAGGGAAATCATGTTTTAAAATAAATGTCCCTTCTTGGATCCTCCCACTGCCCTGTCTTCAGCAGAAGATCAGCACACAAAGGAGAAGGCAGCAGCTTCTGCCCAACTACCTCTCTGTGCTAGAAGAGCTTAGAAGAACTTCTTTCTTTCCTTCAAGGAATGTATAAAATACATTCGCATATTAAATACAGAGGAGTCGGAGTCGGAAGTACAAAAAACTGAGGAGTCGGAGTCGGAGCATTTATCTACCGACTCCACAGCCCTGGTTTAAAGTTTTCTTTTTATTATAGGTTTTCCTGGAGGTGTACAGTGTCTCACTTCGGAGTTCATGTAGATTTATTGTTGTGTAGTCTCATGGTAGTGCGTCTTTATGTAAGGATGGATGATGCTTTACATGTTATTGGTTTCATCGTCTTATGACAAGACTATGAATCCAATAGATGGCGCTGTTCATGAGTAGTGTTGATCGCGAATATTCCAATCACCAAGTTTTATCGCAAATTTTCCATGCAAATGGTTTTTCAGTCTTTCCCATATGCCCATGTTTATGCAAATGAGTTTACATGGCAAAACTGTATAGAAAGGTTATTGAATATTATGTTAGTACAATCAGAAAACTTTTTGTCACCCTAATGATATTGATCTAGGTGCGCAGGTCCACCCAAGCCATCCAACAGATCTGAAGTAACTTTCAGGCTTACTGGCTCTCAGTCAGATAAGAGCTGGTTTGGAATGTCTCATAGTGCACAAGGCTGCCATTGTAAAGTATGCTGACTAAGCCTGTCATCTGTCTCATGGATAGGTTGTTGGCTTGCACATACCCAGCTTTTGGCATATAGCCTTTGTGCGGTTGTCTATTGTGTGTGATAGGTAATCGGAGTCCAAGATGCATCCAGACGTCCTCCTCATGCTGTTTCCAAACCATTTTGGTGGTGCTTCCATCAATTTCTGACCTTTTCCTATGAACCATGCATCCTCTCCTCTTCAGAGCAGGGGGTGCCTGGTTTAATGCTCGGGTTTTCCCATTGACTTCCCGATGTGTTCGGCCCTAGCCCCACTACCAGTTTCCAATAGGTAGAGCACTGAGCTCTGTTGTGAGCCCCCTAAGTGCAGCCACTGAAAACAAAGAGGTTAGTGCAGATTGCCGCTGTCTGAAGCCTGGAAATGCAGCTCTGCTACCAGGATATGATGACTGCAGTACTACACCGGTGACGGCAGGATGGATCCAGCAAATATTTACTTCCACTTTAGAAGATAAAATGATTGCCTTTTCTCACAGATGTAATTTGCATCTAGTTAGCTCCCCAGTCACTTCAGAGACAATGAAGCAGGTGGGGAAGGGATGTCACCCCCGCAAGAAGAGACGAGGTGAGGAGGCAGCGTCAACCCTCATTAGTATCACCTAGTCAGCAGATCACCCGGGCTGTGTTTACACACAGGGTATATGCCGCCTGTGTCACTCCATCCATGTGCCGTGCTTACGGGGCGCCGCTGAATCCTACACCGGGGAATTAGAGGCGGCACTTTATGAAGACATGCACCATATTCAATCTCATCCCTATCTGCGACATGTAGAACAGGTCTTTAGGCTGGAGAAATTCAACTTCTCTTTTCCTTTGCTCAGGAATGTCTCACTCTTGTGATGTGCTAGTCATCTGCTTTATCTTTAGGTCGTGTTCACATGGAGCGATGGAGGAGCAGTTAGAACAAGGCAATGCACTTTTGATGCAGTTGTGGTTGTTACAGGTGAACCATTTATTTAATGCATTTGATCTGTGAAGACCGCCATCATACTGAAAGCTGAATCCAAATAGCATTGCAGTTTTTCTGATGCGGCTTTAATGCGACTTTAACAGCACAACCGCTACGTGTGAACATACCACTAAAGCAAATCGCCAAGTGGCTAGTCTTTAGGGGCACACGAAAGACACCTCAGGTCTACTTCTGAGCAGATACAATGCCTCTTCATCTTCGCATCACACAAAGCAGGACAAAGCGCCGAGCCCTATGCATGTCAGTCTGCAATACTTCAGCCTTCAGAAAGCTTTCCACAATGTACAGCTCTGAGCTGTAAAATCCAAAAAGTGAGGGCCAAAGCTTCGACACGGTTCACACATGCTCCATCGCCTCCTTTTTTTGGGTTCTGAGAACTGCTCCCCATGAAATAAGGGTCCCTCCACGGCATTCCCAAAGGAGATCTGCACCAGCACCAAAGCAGTCCGGGGCTTTATGAAGAGTCTGGGGTGATGGACCCCGCGCCATTCAATCCATCCTCGTATCACTCAGGCCTCCACATCACGGGCGCAGTGTGACTTTTGCCATGGTTTTCCACAATTACGGAAAAAACCTGTGATGCGGCTGCAACATGTAAACCAGCCCAAGACATGTCAGAAGTTAAAGCTAAAACTGGAAACCGCCTGTAATATAAATGTCGGCCCAAACAGCGGCTCTGCGGCTGGCAATTAGAGAGAGCGTAATTGTTTTATAGAAAACGGATTGCTGATTGTAATCCTCCGCGTCCACCTTTCATCTTATCTGCTCATTAAACACACATGAAAGGTGTCTTCTACGTTAATGCACACTATGAGGTTGTCGCATTAGTCACGATCACGGGCGGCGGGCTGAACGCTCATCTGAAGCCATCGATGTAAGGGAACGTCAACTTAATTCCAAATTACTGCGTGAAATCAAGAGAAAACAAAGGAACTGAAAGAGAAAGAAATTCGGAAGCCAAGTACACCATGGAGCGTAAAGAGTTAAAAGGGCCTCAGCATCTGATGTGCGACACTCGGGGTAATCAGGAGATTCACAGTCTCTTATGTGAGGCCATCTTGATCTAGTAGCCAGGAGGGCGTGGATGTGACTATCGTGGACCTCCCGCGCGCCGTGTTTTGTGTCCTCAGGTAAACATGTTAGACGCTGCTTTGTACAAAAGGTCATTTTTCAATGATTTTTCAAATGTTGTTAGATAAGCCTTTCTTTGGCCACCTCTGCCACAGAGGGCGGGCGATCCGTGGATAACAGACATGGCCACGTTCCGTACAACTAAGTATTATTCAGCTCTGACACTGGCGAGCTCCACGTGGAGATGACAGCAAAACCCCCCCACCAGACGCACTAAGACCACACCTGACCTAAAGGAGCACACCGCCTTACCGGAACCGGTGCAGAACCCATGTGGGCACCTATAAAACCCTTCTGAATATTACAGACTGCGCCAAGGCTGACCAGTGGATGACACTATGAATGCGCCCTATGGACCCGCAGATATCACTTCTGAGGCTGACCAGTATGGAGGACGGATTTCCTAGTGAACAGTTATGAGCCACTCTGGTAACTGGAAGTGTTTTGTGCACACTGTGGTAAATGCATTTACTAAATGCACATTATAGGGGTTTTTTTATTGAGCAGGACCTATTTGGAAAAGCATACGGACCCGCTCCTGCACATGGCACATGACTGCAGTGCTGAGGCCAGTCACTGGCTGCAGCAGCACACCTCACCTGTGTGGGGACTAAAGTGCAGAGAAGACCGCGGTGGACCCACAGAGCCATAGTAGAGTGTATGCGCCCCATGACAGGTCACACTGAACGGGAAGGAGGGGGGATTCTGCTTAAAAAAAGTCACTAATTATTATGGCCTTTTTTGTGGTATTTTTGCATTAACACATGTAAAAAAAAAATTGGGGGGGTTTCAAGCATTTTTTTCGCTACAGAGTAGAGGATTAAAAAATACCACTGATCAACAATTAACCTGCTGCTTTAAAAAAAGCCACAGATAGAAAGAATGCACATAAATTCCACAAACAAAACACTACTATTAAAAAAATGCCTGAGTGTCCGAATACCTCCCACAGACTGACAGCTAACATCTGGAGTTGGTGCAAAAGAAAATGTACATGTGCAACAAAAGTGTCAAAAATCATCACAGGCCGAGCTTAGGGCTCTTTCACATCTGCGTTATAGTCTTCCGGCATAGAGTTCCGTCGTCGGGGCTCTATGCCGGAAGAATACTGATCAGGATTTTCCTAATGCATTCTGAATGGACAGTCCGTCCTTCAGGATGCATCAGGATGTCTTCCGTTCAGGAACGGAACGTTTTTTGGCCGCAGCAAATAGCGCAGCATGCTGCGCTTTTTGCTCCGGCCAAAAATCCGGAACACTTGCCACAAGGCCGGATCCGGAATGAATGCCCATTGAAAGGCATTGATCCGGATCCGGCCTTAAGCTAAACGTCGTTTCGGCGCATTGCCGGATGCGACGTTTAGCTTTTTCTAAATGGTTACCATGGCTGCCGGGACGCTAAAGTCCTGGCAGCCATGGTAAAGTGCAGTGGGGAGCGGGGGAGCAGCATACTTACCATCCGTGCGGCTCCCGGGGCGCTCCAGAGTGACGTCAGGGCGCCCCAAGCGCATGGATCACGTGATCGCATGGACACGTCATCCATGCGCATGGGGCGCTCTGACGTCATTCTGGAGCGCCCCGGGAGCCGCACGGATGGTAAGTATACCGCTCCCCCGCTCCCCACTACTACTATGGCAACCAGGACTTTAATAGCGTCCTGGCTGCCATAGTAACACTGAAAGCATTTTGAAGACGGATCCGTCTTCAAATGCTTTCAGTACACTTGCGTTTTTCCGGATCCGGCGTGTAATTCCGGCAAGCGGAGTACACGCCGGATCCGGACAACGCAAGTGTGAAAGAGGCCTAACACAGACAGATGGCATGCATCACAGGCCGAGCCTTACACAGACAGACTACATGCATCACAGGCTGAGCCTTACACAGACAGGTGGCATGCATCACAGGCCGAGACTTACACAGACAGACGACATGCATCACAGGCCGAGCCTTACACAGACAGACGACATGCATCACAGGCCGAGCCTTACACAGACAGACGACATGCATCACAGGCCGAGCCTTACACAGACAGATGACATGCATCACAGGCCGAGACTTACACAGACAGGTGGCATGCATCACAGGCCAAGCCTTACACAGACAGACGACATGCATCACAGGCCGAGCCTTACACAGACAGATGACATGCATCACAGGCCGAGCCTTACACAGACAGACGACATGCATCACAGGCCGAGCCTTACACAGACAGATGACATGCATCACAGGCCGAGACTTACACAGACAGGTGGCATGCATCACAGGCCAAGCCTTACACAGACAGACGACATGCATCACAGGCCGAGCCTTGGACAGACAGACGACATGCATCACAGGCCGAGCCTTGGACAGACAGACGACATGCATCACAGGCCGAGCCTTGGACAGACAGATGACATGCATCACAGGCCGAGCCTTGGACAGACAGATGACATGCATCACAGGCCGAGCCTTGGACAGACAGATGACATGCATCACAGGCCGAGCCTTGGACAGACAGACATTTTGGGTAGGAGTGCCAACCTGACACTCTACCCATCTATATACTATTCTCTTACACTATTCTCTATGGGTGTATTACTCACTATTACACTGTTGTGAGTGGAGGTGTTCTTCACACAATACTAATTCTCGTTATTGTTTTTGGCATGCGTATAGATCAGTCCCGGCATCTGCTAGGATCCCTTTCATCTGTCACCCACTAACAGGGTCGCATAGGGAATAGCAGGAGGCACGAGAGACGGGATCACCCTTATCAGGGCGGCTATTCCGTTTGTAGGTAGGGCCACTTTAACAGGGCAAGTATAGGGGACATTGTCCCAATCTAGCCACTGCACTAGGCCGTCTACCCTGCTACCAAGTATACGAGTGGCACATAGGTTCTTATCTTGTTTTTGTTTATCTTTATTTTCATATTAAAAGGGTCCATTATATTAATTTTTGACTATTAAAAGTTACGTTTTAGAATAATGGTCATTCTGTGAATTTTTTTTTTCACCCTGCAATCTAGCAGAAGTGGTCGTGCTTGCACAGTATTAGAAAAAGCTATGACTTAAGCGCACTCTCGTGGTCCCGGCCACCATAGGGGTCGGTGACTTTTCTTACAGGGTGCAAGCACGACCACCACTGCTGTATTACAGGGTGGTCGTATGCACAAGGTAGTGGAAAAATGAATCGATATGGACAATCACAATACATTAGTAAGTGCCTTGTATTAACCCCTTCCAGACCAGAGTTTTAGAAGATGGCACTCGCTCCATAGCCGTGGTGTGCCTGCTGTTTCATAGCTCATGGCCGGCATTATCGCATTTAACACTGAGCCCAGCAAATCTGGAAGTGTGTGCATCCGGGTATACTCTGGCTCCCTCCGGGTGCCGGAGCTTGTGTGCGGCAGCCCCTGTCATGACAGAATGACAGAAGGCTGCTGCACAGTGTTTCCTATGGAGCTCCCGCCTGTAATACGGCTCCATAGGAAACTAGTACATTTCTCATAGACTCCAATGATAATGCACTGTGGTCTCTGAGAATAGCAATCTAATGATTGCTTGTTATAGTTCCCAATGGGAACTATAAAAAATAAAAATAAAAAAAGTGTAAAAAAATTATAAAAGTTTTTAAAAATAAAAAAATATATAAAAATTCAAATCACCCCCCTTTACCCAAAAAATAAATACACATCATGGGTATTGCCATGTGTGAAAACACCCATGCTATAAAATTACTTTCCCCATACGGCAAATGGTGAAACAGAAAAAAAAACTTCAAAATGACCGATTTGCCTTTTCTTGATCGCTTCATTTCCCACCAAAAAATGTAATAAAAAAATTATTAAAAAGTTGTAAACACCCTAGAATGGTATCAATGAAAAGTACAGATCACCCTGCAAAATATGAGCCCCCCCACACGGCTCCGTACACATAAAGTTATAGGGGTTAGATTTATGGCACCGAAAAAAAAAACGTTTCCGAGGTTTTTATTATTTTATCAGTATAAAAACGCAAGAGAAACTATACATACAAGGTATTGCCGGATTCGTACTGACCTCTAGAATGAAAGTAATGGTCAGTTTTACCACACGCTGAAAGTCGTAAATAAAAGAAACCTGTAAAACTGTGGTGGAATTGCTTTTTTTTTTTTTCAATTCCACAGCATTTGGAATTTTTTTCCTGCTTCCCAATACATCATATGTAATATTAAAATGAAGCCGTTGGAAAGTACAAGAAACAAGCCCTCTTGCAGCTATATGAATGGAAAAATAAAAAAGTTATGGCTCTGGGAAGGCAGGGAGTGGAAAACAAAAGGGTTACAAAGGGTTAACCTTGTCTTCATGATATATGCCATCTTCTGCAATGAGACTACCCCTTTAAGAGGTGAGTAATGCTTTACTACACCCCCTGTACATATGGCTGCTGTGACACTGGGACAGCAGCCGCCACGTGCGAGGGCGCATTTACATTAGCCCTTGTTTTCATGGTTTTGTCACCTTTTTTCCCCCCGTTGATTCGCGGTGTTACTGCCACAATTACTAAAACATGGCACAAATATGCAAGAGAACAAAAGCTCATGTAAATACCCGGTAAAAACTCACCGCTATCTTACAAAAGCAAGTGTTACAACTGGAATGTGAAGACTGCACAAGGACGCCGACACCCCATACGGTGCGGTACCTACATATTCCTAATCGCAGACTCTTATTCCGTTCCTTGTGCTCATTATGGGATAAGACACGACTCGGCACATGGACGCTCACACAATATCCGCTCGGCTAGGTGAGTCAGCCCGGGCTGCTGCAACCAACAGAGCGTCACACACCAAAATGAAATGTGATAGAAATAGGTCAATACTCGTCTGATAAAGGATTTCATAGAGATGGCGTCAGCGGCCGCACCTAGTAACGTGGACGTGAGCTGAATGTAAAGTACCTGCCGCTGAGGAGAGAGACGACCGTCCTATCCAGATCCCGCTCATTTTATGTTTTATTCCAAGCTCCAAATCTGTAAGATAATAACCGGCCGTTCAGAGATGACGTCGGTCTCCGTTCTAAGTATTATTTTTAATCATTTTATTTTTGCGCCTTTTCACAGTTACCCCATTATGGGTGTGACGTTATCACAAGCGTCTCAGCTCAGGCACAGAATGAGGAGCCATTCAGGGTCTGTGCAGAGCTAGGTGGTAGCACGACCAAAGCTGGACCTAGGACGCTACTGACAAAGCCGGACATCTGGGAAATACAATGGACTATTGGCTGCGGTGTCATCTGCTGTTTCCGCAGCTCAGACAGTAGAAAGCGGCGCAGTCCTCATGATACAGACTCTAGATTGTCAGTTCTGGGGACCGTGTATAACATTGCACACCCAACAATCCCAATAACATCATGGAGCGTAACTGGGAATCACCTTCTGTGTGCGCTGCAGTCATTACTAGAAGGAAGCTGCTCCCCACATAAATGGATTTAGTCTAAGGGTGCTTTCTCACTAGCGTTATTCTTTTCCGGCATTGAGTTCCATCCTAGGGGCTCTATACCGGAAAAGAACTGATCAGGCATATCGCCATGCATTCTGAATGGAGAGTAATCCGTTCAGGATGCATCAGGATGTCTTCAGTTCAGTCCCTCTTAAGTTTTTTGGCCGGAGAAAATACCGCAGCATGTTGCAGTTTTATCTCCGGCCAAAAATTCTGAACACTTGCCGGAATGCCGGATCCGGCATTAATTTCCATTGAAATGAATTAAAATTGCCGCATTGACGAATCTGTTCTTCCGGTCCACACATGTGCAGACCTATAAAACTGTGAAAAAATAAATACCAGATCCGGCATTGCAATGCATTTGTAAGATGGCATCCGGATCCGTCTCACAAATGCATCCGTTTGTGTCCAGATTGCCGGATCCGGCAGGCAGTTCCAGCGACTGCTGGAATCCTCTGCCGCAAGTGTGAAAGTAGCCTAAGGCTCCACCGCAACATTCGGTTCTCCATAAGTAAATATCACGCAATTAATATGACTTGCACTCAACCTTAGGTACTTTCACACTTGCGGCAGGACAGATCCGACAGGCTGTTCACCCTGTCGGATCCGTCCTTCCGCTGTTTCGCCGTGCCGCCGCTCCGTCCCCACTGACTATAATGGGGACGGCGCTCCGGCGAAAGGCCGCCGGACTAAAAGTCCTGCATGTCCGACTTTTCAGTCCGGCAGCCTTTGACCGCGAACTGCCGTACTGCGCCGAAGCGCCGACCCGTCCCTATTATAGTCAATGGGGACGGAGCGGCGGCACGGCGAAACAGTGGAAGGACAGATTCAACAGGGTGAACAGCCTGTCGGATCCGTCCTGCCGCAAGTGTGAAAGTACCCTTAAACAGGTATTCCAGCACAAAGAAAAACTGTCTGAGGCTACATGCAAACGAAAGCGGAAAAAAAATCTGTTAAAAACTGATAAACTGTCCATTTTTAAAGGGGTTCTCCAGGAAATATAAGAATGAAAATACTCTTAAATTCCTTTAATTATTTACAATGGCTTGTTCAGTCTAGGGGACAATCAGTGGAGGAGCTAAAATGGTGTCTCTTAGGCTACTTTCACACTTGCGGCAGAGTGATCCGGCAAGCATTTCCATCGCCGGAACTACCTGCCAGATCCATCAAAATGTACGCCAACTGATGGCATTTGTCAGACGGATCAGGATCCTGATCCGCCTGATAAATGAATTGAAATGCCGGATCCGTCTCTCCGGTGTCATCTGGAAAAACTGATCCGGCATTTATTTTTTTCAATTTTTTTTCGGTCTGGGCAGGCGCAGACTGGAAGGACGGATCCGGCATTCCGGTATTTTTGATGCCAGATCCAGCACTAATACATTCCTATATAAAAAAATGCCGGATCCGGCATTCCGGCAAGTGTTTCGGATATTTAGCCGGAGATAAAACGTTATAGCATGCTGCGGTTTTATCTTTGTCCTGATCAGTCAAAAAAAGACTGAACTGAAGACGTCCTGATGCAACCTCAACGGATCCCTCTCCATTCAGAATGCATAGGGATAAAACTGATCAGTTCTTTTCCAGTATAGAGCCCCTGTGACGGAACTCAGTGCCGGAAAAGAAAAATGCTAGTGTGACAGTGCCCTTAGATTTATGATCATAAAATCCGTCCTGCTCGTGACACTGCAGGACGGCCGGTGTGAGAAAGCAGAGCACAGAGCCCTATGTACAGTCTGCCGGTCTCAGCGCTGTGAAGCAGAATATTAAGTGCAGATGACGGCTGAGATACCTGCTCCGCTGTGTCCCTGTGCTTCAGAAAGGACTTTACCTCACCCTGTACTCGGAGGCTGAAGGGTAGGAATGAAGACTAGACGTGCTGCTGTGGGGGAGGAGCGTCATTAGAAAACACTTCAGCCTCTGGGTACGGGATCTCAGTTACAGCCAATCTGGTGGGCCGTGTAAGGCTCCGCCCCATCCCTTTTCTTGCCTCTTTAGAAAATTAACAAAAAGCTTAAAAAGTTGCAAATTATGGTGCAGATCTGAGTCTTTAACAACACTGCCATTAAAGCATCAGTAAATCTTCCCTACAGTTTTTTTTTAATTTCAGGCATAAATCATACAAACCCCAAGGTGAATTACTGCAGGAGCAACAGCACGCCGAAAATAGCGGACATCAAACTGTCAAAGTGGTGCAAAGGAAAAGTGGCTGAATCCAATCTGATTCCACCTTTAATTTTTCAGAGCGCTTTTGGAAAATGAAATCCGAGTGGAATCTGATTGGTTGCTATGGGTAACAAAGCCAGTTCTCCTTTACACCAGTTTGATAAATCCTCCCTTTGTCTAAGGCCTCATGCACACGGCCGTTGTGCGGCCGTTCCATGCATTGGTGACCGTGATTGCGGTCTCCAATGCACGGGCAACATCTGTGCAGCGGGCCGGACCCATTCAATTTGAATGGTTCCGTGGTCTGTCACCACAAAAATATTACGACATGTCATATTTATTTGCGGTGCAGAACAACGGAAAGAAACACCACGGAAGCACTCCGTAGTGCTTCCAGTGTTCTGTTCTGCATCTCTGGAATTGCGTCCGTGATGCGTGGTGCACACGGCCGACGGCCGTGGATTGCTGACCCGCCATTTGCAGGCCGCAATAGGGCCAAGGCCGCTCAACGGCCGTGTGCATGAGGCCTAAGCCTGTCGATAAGAGACTGCTGTAAACACTAAAGTTCTCAGTAGAGAGGAGAGAAAGTGTGAAAATCTGTGCTGCCAGTGTCTCCTCAATGGGCACACTTCCTACCACAGGGCGGTATGTCCCAGATATGAGGAGGCTCCACCGTACACACAGATAACAAGGCTCCACAGATTGTGAGCTCCATCTTAGAATTACCTGTCTGAGTCCTCTTTCACCACGAAGTATGGAGCTGAGTGGCGATTGGTTTTCACTTGGTCAGGACCCTTGTCTCCTCCGTCCAGCTCCTGCTCCAGGGACGAGCTGGTGCTCCCTTCTCTGCTGATGTTGCTGCCCCGTCCCGGGCTGTTTTCGGTCGATGCCCTGGGGGACTCTGTGTTCTGCTTCAGTGTCTGTAGTTTGGCTAAAGGGATGATATCACAGTTTTGTGGCCGGTGCCAGACTGTCCTCTGGGTGCTTGCATTGTAGTAGTAGAATCGAGATGTATTGGGGTCAAACAGTTCCCACCATTGATTCTCGTTGGTGCGTTTTATCCGGACGCCGGACGGTGGATCCCAGACACATTCCCCTGTGATCAGGTTGGCGTACATACACTCTCGTGTCCGCGGCTCTATGATCTCGACCCATTCCAGCCTAAAAAAAAAAATGCAGAAAAAAAGCTATTAATTTTCATCTCTAACAGCTTCTCACATCACCTCTCCTGCATCCATTACTACAGCAATCGGACCGTGCCCCACACACAGAATGTGACGTAATGCCCTGTATAAAGGGGTCTTAAAAATATCAACTCTGGCCCAATTTCAGCAAACTGCGCAGTGATTTCTATATATTATATTGATAAACTCATTTCCAAAGAGCCAGTGCACGCTCCTGGTCCCTTACATAATGTCCCCGGCCTGAAGTGTATTTACTCTCTGCCTACTGACAAACAGAGGCTTATTCACACTTCACAGACTCGGCAGATGGTGCACAGGGCTCATCTATGGGGGAGGGGCGCAGGCGTGCACTGATTTCCTAGGTTTAGGACTTTTTATAGACTCCGTGGGGCAGAGAGCAGTGATCCCTATTTCTAGGAGCTCGTGGCATCGAGTAGTTTAATCTAGTATATCTCATTATGTCTTATATTATCCCGTTCATGCTCTGGATGTTTCAGGATCAAGCTACGTGTTACCCCCAAAAGCTGGGGTGCAAACTTGACCACTTTACATGCAGATGACTACATCCTGTATTATACTCCGGAGCTGCACTCACTAGGGGGCACTGATCATATCTCTCAATGATGTGAAAAGGTAGAGACATGGGATTAGATGACTCCTGCCACCGTGTCTTTAGTACAGAGGGTAGGCTGTTACTCATCTTCCTCCTGCTGCTGGGATCCAGAACATAGACCTCACGGGCCGCCGTCTACTAATGAGCGCTGACAGTCCTTCTAATCCATAAGTTCCACCTGTCTGAGCCGTAGCAGAACATCAGGATAACAATAATTACCATTAGATTAACAAGAAATGTGAAACTATCCCCCACCTGACAGTAGACACTGACGGCGGCGTCACACCGTATACAGAAATCTACTTCTAATCCAGCGTCAATGGGAACCGACAGACACTGGATTGTTAATGAATATCAGTGGACGGTCACAGAAAACATACCCGAGTACAGTGACCCAATGCACTAAGGTGGTGTAGGCTCGGCCCGGCCGTCCAGTCACCACAGGGCTCGGGCTGGAGGATAAATCTGCCGCAGGGACCGACACGCGTCTCCGATTCCACATTAACTATTGCGTGACTTACTTTCAGACAGAATTTCACACCAAAATTGTGGCACATCTCAGACCCCCCTCTTCTTCCCACAAAGCCCTGACCCTGTCAGCGAAGCCGAGCCCCAAATCAGGAAAAGTGTAGAAAACCCTAAGGCCCCTTTCACACGAGCGAGTTTTCTGCGCGGGTGCAATGCGTGACGTGAACGCATAGCACCCGCACTGAATCCTGACCCATTCATTTCAATGGGGCTGTGTACATGTTTTTTTCACGCATCAGTTCTGCGTTGCTTGAAAAATTGCAGCATGTTCTATATTCAGCGTTTTTCACGCAGCCCTGGCCCCATAGAAGAGAATGGGGGTTCAGTGAAAAAAGCATTGCATCCGGAAGCAAGTGCGAATGTGGTGCGATTTTCACTGATGGTTGCCAGGAGATAATGTTTGTAAACCTTCAGTTTTTTTATTACGCGCGTGAAAAACGCCTCAAAACACATTGCACCAGTGCGGAAAAAACTGAACAACTGAACGCAATCGCAGAAAAAACTGACTGAAATTGCTTGCGAAATAGTGCAAGTTTTACTGAACGCATCCGGAGCTAATCGGTCACGTGGCTCGTGTGAAAGAGACCTTAATGTGCCTAATATTGCCACTTTTTAGGCTACTATTACACTGGCGTTTCTGGGTCCGCTTGTGAGATCCGTTTCGGGGCTCTCACAAGCGGCCCAAAACGGATCAGTTCAGCCCTAATGCATTCTGAATGGAAAAGGATCCGCTCAAAATGCATCCGTTTGCCTCCGTTCAGCCTCCATTCCGCTCTGGAGGAGGACACCAAAACGCTGCTTGCAGCGTTTTTATGTCCGCCTGACGATGCAGAGCCAAACTGATCCGTGCAGCTCTGGAGTGTAAGGCCTCATGCACACGGCTGTTGCTGGCTGTGGCCCATATTGGGTCTGCAATCCGGAGCTGCGGTCCGGAAAGGAGGCACGAAACCCCACAGAAGCACAGACGGATCACGGACCCATTCAAGTTAAATAGGTCTGGATCCGTTGCGGCTGCCACATGGATGGGACCCGTGCATTGCAATTGCGGTCCCCAATGCACGGAACGGCCGCACAACGGCAGTGTGCATAAGGCCTAATACTGCACCAGTCTTACAGCCGTCCTCCTAAAGCCATGTTACTGTGCACACGCAGAGTTTCCAGTACCTTGTGGAGCTGGTATCGGACTGTGTATCTATTACATGACTGGTTTCCAGTATGGTGTGGAGATTGTATGGGACTGTGGATATATTACGAAACTGGTTCCCAGTACAGTGTGGAGCTGGTATCTATTACATGACTGGTTTCCAGTACGGTGTGGAGCCGGTATTGCACTGTGTATCTATTACATGACTGGTTTCCAGTACGGTGTGGAGCCGGTATCGCACTGTGTATCTATTACATGACTGGTTTCCAGTACGGTGTGGAGCCAGTATCAGACTGTGTATCTATTACATGACTGGTTTCCAGTATTGTGTGGAGCCGGTATCGCACTGTGTATCTATTACATGACTGGTTTTCAGTACGGTGTGGAGCCGGTATTGCACTGTGTATCTATTACATGACTGGTTTCCAGTACGGTGTGGAGCCGGTATCGCACTGTGTATCTATTACATGACTGGTTTCCAGTACGGTGTGGAGCCAGTATCAGACTGTGTATCTATTACACGACTGGTTTCCAGTACGGTGTGGAGCCGGTATCGCACTGTGTATCTATTACATGACTGGTTTCCAGTACGGTGTGGAGCCAGTATCAGACTGTGTATCTATTACATGACTGGTTTCCAGTATTGTGTGGAGCCGGTATCGCACTGTGTATCTATTACACGACTGGTTTCCAGTACGGTGTGGAGCCGGTATCGCACTGTGTATCTATTACATGACTGGTTTCCAGTACGGTGTGGAGCCGGTATTGCACTGTGTATCTATTACATGACTGGTTTCCAGTACGGTGTGGAGCCGGTATCGCACTGTGTATCTATTACATGACTGGTTTCCAGTACGGTGTGGAGCCAGTATCAGACTGTGTATCTATTACATGACTGGTTTCCAGTATTGTGTGGAGCCGGTATCGCACTGTGTATCTATTACACGACTGGTTTCCAGTACGGTGTGGAGCCGGTATCGCACTGTGTATCTATTACATGACTGGTTTCCAGTACGGTGTGGAGCCGGTATCGCACTGTGTATCTATTACATGACTGGTTTCCAGTACGGTGTGGAGCCGGTATCGCACTGTGTATCTATTACACGACTGGTTTCCAGTACGGTGTGGAGCCGGTATCGCACTGTGCATCTATTACATGACTGGTTTCCAGTACGGTGTGGAGCCGGTATCGCACTGTGTATCTATTACATGACTGGTTTCCAGTACGGTGTGGAGCCGGTATCGCACTGTGTATCTATTACATGACTTGTTTCCAGTACGGTGTGGAGCCGGTATCGCACTGTGTATCTATTACACGACTGGTTTCCAGTACGGTGTGGAGCCGGTATCGCACTGTGCATCTATTACATGACTGGTTTCCAGTACGGTGTGGAGCCGGTATCGCACTGTGTATCTATTACATGACTGGTTTCCAGTACGGTGTGGAGCCGGTATCGCACTGTGTATCTATTACATGACTGGTTTCCAGTACGGTGTGGAGCCGGTATCGCACTGTGTATCTATTACATGACTGGTTTCCAGTACGGTGTGGAGCCGGTATCGCACTGTGTATCTATTACATGACTGGTTTCCAGTACGGTGTGGAGCCGGTATCGCACTGTGTATCTATTACATGACTGGTTTCCAGTACGGTGTGGAGCCGGTATCGCACTGTGTATCTATTACATGACTGGTTTCCAGTACGGTGTGGAGCCGGTATCGCACTGTGTATCTATTACACTCAGGGCAGTTTGTTCGGCTTCCGGGAGATTTTCTCTCTCACAGGACGAGAGTAAAATGCCATCAGATATCCGCACAATGTCACCACGAGGTCACAATTCCTGATATTACAGACAATTATAGCAGAACCCGAGGTAAGACTCAGACTTGTATCTAATCCCACAAAGGTCACTGGTTTTATTGGAAGTCGTAGCGGTTTATTAAAGTGTAAAAGTACAAAAAAATCTCTAAGTGTGGAAGAAATAGATGAAAGCAGAGACATTTCAGAAAGAACGCGTGTGACCGATCGCCCGCTGCCAAATGATCGTGTCCTAACCGCCCACAGAAGAACAACGTCAGAGGGAAGAACCCCAACGCCCCATCTGTATTTTATGGTTTCTCCTGGGGGGTACCGGTATTTGTGAAGGTAGCAGCGTGATGGAGCTGAAGGACCACACTCGGCTCTGTTCACACCAGCCTAAAGCCTGTTGCACACGACCGTATGTATTTTACAGTCTGCAAAAATGACATCGGTGTGTATTCCGTATTTTGCGGAACTGAACATCCTTGTCTGTAATGTGGACAATAATAGGACATGCTCTATTTCTTTGCGGAAAAAATATGGACAAAATACGGAATGCACACAGATGTCATACGGAAACAGAATGCACTCGGAGTAACTTGTTTTTTTTGCGGACTCGTTGAAGTGAATGGTTCCGCATACGGTCCGCAAAAAAAATCGGAAAGGACATGGAAAGAATATATGTTCGTGTGCAAGAGGCCTTACTTTACCGTACAATACGCGCGGATGGAATTTCCGCTGCCGATTTTTTTGTGGCTTTTGCTGCGGATTTCATCCTATGCGTTGTAATTGATGATATCCGCAGCCTAAATTGACATACTGCAGATTTAAAATCCACAACGCAGGTCAATTTACACTGCAGATTTTATTTGCACTGTGAGAATGAGATTTTGCATGCAAATTGCGCAGAATATCTGTGGTGCGGGGAAATCCCCCACGGGTATGTTCACACGTGGTGGATACCTGCGGGATCCTATTAGATGCAGATTTATCACAGAAGGACCCATAGAGACAGTATGGACGTGGGCTCCTGTATTAAACACATTGGGGGTCATTTTTAAACATTTTTACACCAGTTTTTGGTTGCATGACCCTTTTTGTACCGACTTTTTGCACAGGGCCTCCTCCGTCCAGCATTTATGGCTGGACATAGGCGTAAATGTTGTCAAAAACCTGCGCAGGTCAGGGGCAGGTCTAGTTTTCCACAAGGTACGCGCCTCGCCATAAATCAGGTGCATCTTCTGCTGGGAAACGCCAGTGCAAAAGGGGAAACTAAGGGCGGCGTAAAAAAGGCGGACTTTGTAAATGACCCCCCTGAACGCAGGGCTCCGCAGCGTTTGCTGTTGTTGGGCAGAGTTTATTGATTTTAATCTAACAGATTTATCAGGATAGAAATGACTTCAGAGGAAGCCTTGATTTAAGCCGTCGGGTTACAGCAGAATTCACATCAATCAATCTTGTTAAAGAAATGCATTTTTTATTAGCGGGAGCATAAAACCTGTGAGCGGGGAGGAGGCCGACACCGCGCGGGGCTATCCTGCAGTATGGGGGCCAGTATGGTTCAGGAGACTGATCGCAGGGGTGACTTCTGAGAACCAAAGCCCAGATTGTACAGGAGGGGAGTGATAATGTGGGGCACACAGTTATGTCGGGTGGTAGGGACTTGTCGCATGGTCCATGGACAGACACCACGAGGACCTCTGCTCAGCATCGTTCTAGTGTCCTAGGTCTCCATGAAGATCTCCGCTGGACACCACCGGTCACCGGTGAGATGCCATGATGCCCAGTGCCATCAGCTATGGCGGTCACAGCTCTGCTGCATTCAGCTGTGCTGTGTGGACAGATTTATAATCCAAGTAAATGCAATGAAGTGAATGGTGACCCGGGCATGCGTCCTGGGACACCCGCCAGCCAACGTCTGCTCAATTTTTATATATTTGGGGAAATTTTCAATGCTGTTTTTTATTCTATTTCTGCTACACTTTCATCTGGTAATATATCAGATAATGGAAATCACAATGACCACAGGGGCATGGAAACTATCGCTCATCCTGGGATTTGACACTGCAGCCCACGGAGGCATCCGTGATAGCATCCTATCTGGACCCGGGGTCAGACGAGAGGTGACAGCTGCATTGTGTGGAAGGAGAGGCGCAGAATGTGCAGTCACGGCCAGGAAAATGTTCTGTGACGCTCCTAATCAGGGTGGGTAATGGCTTCCGGCAAAGCTGGGAGTGTCTGGGATAGTCCGAGCTCATCCCATGGAAAAAGAGCTGAGGAGAAGCCATAATACGGCAGGCGAGCGTCTCACTGTCACCAGGCAGAGCTAGAGATGATGTCAGTGCAATCCACTCGGCGTGATGAATACCGCACATCCCTGCGAAGCCTGCACTTCATTAACAAAAAGCATTTGCAGGGTTTACAAGAGCCAAAAGCATTGGGAGCAGAGCCAGTAAAATGGAAATGCAATAAAGAAAAGTCACTTCTTGACACGGGAGCATTTCTATTAAGGGAGATGCAGGATAAGGAGCCCATCCCCCATCGTGTCCCTATAGCACGCCCAGCGGGCGCCGGTCATACAAGTCATCCTTGGTATTTCTTTGCGCTGATACAAGTCACAAGCCATACACAGCTGCTAGGGCGCCTTCACTTATTTGGTTGCAGACTGAAAATCAGTTCCATTTATTGGACTGGGGCTGCCTGGGCGAGAAGGGCATGGATTTCTGCAGGCTCCACTCACATGAATGGAACCCAAAAGTTCTGCAATACAATCCATGGCGTGTGAAGACGCCCTCGGGTGAACGGCCGATTGGCCAATAGCTATTCCTTCCACTGCCCAAGCACATGCAGGCTGGCCCTGGCTGAGCATGCATGTGTTCTAAATGGAAAAGTAAGCCACTGCCCAACACTCCTGACCTCGGCTCCCCCTGTATTGGATATGCTGAAATACAGTAAATGTCGGGGGGGGGGGGGACTGGAGTTGAAACACGCCATACATATCAGACATTTTTTGCACTTTTTGGTGAAATCTCCAAACTCACCATTTCTATTAACCATCCGTCTACGACAAAACACTAAATCGGCAGAGAAAAGACTGGGCAATGTGGTCAGGACCTCGGCGCAGAATGACTGGGTTTTCCAAGATTTCACTGCCAATGACAGGTTCTCAGTGTCTGATCGGTGGGGGTCTGACACCCGGGACCCCCGCTGATCAGCTCTTTGAGAAGGCATGGACTTCCCTGTGAGCGGCATGGACTTCCCTGTGGTGACGGTGCCAAAGCCTCTCCCCCCCCCCCCCCGCTGGGTAACGCTGGTACAGAGCGCCCGATCACTTGACGTTTTGGGTGGATTCCTCTCATACTGGTGACCGTTCTTACTGCTGCTCCAGGCGCCAGGATCCCATCATCCCTGTGAAGGGCGTAAACCCTGAATAATCACTGCAGGAAACCTATATTATGGTGCCACGGAGCCGTGTCCGGCAGAGGTGCCGAGCCGTCCAGGACACTGTTCACACCCTCCTGTCTGTACCAGAGGAACATAAGGGAGATGGAGCGCAATCTGCCGAGCATCATGTTCAGCCACAAACTGCTCCTCTGGTTGTTGTTTTGCCAGTTTGCTGAGATCTGAATGTTCTCTTCCTAAAGCCGCTTTCACACGACCGTATGGAAATCCGTGCGTATTGCGGATAATACACCATCCAGATCTGCAGTCTATTCCTTCCTGCATTTAATTTGTGTATTTTCTTCTAAAAAACTCAGACATTCTGCGGATTTCATATACTGACGAAAATTATCTGCCCATGTGAATAGCCCTAATCATCAACCTTAGCAGCGGATTCAGGGTCATAGAAGCGTGTACGGCGCGTGTGACAGAGAAAGAACATGTGTACAACACGGAACCGCAGCCCTGAATCCTGCATCATACAATGTCCGCCCCTGAGCCCCAATATACTGATATATATATAATTATATGAACAGTGCAGTCACTGTGTACATACATTACTTATCCTGAGTTACAGCCTGTATTATACTCCAGAGCTGCACTCACTATTCTGCTGGTGCACTCACTGTGTACATACATTACTTATCCTGTACTGATCCTGAGTTACATCCTGTATTATACTCCAGAGCTGCACTCACTATTCTGCTGGTGCAGTCACTGTGTACATACATTACTTATCCTGTACTGATCCTGAGTTACATCCTGTATTATACTCCAGAGCTGCACTCACTATTCTGCTGGCGCAGTCACTGTGTACATACATTACTTATCCTGTACTGATCCTGAGTTACATCCTGTATTATACTCCAGAGCTGCACTCACTATTCTGCTGGTGCAGTCACTGTGTACATACATTACTTATCCTGTACTGATCCTGAGTTACATCCTGTATTATACTCCAGAGCTGCACTCACTATTCTGCTGGTGGGGTCATTGTGTACATACATTACTTATCCTGTACTGATCCTGAGTTACATCCTGTATTATACTCCAGAGCTGCACTCACTATTCTGCTGGTGCAGTCACTGTGTACATACATTACTTATCCTGTACTGATCCTGAGTTACATCCTGTATTATACTCCAGAGCTGCACTCACTATTCTGCTGGTGCAGTCACTGTGTACATACATTACTTATCCTGTACTGATCCTGAGTTACATCCTGTATTATACTCCAGAGCTGCACTCACTATTCTGCTGGTGCAGTCACTGTGTACATACATTACTTATCCTGTACTGATCCTGCGTTATCTCCTGTATTATACTCCAGAGCTGCACTCACTATTCTGCTGGTGCAGTCACTGTGTACATACATTACTTATCCTGTATTATACTCCAGAGCTGCGCTCACTATTCTGCTGGTGGAGTCACTGTGTACATACATTACTTATCCTGTATTATACTCCAGAGCTGCGCTCACTATTCTGCTGGTGGAGTCACTGTGTACATACATTACTTATCCTGTACTGGTCCTGAGTTACATCCTGTATTATACTCCAGAGCTGCACTCACTATTCTGCTGGTGCAGTCACTGTGTACATACATTACTTATCCTGTATTTCTTTTATTAAAATTTTAAAACAAACAGATAAATAAATATATAAAACAGAGACCAAACCAACCATACAGGACATGATGCTCCTCAGCGCGGCGCAGACAGCACCGGTCCAGCCCACTCGCCACAGAACACCAGCTATGTACAATATTTACAATATCTATGTACATGTACTAACCTTCCTGGTCCGGTTGCACCTACCTACACTTAACAAATACAGAAGTTAAACTTACAAAAAGCCCACCCACCACCACCCCAATGCAACACACAATTTTTTTTTTTTTTTTTTTTTTTTTTATAATATATATATATATATATATATATATATATATATATATATATTTATTTTTTTTTTATTTTTTTGGTCCCTGAGCTGGTCCCGCATCCCATGCCCCCAGTACATGATAACAGACGTCCATGAACCAGCCCAGGATTTTCTTATATGTCCCAAAGTCCCCAATGTTCCATGGAACCCTCCCCCCATTTACCCACCACCCAACCTAACACTACACCCGACAACTCAACCTATACAAATATATATATAGACATAAAGACATATAAACTACATTACATAGTACATTACATAGTAGACCTTACCCTCACCACCCACCGTGAGGCTTTTCAGCCACACACAACCCATTAAAGCCCAAGTTTGGCGCCTGCAAGCCCTATGTCCTCATACAGCCACCAAACAAAACAAAAATCTACAGTGTCAGCTTCAGCCCACCACCGGGAGGGGAGACAACAGGCTAGGGTACCCTAAAGGCAAAACCCCTCCAGAGGAGAGAGGCTCTACCCGCCCCCAACCTCTCGTACTCCAGAGAGCGCACCTTCACCAGGTCTCCGAGAATGTTCCTAACCACCTCATCCTCGGGGAGGATTTTGCGTTGCGTCGAAACTAAACACCGTGCATGCCACGTGTAGTACCTGACCACTGAGCTGACTAGGAATAAAGTGCAAAGGTCCCTACCACCCAGGTGTCTGAATGCTCCATAGGCCCATTCCGCATAGGAGAGAGTGACCAGCCTAGGCCAGCCAATGGAGGTCCCCACCCTGGTGTAAACCTCTGTGTTAAAGGGACAATGAAGCAGGAAGTGGTCCATGCTTTCCAGCACACCACCGCACTCCTCACGGGGACACCCCCTGTCCTCAGAGCTCCTACACTTCAGATTGTCCCTCACACACAGTTTCCCATGGAAGCAGCGCCAAGTCAAGTCAAAGAACTTCAAGGGGATCCTATTGGAATTTAAAAGCCGTAACCCAACCCTCAGATCCCGACCTGGGCAGTCCCTGAGGGCCAGAGGTTTCTGGAAATGGGTCAACAGAACCCTCTGGTCAAGGAGTCTCCTTGACTGAGTCCTGATTTCCCACATCCCCAGACCCCACCGACGTAATACCTTCAGAACCAGGGCAGCATAAGCCGGGAGATGCCCATGTGGTGTGCGGAGATCCTTCACTTGCCCCCCTGTCTCCCATTCCTGGAAGAAAGGCCGAAACCATCCCCGACAGGAGGCTACCCACAGAGGAGCCCTCTCTTGCCAGAGGTTCGAGAGATTAATCTTAATAAAGGTGTTCACCAGGAACACCACAGGGTTGACCATACCCAACCCTCCTAGTCTCCTCGTACGGTAAGTAACCTCCCTCTTGACAAGGTTCAGTCTGCTTCCCCATAACATCTGGAAGAACAGACTGTAGACCCGAGTCCAGAAAGGTTCCGGCAAGACGCACACACTGCCCAGATATAACAGCAAAGGGATCAGGTAGGTTTTGATAATGTTCACCCTTTCCCTGAGGGTTAAAGACCAACCCTTCCACTGGTCCACCTTCTGAGCGGCAATCTTAAGCCTGCTATCCCAATTTTGATGGGGGTAATCCCCCTGGCCAAATTCAATGCCGAGGACTTTTGTAGATTCCTGGGGCTCTGGAAGGGTGTCCGGGAGATCAAAACCAGGATCTCCACCTCCCAGCCAGAGACTCTCACACTTATCTCGGTTGATCTTGGACCCAGATGACTCTGAGTAGCGCTCTACCTCAGACAGTACCCACTCTGCCTCCCCTCTTGAAGACACAAAGATAGTTACGTCATCAGCATACGCCACCACCCTCAGTGTAGTCTCCGGAGCCGCCCGGTCCATCCCGATGCCCGCCAACGGCCCACGATCAACCCCTCTAAGGAAGGGATCGATCGCGAACACGTACAAAAGCGGGCTCAGAGGACAACCCTGGCGAACCCCAGATCCCACCCCAAAAGGACGCCCAATCCAACCATTCACAAGCGGGAAACTCTCTGCCCCTGCATACAAGGTCTTAAGCCAATCAACAAACCCCCCGGGCAGGCCATATCTCAGAAGGACAGACCAGAGGTACTCGTGGTTAACACGATCAAATGCTTTTGCCTGATCCAAGGACAGCATGTACCCCTTCCAGTGACCTGCCCTGCCCTGCTCCACGGCCTCCCGGACACTGAGCACAGCACTAAAAGTACTGTGGCCGGGAACAGAGCAATGCTGGGCCCCAGAAAGGAGCTGGGGTGCAAACTTCACCAGCCGATTAAATAGCACCTTTGCCAAAATCTTTCTGTCCACACCGAGGAGCGCTATGGGACGCCAATTCTCAATGTGGAAAGGATCTTTACCCTTTGACAGGATGATCAGGGCCGACCTCCTCATTGACTTTGGTAGAGTACCCGAGGAGAGACACTCATTTAATACCTCAGTCAAGAGGGGAACTAAGGTGTCCTTAAAGGTCTTGTAAAACTCAGATGTTAAGCCATCCGGACCAGGTGATTTTTTGGGAGCAAGCCCCTCAATCACCAGACTGACTTCCTCTTCACTGATCATTTCCGTCAAACCGTCGAGAGAGGGGTCTACCCCTGGTTCAGGGACAGTTTCAGTCAGGAAAGCCGATATCTTATCACGATCAAGATCCCTCCTTGCCATGAGATGTGAGTAAAAGGATCTGACAACCTCCAGGATCCCTGATCTGGACCTTCTCAGAGAACCCGTACTATCAATCAGTCCTGACACAATCTTACTACTCACTGACATCCTGCAGTTTTTGTAAGGGTCGGGCGAGCGGTATTTCCCGTAATCCCTCTCAAAAACCAAAGATGCGTGCCTATCGTACTGACACCTCATAAGCAAAGACTTCACTCTGGAGATCTCCTCACGGCTACCCCCAGTCGAGACAAGACGTTCGAGTTTCCTCCTCAGGCCCTGATACAGGCGATACTTACTCAGACTCCTGAGGCTCGAGAGCTGGCGGAAGAATCTCCCCACCCTTTCCTTGAAGATCTCCCACCACTCAGACTTACTGCCGCAGAGATCCAGCAATGGTACCTGGCTCTGAACGAAATCCTCAAAGGACTGTCTTATCTCCGCTTCTTCCAAGAGAGACGAATTGAGCCTCCAGTAGCCCCTTCCCATTCGGGGGGTCTCTGCAACATTCAGAGAAAACAAAATCATACAGTGGTCGGAGAACTCCACCTCCACAGCGGACACGGCTGAAGAGACGGCTTCCTCCTTTAAATAAAACCTGTCTATTCTAGACCTACAACTAGCCCTATGATAGGTGAACCCCGGGTGGCCTGGGGTGTGCCGGATGTGGACATCCACCAGACGAGCCTCACTAGCTATTTTATTAAGCGCAACGCTGTCGTAAGTCAGCTTGTCCCTGGAACCTCCCCTATCCTGGGGCCTCGTGACAGTATTGAAGTCCCCTCCAAAGACCACCTGCCGACTTGTAAAAAGATAGGGCTTGATCCTCATGAAGAGACACTTACGGTCCCACTTGGACTGGGGACCATAGATGTTAATTAGACGAAGTTCTTGTCCCCTCATGAGGACATCCAGGATCAGGCACCTCCCCATTTCTAATTCAATAACCCGTCGGCATTCTACCGGTGCAGTAAAAAGGACTGCCACCCCGCTATACGGCTCGGCCGCAAGAGACCAGTAGGAGGATCCGCGTCGCCACTCCCTTTTAGCTTTAAATACAGATGCCAAATCTGGCAGCCTGGTCTCCTGCAAAAACAAAATGTCAGCTTCAACCCGGCTGAAAAAATCAAAGGCCGCAAATCTAGCCGTATCTGACTTAATGCTGGCGACATTAATGGACGCCAGCGTCAACGGAGTGAGTGCCGCCATCATGGGTGATTGAATTAGATGGCTTTCTTTTCCCACTGCCCCCACCAACTTTTTCATCAGATGATGGCTTACCCCTCTTCAAACAAACAGATGTGTCCATTTCACCTCTGCCCTTGTGCTCTGACTCCAAGCCAGCCCCCACCCCTGAGGACATGTTTTCCCCAGTAGAAGGAGGCTCGGCGTCCCCCGCAGGCCCAGGTGTCACCGCGACTCCCGAAACCTCCCCACCGGCTCCCTCCCCTGAGGAGGGGGAGGTGTCACCAATGGCTTGGAACCGGTTTGAGAGACTAATCAGAGGGGGGTTGGTTGTACCTTCCTTTGGCATCTGGCGGGTGGGAGAAGATCTTAAATCTCCCTTTTTCCCTGTACGTTTATTACCCTGCTTTTGCCATCCCCCACTTCCCCTGTCATGGGGGGATAATGAGGAGATGGCACCTTCCTCTTCCTGGATCCTCCTAATTTCCTCATCCAGCTCACTGTCCCTTTGGGCCTCAGCAGTAGCAGCAGTCTCAGGGGTGAGATCAGGGGTCATCCCAGCTTCCCCAGTTGCCTGAGGTTCCCGGGATTCACCCATCTCCCTCTCCCTTCGGCGATTTTCCTGACGCCTCAGTTGGGCAGGCGTCTTTTGCTTACTTTTCTTCCCTGGCCCCTCTGTTCCTTCACTTCTGCCAGCCCCTGCCCCAGTAGAATTGGCCTCACGGCTTCCTCCCGCCGGGGCATTGACCGCATTGGCAAAGGAATGAGGGCAGCGACTGAATGGGTGACCTAAGTCACCACACAGGTGACACCTAATCTCTGCACATGATGCAGCGAGGTGGCCAATCTCCCCACACAGCGCGCACTTCTGTACAGTGCAGTTAGCACTGAAGTGTGTGGGGCTGCCGCATCTGTGACAGAGCTTCGGCTGACCCTGGTAGAAAATCTGGATGCGATCCCTTCCAAGGAAGGTGGCAGATGGTATGTGAGTAACTGTGTTTCCTAAAAGCCTAAGTTTTACCATGAACGTCCAGGCCCCAGACCAGATGCCATGTTCATCCCTGTTCTTCTTGGGAACCTCCACCACCTCCCCATATCGGCCGAGCCACGTCATGATGTCAATACACGAGAGTGACTCGTTACGGGTTAGAACGGTCACCCTCTTCACATTGTTCTGACGAGACACTGCCTGGACGGCAAAATCTCGCCAGCTGGGCTCGTCCTTTGCCATCTCATAGTTCGACCAGAAGAGCTCAAGTCCCTCCGGCCGAACAAAGCTGACATCGAACTCAGGGGTCCCATAGGGATGTATCAAGGCGTAGATGTCTGTCGCCTTGAAGCCCATCTTTAGAAGGAGCTCAACAACTTCTGATCTTGAAGGACATGTATCACTGCCCCTCCACCTCAGACGGACCACATTCCTACGGAGAGCACCCTGCCCAGCTGTCGGGAGGGACCACGTGGTCTCCCCGCTCCTTTGCTCTCGGAAGGCTGAGAGGCCATGCCTATCTATCCAAAAGGATAGATCAACCTCCCTCCCCTCTACATTGATTGTGCTCTCCCCTCTCTTTAGAGCCTCCAGAAGACGCCGCTGCAAAACGCCGTCCCCAGAGCCAGAGGACAAGGAGGGTCCCCTACTCACCCCGGCTGTGACAGTAGCAAAACTGCGCACAGGGGCTGCCACAGCCGGGGGGGCAACCGGACCAGGTTCCACACCCTCCCCACTTACCAAAGACCCTCCACCACCCACTTCCATATCTTCCATCCCCAAACCAGCCTTACTTACAACAGATTCTGCGACCTCCCTTCCTTCCCTCCTAACACCATTCACTCCACCATCCAAACCCCCAGACATATTTTTATTAAAAATAATTTTCTGCCCCCCACCTGCTCCCTCACTCATACTGGCTGAACCGGTGTGTTTTGGTGTAATTATTGGTACCTCAGCATCACTGGGCCCTGGGGTCGGAGCTGCCCCCAAAAGATAGGCCACAGCTCCAACCCCACTTTTATCATTGCCCTCCGCTTCCTCAGTACTACCATTTACAACTTTTGGGCGCCGCTGATCTATTACCGGGCGCCGCTGATCCAAACGCTGCTGATCTGTTCTTTCATGGCGCCGCTCATCTGGACCAGCAGCGCCAATACAAAACAAAGGCTTTGGCCTCAGTTCTTGACCTTCATTGGGAGGCGTAACCGTCATAGCTCCGACAGCTCCTTCATGCCTCTGCTGGCCCGAGGGAACAGCGTCATCAGCGGTTGGAGCCATCGGAGCTCCTGCAGCCATCTGTGGCGTGGAGCCACCCCCTCCTCCCATCAGGGAGCAAACTCCAGCGCCAGAGATTTTTCTCTCATCCTCCGCAGTAACCTTCCTGTCCGGCTTTTCAGCCGGTGTCGCACCAGCTCCATCCCCGTTACTGCAAACAGAGACGGAGCTCACCACCATATCGGATACCTCGCTCTCCCCTCTCTCCTGCACCGAGTCCACTGCAGGACACGGGCTGGGCTGAGAAGAGGGGCTAATACAGTGAGCCGGCCCTGCGGTCGACCCGGGGGTCCCAGGGAGGGGGGTGTATACATGTCTTACCTGCTCCTGGAGCTTGGTCTTCTTAGCCTTTTTCTTTCCTTCCCCAGGCGTCTCCGGTGGCAACTCATCACCAAAGCATAAGTCCTGGAAACGCACTGGGGACTCCAGGAGCTGGATCTCCTCCACTAGGGCCCCTCCCGGGCTGCAGGTCTCATACTCATCCCCCGAGCCGCAGCTGGGTGACCTTGCTATTTGGCGTGCAGGGGGCCCACTGTACGGAATCTGCTCCTGCAGGCTGCCAGGTGGATCTTGCTGGTCATCATCATCATCCTCCTCCTGCACGACTGGTTCCTTCTCCACCTGGCTGTCAGGCTGCTGCCCCATCTGCCCCTTCTCCTCCGCCATCTTCCGAAAACGTTCCTCGTTTAGGAGTTTTTCCTTAAACGGGCCGCTTTTATCTCGGAGTACAGTCCGCCTTTGCTCAATCTCGCCAATGTCAGCTTGTAGCTGCTTTATTTGGTTCTCCAGCCCCTGCTTCTTCCTCTTTGGGGCCACTCCAACACAAGACCTCAAGCCGCGCAGCTCCTCCCGGAGCCTCCTCAGGGTCTTAGTCGCGTCTTCGTACTCACGGAGGTGGCTCATGACCCGGGATCCGTAGGTGGAAATGGACTCCCGGGCCCTCAGTACGCCCCAGCCTTCCTCCTCAAGATCTGCTTCACCTCCGTGAACACTCGGCTTTTGCTGGGCCCCGGAAGGGCCACTCTCACCCATGCTGGCATTCGGGTCCTCCTTAGCGGATCCAGCCTTGCGGCTCTTCCTACTACCCTCAGACTCAGGGGAGACAGAAGCCACATTACTGCGACTCCTGCCAGATCTTCTTACCCCTGAGTCCTCCATGCAGGCCAAACGCTGGCTTCTCCTGTCCCCTGAAGGCCTGCCGCTGGGAACAGGAGCCTGGGGCTTGCTTCCCTCGCTCATGCCTGAGAACCCACTCTCCCCCTGGGGAGGAGAGAGCCGGCCTCAGGTGGATAGATTTTCCTCCAAACGCTCAGGAGCAGCAGCAGCAGCTACACACAGCCACAGGCGACCACACCCACAGGTAATCGCAGCTCAGGAACAGCTGGTCCAGAGCTGCACTCACTATTCTGCTGGTGGAGTCACTGTGTACATACATTACTTATCCTGTATTATACTCCAGAGCTGCGCTCACTATTCTGCTGGTGGAGTCACTGTGTACATACATTACTTATCCTGTACTGGTCCTGAGTTACATCCTGTATTATACTCCAGAGCTGCACTCACTATTCTGCTGGTGCAGTCACTGTGTACATACATTACTTATCCTGTATTATACTCCAGAGCTGCGCTCACTATTCTGCTGGTGGAGTCACTGTGTACATACATTACTTATCCTGTATTATACTCCAGAGCTGCGCTCACTATTCTGCTGGTGGAGTCACTGTGTACATACATTACTTATCCTGTACTGGTCCTGAGTTACATCCTGTATTATACTCCAGAGCTGCACTCACTATTCTGCTGGTGCAGTCACTGTGTACATACATTACTTATCCTGTATTATACTCCAGAGCTGCGCTCACTATTCTGCTGGTGGAGTCACTGTGTACATACATTACTTATCCTGTACTGATCCTGAGTTACATCCTGTATTATACTCCAGAGCTGCACTCACTATTCTGCTGGTGCAGTCACTGTGTACATACATTACTTATCCTGTACTGATCCTGAGTTACATCCTGTATTATACTCCAGAGCTGCAGTCACTGTGTACATACATTACTTATCCTGTACTGATCCTGAGTTACATCATGTATTATACTCGAGAGCTGCACTCACTATTCTGCTGGTGCAGTCACTGTGTACATACATTACTTATCCTGTACTGATCCTGAGTTACATCCTGTATTATACTCCAGAGCTGCACTCACTATTCTGCTGGTGCAGTCACTGTGTACATACATTACTTATCCTGTACTGATCCTGAATTACATCCTGTATTATACTCCAGAGCTGCACTCACTATTCTGCTGGTGCAGTCACTGTGTACATACATTACTTATCCTGTACTGATCCTGAGTTACATCCTGTATTATACTCCAGAGCTGCACTCACTATTCTACTGGTGCAGACACTGTGTACAGACATTACTCAGCCTGTACTGATCCTGTATTATACTCCAGAGCTACATTCATAATTCTGCAGTCTTCACAGTGGCGATTTGCATTCCTATACCAGCCCTCTGCATTCTAGGAATAGAGATGTTAGGGGGATGAGAACGTATTTACCCCACGTACATACAAGTAGTACTGAACGCTCCCTACTGATCCCCGGAGCTGACAGCCACAGACCGTCCTCTCTGGTTTATCACTGTGCATTATTTCTATTCACTTTCATTTTCACCCTAATTTTATGGCAGAATCACGAGGAGAGGCGGCAGACAGGAGGCTACAGCCGAGCACTGTCTGAAATAGACAACATACATGTCAGTACAAGAGGGTGGAAAACTGAGGGATAACCCTGAGGGGAACGATGGCCGCCGTGACTACAAGGTCCGGCTGGTCCCTCGAAGGACCCCCCGGTGGGCACCATCTCTGACACTGGCCTCCATCTTTCATGTGATGTAAAACCTTTTTTGCGTTTTCCCCCTGACATGCTAGTGTGAACCTGGCCTGACGTGAGCCTCGCTCTTCCCTGAAGTCACAAAAGCACAAAGAGCCTAGTAAAACCCGAGAACAATATCTGCACAATGCCGCGTCTCAGGAAACCAAGGTTTTCTATTCAGCAGCCGAGTTGTCATGGCAACCACGCACGGCAAAATGCAGAATGAGAGTAACTTAAAGGGAGCTGGCAGGTGGAAGTGCAGGATTGGGGGAGAAAACGTCCGTGTATGAGGTTACTGGTCAGACGTGCAGGGGTGAGCACAGTGACTGCGCACACACGAGATACAGACACGTGCACAGTGAGTGCAAACACCTGAGATACAAACGCGTGCACAGTGACTGCGCACACAGAAGATACAGGAGCGTGCAGAGTGACTGCGCACACACGAGATACAGGCGCATGCACAGTGAGTGCAAACACCTGAGATACAGACACGTGCACACTGACTGCGCACACACGAGATACAGGCGCATGCACAGTGAGTGCAAACACCTGAGATACAGACACGTGCACACTGACTGCGCACACACGAGATACAGGCGCGTGCAGAGTGACTGCGCACACACAAGATACAGGCGCATGCACAGCGAGTGCAAACACCTGAGATACAGACGCGTGCACAGTGACTGCGCACACAGAAGATACAGGAGCGTGCAGAGTGACTGCGCACACACGAGATACAGGAGCGCGCACAGTGACTGCGCACACACGAGATACAGGAGCGTGCACAGTGACTGCGCACACAGGCGATACAGGCGCGTGCACAGTGACTGCGCACACACGAGATACAGGCGCGTGCAGAGTGAGTGCAAACACACGAGATACAGGAGCGCGCACAGTGACTGCGCACACACGAGATACAGGAGCGTGCACAGTGACTGCGCACACAGGCGATACAGGCGCGTGCACAGTGACTGCGCACACACGAGATACAGGCGCGTGCAGAGTGAGTGCAAACACCTGAGATACAGACACGTGCACAGTGAGTGCGCACACACGAGAAACAGACACGTGCACAGTGAGTGCGCTCACACGAGATACAGGCGCGTGCAGAGTGAGTGCAAACACCTGAGATACAGACACGTGCACAGTGAGTGCGCACACACGAGAAACAGACACGTGCACAGTGAGTGCGCTCACACGAGATACAGGCGCGTGCAGAGTGAGTGCGCACACAGGCGATACAGGCGCGTGCAGTGAGTGCAAACACCTGAGATACAGACACGTGCACAGTGAGTGCGCACACACAAAATACAGGAGCGTGCACAGTGAGTGCGCACACACGAGATACAGGCGCGTGCACAGTAACTGCGCACACACGAGATACAGGCGCGTGCACAGTAACTGCGCACACACGAGATACAGGCGCACACAATGAAGACAAGGCCTTGTGGACACAGCATTGCGGTAAATCAATAATACTGTACCCACACAAACCTACAGGCCCACCGCCTACCGCTTCGTGCCACCAGTGTCATGCAAAGGCGTATGTGGTAAAATCCTGGCATGTTCCATCACTTGGCATATTGGGCTGTGCCAGCACCCAGACCAGGGCTTTCTGACGGAGGTTACCGATTCTTAAAAACTGTAAGAATGGCGCCTACTGCACCTGTGTTCTTACAGAAATGTCGGATTGCTGCAAAACTCAGCATGCAGATGTGCAAAGGATTTCAGGGGTGGTCTGATTAGACACTGGGACAAAAAAGTGCTCCCCCTACTGCCCTATAAAAAAAAAAGCTCTCAGAGGCTACTTTTGGGTAGTGCACCTATTTGTGAGAGATCTGCTAGACGTGCCTCCACAATTCACTTGAAGACATATTGTGCAGTTGACAGACGTTGTTTCGATGAATTGCCCACCATCCAGCCCATTCTGATCTAGATGATAGGAGGTGCTGAGAACACTCGTTCGGCAGGATAATGCTCGTCCTCACAAACAGAAGGGTTTCCCAGGAAAGTCTCCTTCAGGTTACACGTCCTTGGCTGCCCGGTCACCAGATTTATCACCAATCCAGCATTTATGGAACGCAGCTGTGACATCTGCCGGCAATTCACCAGCATCCTGCCAGTACAGTGGTCTCCGTGGCCTCCTGCTTTCCTTTCTGTCCTGATTAGGACCCAGCTTGTGCTGTTCTGTGTAGGCCACACCTTTGTCAGATATCTTCAGAGAACTGGCCCTTTGCCAGATGGAATAGCATTTATTTCTAAAGCCACCAAAAGTACAAGATATTCATAATAAAGTTCTTTCTTTCTGGCCATTTTAAGAGCATAAAGATACAAAAGTTGGTGCTCCGGGTACTCAAATCACTCACTGCTCCCTAAGGCCTCAGTCCCGCGTCCCGCTCCGTTTGACGCCAGTGAAAAAACAGTCAGTGTTTTATCCGTGAAGATGTCCATGAAGGGTCCGGTTCTGGTCCAATCATGTGACGATGTATACTTACCTGCGCCCCACGCCGGCCCCATCTTGCGGTCCCCGGCTACAGCGGTGATGCGCTCGCTGCTTTTGGACAAATGTAAATTTTATTATTTTCTTTCCAAATCCTTGAACTTCTTTGTGCTGCAACAAATCCTCTCAGATTTCAAGATCTCTGCATCGCAACGGCTGTCCTCCGTGCCTGAATCAGCAGAATGTGCGCAGACAGGGCGAGCCGCAGAACCGCGTGTGTGCGCTCCTACATGGGGCTCATTGTATGACTACGGTATGGAAACACACAAGCATTTTGATTGCAGGGAAGCTTCTTACAGATGCACAATCCAATTGGTCAATGCCAATCAGCATCCGTCAGATGGCGCAGAGCACAATTTTTCATACGGCGGCACATGGAGCGCGGATTAGTAAAAACCTCATCGCAAAAATCTAGCATCACGCGGAGGTACCGTGCTTAAAGCAAATGCCACATTCAGATCACACAGATCTGCAGGCATCCGATCGGCAAAGCCTCTGTAGTCAGCGATGACAGGGCGGCCATTAATCAGGCAGTAATTAGAGTGTAACAGGGCGCATGCGGCCGGTCGTTATCCCTCGCCCTAATGAATGGCAGAGATTGAACGCCTGACAAAAGGAATGTTTATTTAAGCCATGCAGATCGGCCGCTCGACCTCCTTCAAGTGTGTAAACAAATTAATGAACGGCAGGCGCCCCCCTTCCCCCCCCCAGTGTACACTGGGCCCTCCATTAGGTTACTGCTGTATTAGGGGATGATGTTCTGGGCCGTGTAGTGACTCAATGTAAAGCCTCATGCAGACGTCCATGGAACACGGTCCGTGAGATACCGGACTGGCATTGCAGGAGCGCACGGCATCATTGGTTGCTATGCCAGTCCGGTACCTCACGGACCGTGTTCCATGGACGTCTGCATGAGGCATAACACAGCGCCTCTGTCTTTACCGGAGAGATTGCGGGAGAATCCAGAACAATGAATAATGCGCTAATTAACAGCCTCACTGGAACTAATCGCTTATGGAATAAAATAATTTCCTTGCATCTGTTTAAGCGGCCGTCCTCAGAGACCTCGCCGCGTCGTTCACGCCGCATCGCTCGCCCCAGCAGTTATCCATCATTCCAGGGCGGATCAGACAGAAGTGATTTGTAAGAGATCCTAGCAATGATTCTGAGGGGGCTCCCAGAGACAAGGATGATGGGAGTGATAACACTGCGTTATGTCAGTAGGTGCTGGTCGCTGGCCTAGATTTCAGGTATAGGCTCCATTCACACATCCACAATTCCATTCTGCATTTTGCGGAACGGAATTGCAGACCCATCCATTTCTATGGGGCCGCACAACGTGCGGAACCGCACTTCAGGGTCCGTAATTCCGATCCAGAAAAAAATAGAACATGCCCTATTCTCTTAGTGCCGGCAATGTGCAGTCCGCAAAATGCGGAACGCACATTACCGCTGCCGCAAAACACACACAGATGTGTGAATGGACCCTTAACCTACACTGGTTTTCTGGCAGAAGTGATCATAAACTGGTCAAGCCACATAGTCCCCGCGCCCTCCACTTCACGCTCCGCCCTCATTTTAGAAAAGTGGCGAGTGCGGCATAAAAAGGGGGGAAGTTGCAAATCTTTTAACATGATGAGCCTTGTGCAAATATGTGTGACTTTTCTACACCAGAGCAGTGTCATGAAAGTGTTAATAAATTTCCCCTGTGAGTGACAGGGCGATTAGATGTGGAGCTTCTGGCAGCAGAGATGATGGGAGTGATACGCTGTGTAAGGGCTGAAGAATGATAGTCACGTCCGGGTGCCGTGCGGGCGTAGGACAGACAGCGCCCGGGCCAATTCACAGACCGTCGTATCATGCACCATCCAGCTCCAATTTTCCCACAAGAGTCATTGGGGATCATTTATTGAGGTCGTCGCCTAAAAATAGTCGCAAAGGGCATTTTTATGGCAAGTACGACAGATAGAAGGATGGGAACGGGTGGGGGCGGCGCAGGGGTGTGTTGGGGGCTGCGCTGGGGCAGAACGCTGGCCTGGCAAATTGGCAACTTTTTCTCTTAGGCGAAAAAGTAGACTAAGGCCTTATGCACACGACCGTTCCGTTTTTTGTGGTCCGCAAATTGAGGATCTGCAAAACACATAAGCCGCCCGCATGCCTTCCACAATTTGTAGAACAGAACGGAGTGCTGTCCGCATCTTTTGCGGCCCCATTGAAGTGAATGGGTCCGCACCCGAGCCGCAAAAATGGCTCGGATGCGGACCAGAACAACGGCCGTGTGCATGAGGCATAAGGCTACTTTCACACTTGCGGCAGAGTAATCCGGCAAGCAGTTCTGTCGCCGGAACGGCCTGCCAGATCCGGGAATCTGCATGCAACCGGACAGCATTTATAGACGAATACGGATGCGGGTCCGTCTCACGAATGCATTGCAAGAACGGATCCGTCTGTCTGTTTGTCATGCGAACAAACGGATCCGTTTTGATTTTTTTGAAAAAAAAAATTCGGTCTGCGCATGCACAAACCGGAAGGACGGATCCGGCATTGCGGTATTTTGAATGCTGGATCTGGCACTAATACATTCCTATGGAAAAAAATGCAGTCTTCCGGATTTTTGGCCGGAGATAAAATGGTAGCATGCTGCGGTATTATCTCCGTCCTGATCAGTCAAGAAGACTGACCTGAAGACATCCTGATCAGTGATGGCCAGTTCGCAGTGTTTGCCGACGAACACATGCGATCTGCCATCTTTATTCCCAAGCCCAGCGATGCAGATGTAAGGCCTTACCTGTGCCTGCACCGCGAGCCGCTCTGAAACACAAGCGGTCACCGGGGAACACTGCGAACTGGCCATCACTGATCCTGATGCATCCTGGACGGATCGCTCTCCATTCAGAATGCATGGGGATAAAACTGATCAGTTCTTTTCCGGTATTGAGCCCCTAGGACGGAACTCAGCGCCGGATAAGAAAAACCCTAGTGTGAAAGTAGCCTAAAAACGATGCCAGGCGCACGGGCTGCCATATATGCGCCTGATTTATGACGAGGTGCATACTAGGTAGCTGTATACTACCACAGCACAGGGAGACAATTAAGACCGCTGTAAAAAGCCGTCTTAGTAAATGCCCCCCATTTATGGTCTATTTAAAAGCTTGTCAGCGTTTACCGCCTGAATACGCCCAGGACAAGCTATAATCAGGCCGCTCCTCTGCACCGGTTTAGTCTCCGCTCACATTCTTCTGACCCTGCGAATATCAGAACTGCTTTCTGGTTGATGCTGGCACACAGTCCGATACCGACGATACATTCAGTGTCAGTCATGAGACAGGCCGCCATGAATGCTCTGCTGCTGATAATTCCCAGTCCGAGGGGACAGGATTTAGATGTTATCCATGCTATTTGAAGGCAGATCACAGCCAATCCCAGGGAGCTCACAAAGCTCCACATCAGAACACTAAACCCCCCATTTCTCCAACCTCAAGACTCCCTTTCATGCCGCACTAAGCGCTGTGACTGAAGGAAGCGTTAATCATCCATCAGAACCTGGCACAGTTCACATCACGCATCGCCTCGAAGCCGGGAGCGCAGATCTACTTATCACCCGGATGACAAGTGGCAATGGACGGCGCTATGTGCCCGATATATGGGACCATGAGACGTCTACAGTCTCCACTGCAGTCCAATGTGCGCCTCATCCGGCCATGGTTGCTAAAAAATTTAGGCCAAATTATTATTCAGATTGACAGTCCTTCCAAAAGACCTGCCGGCCGTCCCTCTTGTGCCAGACGTCTTTCTATGAAGTACTCCAGGCTGTAAGCTCTTGAGACATGACAAAGCCACTCGACCCATTCCCAGTCTTCAGCTGTGGCTGGCAGATCGTCTAAGGATCCATTCACAGTCCGCATCCGTTCAGCAATTTTGCAGAGTGTGCAGAGCCATTCATCCGCACTTCCGTCCTATTCTTGTCCGCAGACACGGACAAGAAAATACATTTCTATTAGGCCTCATGCACACGGTCCGCAATATGCAGGCACCGGACGTGTGCTCCCCGCTTTACTAGAATGGGTCCGCAATCCGGAGCTGCGGTGCGGAACGGAGGCACGGAAGCACTATGGAGTGCTTACGTGGTGTTTCTGTCCGCGCCTCCACACCGCAAAAAAATAGAACTTGTTCTATTTTTTTGCGGTGCAAACAGATCACGGACCCATTGAAGTTGAATGGGTCTCGATCCGTCCCGGCTGCTGCATAGACGTTGCCCGTGAGTTGGGGAACGCAAATTGCGGTCCCCAAGGCACGGAACGGCCGTGTGCAAGAGGCCTTATAGTGCCGGCAATGTGTGATCTGCAAAATGCGGAACGCACATGGCTGGTGTCCGTGTTTTGCGGATCCACAATTTGTGGACCGCAAAACACTTGCAGACGTGTGAATGGACCCTTAGGCTGTGTTCAGACAGCGCTCTTGGCGCATTTCTTGCCTCGATGCCAATAGCTGTGCAGCAAAAACTTCATCCGTCTTACTGTTAAAGGTGGCAATGTCAGCAGCGGTGGAACTGCGGCAAATAGTGGTAAAACCGAGGCGCAGTTCTCACCCTTTCCACTGGCATTTCCTCTGCAGTAACTGGGAATGAATGGCTGCTCTTGTAATCGTCCAACAGAACGGGGTCACCCACACAGAGAGGCCTTCTGTCCGGCTCACAGAGGGAAGCCCAGGCAGATGACCCCCCTATCCGTACACTCGGGGGCTGTACACATGAGACAAGCCCTTTAACAGCCGGGGCCCCAGACTGATCCATTGTACCTGTAGTGATACACTGTAACAAACTTGCAGTCCAGGAAAGAGATTTGCTTGGATGTTTTGGTAACTCCCATAGGTTTTTGTGGGTCAGATGCGGACACATTCAAAAATATTGTCGCACAGGTGTTTAAAACGTCAAATTTTTTAATGCCGAACTGTCGTTGCAAGCACATGTGCATAATCTACATGTGAAAATTGTGGCTGGGCTGAACCGTGTAGTCCACCCTGAGGTTGCCTGTACACGGTGAAGCCGGGAAGCGCTAACTACCTGCAGATTACATCTTACTGCTGGGACGTGCGCGTAACCCGACAATTAGCGGTAACCTGCATGTGATAACCGCAGCCGGCGCACTGTGTACAGGCAATCTAAGGCCCAGAAAATCTGCAGCGTAATACCGCACCCGCTAAGAAGATACGATTTCTAGAAGGTGCAGAAACCAATCTAGAGTGAAAGGGGGTCATTCACTAAGAACGGTGTTTATTTAAGCTGCTCTGTTACTCCTCTTTTGCGCTGGCTTTGCTGCCGGAAGATGCGCACCTTCAGCAGTCCATGCACCTTGCAGATGCAGATTTGGTTCAGACTTTTTGTGGAAACCCACAGAAAATCTGCATAAACTACACTGCTATGTGCATTTACCCTGAGGGCTCATGCACATGACTGTGAGCAGCCTGGAAAACACGGGCCGTGTGTCAGCCTCAGCGGCTCCAGTGACACCAACTCACTGCAGCTACCATTAGACCCTATTGTACATGAACTCCCAATCATGCGCCCATTAGCTGCCGTGGGTGGGCATCAGCTGTATGGGACGAGCCGTGCCGTCTGGCCAGGTTTTTTGCATTTATAATCTACCCACAAGACGTATGATTGCTGGGACCCCTACCGCCGCTGCTGTTCTCCATTCACAGTCTATGGGACGCACAGCCGAGCGCAGCGGATTGTGATGTCAGTCACTCACACCTGCACATCTCATTCAAAAGGCTCGTAAAAAAGTATAAATCCTCTATCAGCCGGCAGAAGCCGAAACTATCTGCATCAGCCATCCTCATTATGTGCACAGTCAATGCAGGGTCTCCATGATCTAGGCAGCACGCCGCTCTCACCCCGGCCTGTGATCTCCAGCACACGACATGAGGACGGCGCCAGCGATCTCCATAGCAACGCTGCAGAGGGCGAGGCGTAGGCTACACCACAGATCAGTAATGCACCGCTCGCTGCACATGGAGGGAAGGATCGCACCGTCCAAGAAACACTAAATTACTACAAATATGTGTAGGAGTCCTAAGGCTTTAATACTGAGGACCTGCCCTTAGGATGACTCCCAGCACCCGCACCAATCAGATGTTTGCCGGGCACGGCCACTACACAGAGCGGCACCGAGTTCTGGTGAACCATGCCAGGAGTCAGACCCCCGCTGGCCTGATATTGATGGCCTATCCAAAGGCAGGGCATCAAAAGTAATACCTATGGGTATGCTCACATAGCTGGGTAATGCCGCAAACTGCCGAATCCCTATCACCTATAACGGGATCTGACAGCCGCTTCCCGACGAAAATTGCAGCTTTCTGCAGGATTTTTTTGTCCGGCCAAAAGCCACCAATGACGCCAGAAAGCGCCCAGATCCCATCATCCGACAGGCTGTTCCTCTGTTTTCTGGCGTAATCCTCCATTTTTCATAAGGCCTCGTGCACACGAATGTTGTTTTGGTCCGCATCCGAGCTGCAGTATTTGCGGGTCGGGTCCGGACCCATTCACTTCAATGGGGCCCCAAAAGATGCTGACAGAACTCAGTGTGCTGTCCGCTTCCATTGCTCCGTTCCGTGGTCCGCAAAAAAATATAAAATCTGTCCTATTCTTGTCTGAGTTTTGAGGACAAGAATAGGCAGTTATATTAATGGCTGTCCGTGCCGTTCCACAAATTGCGGAACGCACATAGACGCCATCCGTATTTTACGGATCCGCAATTTGCGGACCGCAAAACAGCAAAACACACAACAGTCGTGTGCATGTAGCCTTAGACGGTTTTCCATTTTGCAGATTGTACGGACGCTGTCATACGTCCCCGGCACAGAATTCAAAGCCTGTGATGACGTCTGTGATAAGGTGGACGGGGGTTTACCTGTGTACGCGTCCGTGAAGGATCCGTGTTTTGGTCCGTGTCTACTTTTTCCCTCCATGTGTCGGCCATATTCAAGAGACACTGCAAGGCTGAAAAGAGATTTCCAGAGCCCGTCCTACGTACGATGCCATCTGTGTACCATCAGTGGTTTTCACGGACCCACAGACTTCAATGGGTCCGTGATGCGGCCCAAAACAGAGCAGGTCTCTGTGTTTTTTCCACTGATCCACAGTCACTGGAAAATCAATAATGTAATCGCATTAAAATGAACTGTTACGTGTGCTGTCTGTGATTCACTGAGGTGTGAACGAGGCCTTAGCATTCACGTATAGACCTAATCGCCGTATAATAGGGAGAAGCTCGGCAGTACTCATCACTCTGGAGGCGATTCCTCATGACATCTCACCGCCCGGCACAATCCACGTCATGTGTTTAACACACAAACGCCAATGATGTATAAACTTCAGAGCTTAAGGAGGCAGAACAGAGAGCGTTTAATAATTTCCGTAATTGCCCTCATTCTCCTAAGCTTCGGTTTCCTATTCTGTCATCAGTAGAAAGAGGAGGGGATCAGCAGCTAAATACAGTGATTAGGCTTAGAAAACCATTACACAAGCCCTGATTAATAAAAAGGATGTGAATGGCACTTCCGTCTGCATTAGGCCTCTTGCACACAACCGTATGTATTTTGCAGTCCGCAAAAAACTGATCCGCAGAAAAAACTTAAAAAGAACGGAACAGCTGGCCCTTCAGAGAACAAAACTATACTTGTCCATAATGGAGACAATAATAGGACATGTTCTATTTTTTTGCGTAACAGAAATATAGACATACGGAAACGGAGTAACTTCAGGTTTTTTTTGCGGACCCATTGAAGTTAATAGTTCTGCATATGGTCCGCAAAAAAAACAGAACAGACACGTTTGCATGCAAGAGGCCTTAATGTCAGAGCGGCTGGCTTAGTACTGGCCTCCTTACAGGGTCTTATCACATCCCTGGATCGGACGCGTTTACCGCCTCTGTACGAGGTACCGGAGCTCAGATGGGCCGAATGCTCTGAGGCGGCGTCACAGGCCCTGTGATACCTCCGGCCATCACCACAGTGATCATCGGCACAAATGTGCATCAATAAAACCCAATGAGCCGAGCGATGGACCCCCACCAATCTAATAGTTAACCCCTTATCCTGTGCATAGAGCATAACTTCTAACTGCAGGTGGTTAGAGTTAAAGGGGTGTCCGGTATCTATAATATCCCCCCCCCCCCCCCCCCAATACCCGGGCCTCTTGTATGGAATATACTTACCTGCTCCCCGGCACCAGCGTCGCTCCAGATCCCTGCACGGCCGCCGCTGCATCTCCTGTGTTGTGCATTTGAAATCTGCGTCATGTCAATGTATGCAGCGGAACCTCCAAATGGAGAGAGTGAAATCCGCAGCCATTTTCGGTGCACTAAATGCAATTTTTGTTGCGTTTTCTTGCTGCAAAATCCAAAGCCAAGTTTTCCTCTGCAGTTTCGCTGTACCGTGGACGTACGCTTACACTTTTTCTCTCTGTGTAGGATCCGCTCCAGGGCTTAGCTTACAAATACTGATGCAAAAAAACTGAACGACATACACAAGTATCGAAGCGCGGTGGCTCCGTGAGCACTGGTACACTAAAACAAGGCCATCAGCTCGGGTAAGCAAGACAAGATCAGAACTTATTTTTAGTCTCTGGATGATTACATTCACTGGCAGCAAGCAGAAATGGCAGCACTGGTGCCTTGCAGCGCAGGGGTCCTGGGTTTCAATCCGACCAAGAACAACATCTGCATGGAGTTTGTGTTTCCTCCGGTTTCCTCTCACACTCGAAAGACAGACTGAAAGAGACATTAGATTGTGAGCTCCTGGGCACAGTGTGATGCTAATGTCTGTAAAGTGCTGCGGAATATGTCAGAAATAAGACGTTCAATCCTCTGCCCTCCCACATATAACGGTATCCTTCTCACCCGATGTGGCAGACTGGTTGTGAACAGGTGTTTTACGCCTTTATTGGTGGAATCCGCAGCTGCTGTATCCCACGGTCACCACGGCTGGCCCTCTTCACTGCCCTGCACGCACTGCGTCCGCATTTCACTAATTAGCTGATTTGCATATGGCGTCTGAGCCGGGAAGGGAATGAGACGGAGCGCTTCATAAGCGTCAACAGGAACTTCCAGTTGACAAGTCCCAGTCCTGTCACTGGAGGACAATAGTGAAGAGACGGCGCCGTCTGTGGTCAGGTCACCGAGCGGCAGGGTTTTTTTTTTTTGTTTTTTTTTTTTTTTAAACTTATTCACATTTTGCACATTTTTTAGGGATTATTTTCACAATGTGGTTAACTATAGATGATCTAGGAACACGTCCTTAGGGTGCATTAAAGGGGTTGTGCAGAAAATCCGCAGCTGATCAGTCATGTGCGAACCCAGTCTTAGGCCTCATGCAGACGGCCGTTGTGCAGCCGTTCCGTGCATCGAGACCCATTCAACTTTAATGGGTCCGTGATCCGTCCGCACTGCAAAAAAATAGAACATATTCTATTCTTTTGCGGTGCAGAGGCACTCCGTAGTGCTTCCGTGCCTCCGTTCCACACCTCAGCTCCGGACTGCGGACCAATTCCAGTGAATGGATCCGCAGTGATGCGGGGAGCACATGGCCGGTGCCGGCATTTTGCGGACCTGCTGTTTGCAATGGCCGTGTGCATGGGGCCTTATATTCTGTCCACATGGTTGTGTCACTTTTAATCACCGCACGGTAAAAGATTTGGAACCGTTTTCCAGTTTAAGGAGCATCACACACACAACCGCACAGTGTGAATACAGCCCTATACTATAAATACACATCAGGTACACCGTACCTAATACAGACTGTATTGCTGGACCACAATTCGCAAAAAACGTAGCATCCTAAACACAGGAATGTAGAAGGGTCGAAGGGTCCCTACACACAGATACGCAATGCTGCCTCCTGCGTCTCATATTTCCCGTAGACCTTCGGCGTCACACGTGGAGCAGACGTTTTTACTGAAAAAAAAACTCCACTGAAATGCAAAAGGCAGAAAAATGAGTGAATCCTCCGTGAGGACGGTGAACATCTCAGATTGTTGTGGTGTTTATAGCAATGGCCGTTCCAGTGATCCAGAAATGTCGCCAGTAGTTTTGTGATGGAAGGCCTCATTCACATTTCCCTGTCATCCGTGAAGATATCCATGAAGAATCCGCGTTTGGTCCGTGTGTTTGTTTTTCGCCCTCCATATTCCACAGACGCTGCTCAGCTAAAAATTAATTTCCAGAGCATCTCCTAGCAATGGACCAAAAAAAAAAAACACAGATCCCATCTGTGGCACATCACTGGTTCTTCATGGACCCACAGACTTCAATGGTCATGTTTAGTACACGTCACGGACCACAACGGTGCAACAGAGATTTCCTGACCCCGGGTCACTGGAAAACCACTGATGTGTAAAGCAACAATGGGGAAAATTTACCAAAACTGGCATAAATGGAAAACTGGCTTAGTTGCCCCTAGCAATCAATCAGATTCCACCTTCCATTTTTCACAGCTCCTTTGGAAAATGAAAGCTGGACTCTGATTGGTTGCTAGGGGTAACTAAGCCAGTTTTCCTTTACAACAGTGTTGATAAATCTCCCCCAATGGGTTAATGTGAACAAGGCCTAAGAGTCAGTCTGATCACCGCAGTGAGGCACCAGCAGAGACAGCGGCGCGGTCTGTACGAGGGGACACACCCAGCGCTGGCGGAGAGCTGCCCTCTCACATTACCGCCACATTCATCAGTCGCTCGCTCTGTCATGTCCTCCGCTTCTACATATATTATTGATGAGCAGCCGGATAAATCTCTTCTCCTGGTTCAGCACCAGAGCCGGGGGCTGGGATCTCGTAACTGCAAACAGTCTGTGTCCATGTCCTAATACAGCTATATAATATGGTCTATACAGGGTCCGGGACATTACCGGTAAAGCCTGGCTGTCCTAATACAGCTATATAATATGGTCTATACAGGGTCCGGGACATTACCGGTAAAGCCTGGCTGTCCTAATACAGCTATATAATATGGTCTATACAGGGTCCGGGACATTACCAGTAAAGCCTGGCTGTCCTAATACAGCTATATATGGTCTATACAGGGTCCGGGACATTACCGGTAAAGCCTGGCTGTCCTAATACAGCTATATAATATGGTCTATACAGGGTCCGGGACATTACCAGTAAAGCCTGGCTGTCCTAATACAGCTATGTAATATGGTCTATACAGGGTCCGGGACATTACCAGTAAAGCCTGGCTGTCCTAATACAGCTATGTAATATGGTCTATACAGGGTCCGGGAAATTACCAGTAAAGCCTGGCTGTCCTAATACAGTTATGTAATATGGTCTCTACAGGGTCCGGGACATTACCGGTAAAGCCTGGCTGTACTAATACAGCTATATAATATGGTCTATACAGGGTCCGGGACATTACCGGTAAAGCCTGGCTGTCCTAATACAGCTATATAATATGGTCTATACAGGGTCCGGGACATTACCGGTAAAGCCTGGCTGTCCTAATACAGCTATATAATATAGTCTATACAGGGTCCGGGACATTACCGGTAAAGCCTGGCTGTCCTAATACAGCTATATAATATGGTCTATACAGGGTCCGGGAAATTACCGGTAAAGCCTGGCTGTCCTAATACAGCTATATAATATGGTCTATGCAGGGTCCGGGACATTACCGGTAAAGCCTGGCTGTACTAATACAGCTATATAATATGATCTATACAGGGTCCGGGACATTATCAGTAAAGCCTGGCTGTACTAATACAGCTATATAATATGATCTATACAGGGTCCGGGACATTATCAGTAAAGCCTGGCTGTACTAATACAGCTATATAATATGATCTATACAGGGTCCGGGACATTATCAGTAAAGCCTGGCTGTACTAATACAGCTATATAATATGATCTATACAGGGTCCGGGACATTACCAGTAAAGCCTGGCGGTACTAAGGGCTCTTTCACATCTGCGTTCTTGTCTTCTGGCATAGAGTTCCATCGTCGGGGCTCTATGCCGGAAGAATCCTGATCAGTTTTATCCTAATGCATTCTGAATGGATAGAAATCCGTTCAGGATGCATCAGGATGTCTTCAGTTCCGGAACGGAACGTTTTTTGGCCGGAGAAAATACAGCAGCATGCTGCGCTTTTTGCTCCGGCTAAAAATCCTGAAGACTTGCCGCAAGGCCGGATCCGGAATTAATGCCCATTGAAAGGCATTGATCCGGATCCGGCCTTAAGCTAAATGTCTTTTCGGCGCATTGCCGGATCCGACGTTTAGCTTTTTCTCAATGGTTACCATGGCTGCCGGGACGCTAAAGTCCTGGCAGCCATGGTAAAGTGTAGTGGGGAGCGGGGGAACAGCATACTTACCGTCCGTGCGGCTCCCGGGGCGCTCCAGAGTGACGTCAGGGCGCCCCACGCGTATGGATCACGTGATCGCATGGCATGTCATCCATGCGCATGGGGCGCTCTGACGTCATTCTGGAGCGCCCCGGGAGCCGCACGGATGGTAAGTATACTGCTCCCTCGCTCCCCACTACTACTATGGCAACCAGGACTTTAATAGCGTCCTGGCTGCCATAGTAACACTGAACGCATTTTGAAGACGGATCCGTCTTCAAATGCTTTCAGTTCACTTGCGTTTTTCCGGATCTGGCGTGTAATTCCGGCAAGTGGAGTACACGCCGGATCCGGACAATGCAAGTGTGAAAGAGGCCTAATATAGCTATATAATATGGTCTATACAGGGTCCGGGACATTACCGGTAAAGCCTGGCTGTACTAATACAGCTATATAATATGGTCTATACAGGGTCCGGGACATTACCGGTAAAGCCTGGGTGTACTAATTCTCTTACCGCCTAGAGATGTACACCGTGTGGTAAGTCTGGACACATACCGTACATCTTTTAACTGGTGTAACGTATAAAAAATTAATTTCCAATGGAAGTTATTTAAGACCAGAGTTATGCCAGTTTTTGCCCTAAAAAAAAGTCACAAGACCTCTATGTGACAATAGTTTGCGCTGTGCTCGCCATTTGGGAGTGGTGAAGAGGTAAAAGGGGCAGGAGCCAGGACACGGGGTCCAACATATCGACCATCTTTTACACCTGGAAGGAGACGTTAAAGTTGAGTGAAACTACAAATCACGAGTCAGACCACACATGGAGGACTGTGTACAGTTCTGGGCTCCTGTAAACAAGGCAGACATAGCAGAGCTGGAGAGGGTCCAGAGGAGGGCAACTAAAGTAATAATTGGAATGGGGCAACTACAGTACCCTGAAAGATTATCAACATTAGGGTTATTCACTTTAGAAAAAAGACGACTGAGGGGAGCTCTAATTACTATGTATAAATATATCAGGGGTCAGTACAGAGATCTATCCCATCATCTATTTATCCCCAGGACGGTGACTGTGACGAGGGGACATCCTCTGCGTCTGGAGGAAAGAAGGTTTGTACACAAACATAGAAGAGGATTCTTTACGGTAAGAGCAGTGAGACTATGGAGCTCTCTGCCTGAGGAGGTGGTGATGGTAAGTACAATAAAGGAATTCAAGAGGGGCCTGGATGTATCTCTGGAGTGTAATAATATTACAGGCTATAGCTACTAGAGAGGGGTCGCTGATCCAGGGAGTTATTCTGATGCCTGATTGGAGTCGGAAAGGATTTTTTTCCCCCTTAAGTGGGGAAAATTGGCTTCTACCTCACGTGATTTTTTTTGCCTTCATCTGGATCAACTTGCAGGATGACAGGCCGAACTGGATGGACAGAGGGCTTTATTCAGCCTTATATACTATGTTACTATGTTACAGTATGCTACTCCAGGCCCTGACACCAGGTGCGCGGACTGCCGGCGGTGCGCCTAATCTGTGATGTAAAAGGCTGGTCTTTGTAAACACTGGAAGGGACAGTTTTGACCTATCTTTACCTGTTTAGGAGTTAAAGGGCTAGTCTGGTTGGTTATAGTTATGGTAGGGGATAACTATCAGATTGGTGGGTGTCCTACCGCTGGGACCACCACCCATCACGAGAACCAGATATTTACCATTTGGTGCTGCAGGGGTTAATCATCTTCCTGACCGGAGGTGGCCTACAGGTTGATCACATGACCCATCAGCTGGTCAACACCGCTCCTCCGCCCTCACACCTACCGTATTCCCAGCAGTGCCCATCTGTCCATAGGGATCACCCCGACTAAGGCTGGGTTCACACCGGTACATAAATAGGTTTCTTGCTGCAGATACCGTTTCTGAGCGCACTTCAGTCTATGAATTGCCATGTCCCCATTCACTACCAGCAAGCAAGATGTTGAAATCTTTTGAGGAAATACAAAGTTGGAGCGGTTTTCGTTAGGTTACAATGGCTGAGCTTTATTCACAGAAGGTACGCCATGTTCCATGTACTGACAGTAGATGCCCGGGGGTGCACGCACTGGGAACCACAGCGAGGCAGAAGGGGCAGCGCCCCCGGTCACACCTGCCACATGGAGCCCCTGATTGTGCCTTCCTTACATAGGGAGCAATGCAACAAAATGGAGACCGGTCCCTGAAACAGAACCGTGCAAAAATCTCAGGCCACGTGACCCTGGAGACAAGCAGCTGGTGCCGCACATTTCCACATGGTTCAGTCCCATCCTTCTCGGCTGCCGACTGCGGCTCCACCCTCCGCTCTGAACGTGTCCTGGGAGCGGAGCCGTGCACACGGAGGGCACCATGCTGCCTGCCCCGCAGGAGGGCACCGTTTATTGATACATCAAGGGAAATAAGAGGCGGCTTATAAAACGTACAATAAAGCTGTGGATTAATGTACTCAGCGCTCATCAGAGGCCGCCTGCTCCGATCACTGGGACAGCGCCGCAGAGAACCGTGTGCCCGGAATACCAAGCAGCCGCGGCGCCCGTGTCACCTAATCCGACCTGTCACAACAGAGCGAGCCGCTGAGCCCCGCCATCCCCAGCACAGGCCCACAGTGTACTGCAGCATCCGGGGCCACACAACCGGCCCGGGGTACGGCACAGAGTAAGCACACCTGAACTATATACACGGAGTCCAGGCCTCACATGTGATATGTCCAGCCTGAGCCCACACTACATGTAATATACACGGAGTCCAGGCCTCACATGTGATATGTCCAGCCTGAGCCCACACTACATGTAATATACACGGAGTCCAGGCCTCACATGTGATATGTCCAGCCTGAGCCCACACTACATGTAATATACACGGAGTCCAGGCCTCACGTGTGATATGTCCAGCCTGAGCCCACACTACATGTAATATACACGGAGTCCAGGCCTCACATGTGATATGTCCAGCCTGAGCCCACACTACATGTAATATACACGGAGTCCAGGCCTCACATGCGGCTCCTTCTGGATTATACCAGGCAGTACAGCAGTACATGCAGTATAATACCGCTCTATAATACACATTCCAGGACCAGACGTCTGTGACAACCACGAGAAATATTATTCTAACTCTGAACAAGTCCAGCTAAATCTTTCAGGCCATCTGTCTGGCCCCTCCCCTTTGAGGCCCCGCCCCCTCGTTGTCATATTCGTTTTCTTGCTGCTGTCCCTGTAGAAGTAATATGTCAGCTCCTTATCCTACTGAACCTGTCCTTCCACACAACAGCAACAAGCAGAGCAGAAGTGTGCAGCATGGGGGATAGAGCAGTAGCTGGAAACGTCATCCCTGCTCCACCAGATATTGACCATCCAGTGCTGTAGGGGTTAATCATCTTCCTGACCAGAGGTGGCCTACAGGTTGATCACATGACCCATCAGCTGGTCAACACCGCTGCTGCGCCCTCACACCTACCGTATCCCGGCAGTGCCCATCTGTCCGTAGGGACAAGCCCGACTAGGGTTACGTTAATGGAGGCCTCAGACTGATGCCATACAGCGCCATCCGTAAAATTAAGAAGTATACGTTAACGTGCGCCACCGCAAGTGGGCAGGTCACCTCCGTGGCCTGCTATTGGCTGCACCCGTAGGCGTATTCCAGAGGAGATGCGAAGACGGCGTGGAGCGATCCGGGAGGAAGCCGTCGCCGGGGCCCAGGTGAGTATAGTCAATATGGCGGTCCAGGCACTGTAGGGGGAGGGGGGGGGGTTATTACTATGTATCATGTAGAAAGGGTTAATACAAGGCTGGTACTAATGGATTGTCATTCCTTTCCCATCACATTATACACAGATCATCTCCCGGGGTCACGACCACCTCGTAATCCAGCAGCGGTGGTCGTGCTTGCTCACTGTAGGAAAAAAGTGCCAGCTTATCCACACTCCCGTGGTCCGGGCCAACAGAGAAGCTGGCGGCCTCCTATAGTGTGCAGACACGGCCACCTGGGCTGGATTGCAGGGTGGTCGTAACCATGGATACGGGCAGTGTATGGGGTGAAGGAGGCAACATGGAGACTCACAAGACATTAGTGAGGGCCTTGTATTAACCCCATCTACAGGACCAATGCCAACCCCCGTACGGGCACACAGAGACCCCGAGGGATATTAACCATATCCTGCCCACACAGGAAGCCAGAGAATATTAACCATTTAATGCTCAAAGCAAAGAAACAGCTCCTCCCGTCAAACACACAAGATGCTGATGTTACCTCACATTAACCCTTCCCTTACCTCACACAGATATAAGATGCTGATGTTACCTCACATTAACCCTTCCCTCTCCTCACACAGATGTTACCTCACATTAACCCTTCCCTTCCCTCACACACATATAAGATGCTGATGTTTCCTCACATTAACCCTCTCCTCCCCTCACACACACAAGATGCTGATGTTACCTCACATTAACCCTCTCCTCCCCTCACACACACAAGATGCTGATGTTACCTCACATTAACCCTCTCCTCCCCTCACACACACACACACAAGATGCTGATGTTACCTCACATTAACCCTTCCCTTCCCTCACACACACACAAGATGCTGATGTTACCTCACATTAACCCTCTCCTCCCCTCACACACACAAGATGCTGATGTTACCTCACATTAACCCTTCCCTTCCCTCAGACACATATAAGATGCTGATGTTACCTCACATTAACCCTCTCCTCCCCTCACACACATATAAGATGCTGATGTTACCTCACATTAACCCTCTCCTCCCCTCACACAAGATGCTGATGTTACCTCACATTAACCCTCTCCTCCCCTCACACACATACAAGATGCTGATGTTACCTCACATTAACCCTCTCCTCCCCTCACACACACACAAGATGCTGATGTTACCTCACATTAACCCTCTCCTCCCCTCACACAAGATGCTGATGTTACCTCACATTAACCCTCTCCTCCCCTCACACACATACAAGATGCTGATGTTACCTCACATTAACCCTCTCCTCCCCTCACACAAGATGCTGATGTTACCTCACATTAACCCTCTCCTCCCCTCACACAGATATAAGATGCTGATGTTACCTCACATTAACCCTTCCCTCCCCTCACACACATATAAGATGCTGATGTTACCTCACATTAACCCTTCCCTCTCCTCACACAGATATAAGATGCTGATGTTACCTCACATTAACCCTCTCCTCCCCTCACACAGATATAAGATGCTGATGTTACCTCACATTAACCCTTCCCTCTCCTCACACAGATATAAGATGCTGATGTTACCTCACATTAACCCTTCCCTCTCCTCACACAGATATAAGATGCTGATGTTACCTCACATTAACCCTTCCCTCTCCTCACCCAGATATAAGATGCTGATGTTACCTCACATTAACCCTCTCCTCCCCTCACACACATATAAGATGCTGATGTTACCTCACATTAACCCTCTCCTCCCCTCACACACATATAAGATGCTGATGTTACCTCACATTAACCCTCTCCTCCCCTCACACAGATATAAGATGCTGATGTTACCTCACATTAACCCTCTCCTCCCCTCACACACATATAAGATGCTGATGTTACCTCACATTAACCCTCTCCTCCCCTCACACACATATAAGATGCTGATGTTACCTCACATTAACCCTCTCCTCCCCTCACACAGATATAAGATGCTGATGTTACCTCACATTAACCCTCTCCTCCCCTCACACAGATATAAGATGCTGATGTTACCTCACATTAACCCTTCCCTCTCCTCACACAGATATAAGATGCTGATGTTACCTCACATTAACCCTCTCCTCCCCTCACACACATATAAGATGCTGATGTTACCTCACATTAACCCTCTCCTCCCCTCACACAGATATAAGATGCTGATGTTACCTCACATTAACCCTCTCCTCCCCTCACACACATATAAAATGCTGATGTTACCTCACATTAACCCTCTCCTCCCCTCACACAGATATAAGATGCTGATGTTACCTCACATTAACCCTCTCCTCCCCTCACACACACAAGATGCTGATGTTACCTCACATTAACCCCTCTCCTCCCCTCACACACAGATATATGCTGAGGTTACCTCACATTAACCCCTCGGTCCCCTCACACACAGATATATGCTGAGGTTACCTCACATTAACCCTTCCCTCCCCTCACACAGGCAGAGGATGCTGCGGTTACCTCTCCGCCATCTTCCCGGCGCTGCTCCTCTCAGTCCCTCCGGTCGCCGGTGTCCCCGGGATCTCCGGGTCCTGTGCTCCGGGTTAGCAGGGTGCTCGGGAGGCCATGAGGATGAGGAGGACGGATGTGGCGGAGGATGAGGCCGCCCGTCCCCCCCGCGATCGCCGACAATCCTCTCCTCTCTGTCAGGCAGCGGGGCCGCGCAGGCTCGGCTCAGGGCGCGTGCCCGACCAGTCACCTGCTGCTGAGGCGCGCCCCCGAGAGAGCGGCAGGTGCGGGAGACACTGCGCGTGCACTGTACAAGATATACCAGCGTGGGATATACTGTACATTATATATCACCGTGTGTAATATACTGTACATTATATATCAGCCTGTAATATACTGTACATTATATATCAGCGTGTGATATACTGTACATGATATATCAGCCTGTAATATACTGTACATTATATATCAGCCTGTGATACACTGTACATTATATATCAGCGTGTAATATACTGTACATGATATATCAGCGTGTGCTATACTGTACATTATATATCAGCGTGTAATACACTGTACATTATATATCAGCCTGTAATATACTGTACATTATATATCAGCGTGTGCTATACTGTACATTATATATCAGCCTGTAATATACTGTACATTATATATCAGCCTGTAATATACTGTACATTATATATCAGCGTGTGATATACTGTAGATTATATATCAGCGTGTAATACACTGTACATTATATATCAGCGTGTGATATACTGTACATTATATATCAGCCTGTGATACACTGTACAATATATATCAGCGTGTAATATACTGTACATTATATATCAGCGTGTAATATACTGTACATTATATATCAGCGTGTAATATACTGTACATTATATATCAGCGTGTAATATACTGTACATTATATATCAGCGTGTAATACACTGTACATTATATATCAGCGTGTGATATACTGTACATGATATATCAGCGTGTGATATACTGTACATTATATATCAGCCTGTAATATACTGTACATTATATATCAGCGTGTAATATACTGTACATTATATATCAGCGTCACAGCGTGTAATATACTGTACATTATATATCAGCGTGTAATATACTGTACATTATATATCAGCCTGTAATACACTGTACATTATATATCAGCCTGTAATATACTGTACATGATATATCAGCCTGTAATATACTGTACATTATATATCAGCGTGTAATATACTGTACATTATATATCAGCCTGTAATACACTGTACATTATATATCAGCGTGTGATATACTGTACATTATATATCAGCGTCACAGCGTGTAATATACTGTACATTATATATCAGCGTGTAATATACTGTACATTATATATCAGCCTGTAATACACTGTACATTATATATCAGCCTGTAATACACTGTACATTATATATCAGCGTGTGATATACTATACATGATATATCAGCGTGTGATATACTGTACATTATATATCAGCCTGTGATATACTGTACATTATATATCAGCGTGTAATATACTGTACATTATATATCAGCGTGTAATATACTGTACATGATATATCAGCGTGTGCTATACTGTACATTATATATCAGCGTGTAATATACTGTACATTATATATCAGCCTGTAATATACTGTACATTATATATCAGCCTGTGATACACTGTACATTATATATCAGCGTGTAATATACTGTACATTATATATCAGCGTGTGATATACTGTACATGATATATCAGCGTGTGCTATACTGTACATTATATATCAGCCTGTAATACACTGTACATGATATATCAGCCTGTAATATACTGTACATTATATATCAGCGTGTGATATACTGTAGATTATATATCAGCCTGTAATACACTGTACATTATATATCAGCGTGTGATATACTGTACATGATATATCAGCGTGTGCTATACTGTACATTATATATCAGCCTGTAATATACTGTACATGATATATCAGCGTGTAATATACTGTACATTATATATCAGCCTGTAATATACTGTACATTATATATCAGCGTGTGCTATACTGTACATTATATATCAGCCTGTAATATACTGTACATTATATATCAGCGTGTAATACACTGTACATTATATATCAGCCTGTATACTTTTTAATATACTGTACATTATATATCAGCATGTAATATACTGTACATTATATATCAGCGTGTAATATACTGTACATGATATATCAGCCTGTAATATACTGTACATTATATATCAGCGTGTAATATACTGTACATGATATATCAGCCTGTAATATACTGTACATTATATATCAGCGTGTAATATACTGTACATTATATATCAGCCTGTAATATACTGTACATTATATATCAGCGTGTAATATACTGTACATGATATATCAGCCTGTAATATACTGTACATTATATATCAGCCTGTAATATACTGTACATTATATATCAGCGTGTAATACACTGTACAAGATATATCAGCCTGTAATATACTGTACATTATATATCAGCGTGTAATATACTGTACATTATATATCAGCCTGTAATATACTGTACATTATATATCAGCGTGTAATATACTGTACATGATATATCAGCCTGTAATATACTGTACATGATATATCAGCCTGTAATATACTGTACATTATATATCAGCGTGTAATACACTGTACATTATATATCAGCGTGTAATATAGTGTACATTATATATCAGCGTGTGATATACTGTACATGATATATCAGCCTGTAATATACTGTACATTATATATCAGCGTGTAATACACTGTACATTATATATCAGCGTGTGATACACTGTACATGATATATCAGCCTGTAATATACTGTACATTATATATCAGCGTGTAATACACTGTACATTATATATCAGCGTGTAATACACTGTACATTATATATCAGCCTGTAATATACTGTACATTATATATCAGCGTGTAATACACTGTACATTATATATCAGCGTGTAATACACTGTACATTATATATCAGCCTGTAATATACTGTACATTATATATCAGCGTGTAATATACTGTACATTATATATCAGCCTGTAATATACTGTACATTATATATCAGCGTGTAATACACTGTACATTATATATCAGCCTGTGATATACTGTACATTATATATCAGCCTGTGATATACTGTACATTATATATCAGCGTGTAATATACTGTACATTATATATCAGCGTGTGATATACTGTACATTATATATCAGCATGTAATATACTGTACATTATATATCAGCGTGTAATATACTGTACATGATATATCAGCCTGTAATATACTGTACATTATATATCAGCGTGTAATATACTGTACATGATATATCAGCCTGTAATATACTGTACATTATATATCAGCGTGTAATATACTGTACATTATATATCAGCGTGTAATATACTGTACATTATATATCAGCCTGTAATATACTGTACATTATATATCAGCGTGTAATATACTGTACATGATATATCAGCCTGTAATATACTGTACATTATATATCAGCCTGTGATATACTGTACATTATATATCAGCGTGTAATATACTGTACATTATATATCAGCCTGTAATATACTGTACATTATATATCAGCGTGTAATATACTGTACATTATATATCAGCCTGTAATATACTGTACATTATATATCAGCGTGTAATATACTGTACATTATATATCAGCCTGTAATATACTGTACATTATATATCAGCGTGTAATATACTGTACATTATATATCAGCGTGTAATATACTGTACATGATATATCAGCCTGTAATATACTGTACATTATATATCAGCGTGTAATACACTGTACATTATATATCAGCGTGTAATATAGTGTACATTATATATCAGCGTGTGATATACTGTACATGATATATCAGCCTGTAATATACTGTACATTATATATCAGCGTGTAATACACTGTACATTATATATCAGCGTGTGATACACTGTACATGATATATCAGCCTGTAATATACTGTACATTATATATCAGCGTGTAATACACTGTACATTATATATCAGCGTGTAATACACTGTACATTATATATCAGCCTGTAATATACTGTACATTATATATCAGCGTGTAATACACTGTACATTATATATCAGCGTGTAATACACTGTACATTATATATCAGCCTGTAATATACTGTACATTATATATCAGCGTGTAATATACTGTACATTATATATCAGCCTGTAATATACTGTACATTATATATCAGCGTGTAATACACTGTACATTATATATCAGCCTGTGATATACTGTACATTATATATCAGCCTGTGATATACTGTACATTATATATCAGCGTGTAATATACTGTACATTATATATCAGCCTGTAATATACTGTACATTATATATCAGCGTGTAATATACTGTACATTATATATCAGCCTGTGATATACTGTACATTATATATCAGCCTGTAATACACTGTACAATATATATCAGCGTGTAATATACTGTACATTATATATTAGCGTGTGCTATACTGTACATTATATATCAGCCTGTGATATACTGTACATTATATATCAGCGTGTGATACACTGTACATTATATATCAGCGTGTAATACACTGTACATTATATATCAGCGTGTAATATACTGTACATTATATATCAGCGTGTAATATACTGTACATTATATATCAGCCTGTGATATACTGTACATTATATATCAGCCTGTGATATAGTGTACATTATATATCAGCGTGTGATATACTGTACATTATATATCAGCCTGTGATATAGTGTACATTATATATCAGCGTGTAATACACTGTACATTATATATCAGCCTGTAATATACTGTACATTATATATCAGCCTGTGATATACTGTACATTATATATCAGCGTGTAATATACTGTACATTATATATCAGCGTGTGCTATACTGTACATTATATATCAGCGTGTGCTATACTGTACATTATATATCAGCGTGTAATACACTGTACATTATATATCAGCCTGTAATATACTGTACATTATATATCAGCCTGTGATATACTGTACATGATATATCAGCCTGTAATATACTGTACATTATATATCAGCCTGTAATATAGTGTACATTATATATCAGCGTGTAATATACTGTACATTATATATCAGACTGTGAAATACTGTACATTATATATCAGACTGTGATACACTGTACATTATATATCAGCGTGTAATACACTGTACATTATATATCTGTGTGTAATATACTGTACATTATATATCAGCCTGTGATATACTGTACATGATATATCAGCCTGTAATATACTGTACATGATATATCAGCCTGTAATATACTGTACATTATATATCAGCGTGTGATATAGTGTACATTATATATCAGCGTGTAATATACTGTACATTATATATCAGCGTATAATATACTGTACATTATATATCAGCGTGTGATACACTGTACATTATATATCAGCCTGTAATATACTGTACATTATATATCAGCGTGTGATATACTGTACAATATATATCAGCATGTAATATACTGTACATTATATATCAGCCTGTAATATACTGTACATTATATATCAGCGTGTGATATACTGTACAATATATATCAGCATGTAATATACTGTACATTATATATCAGCGTGTAATATACTGTACATTATATATCAGCGTATGATATACTGTACATTATATATCAGCGTGTGATATACTGTACATTATATATCAGCGTGTAATATACTGTACATTATATATCAGCCTGTGATATACTGTACATTATATATCACAGTGTAATATACTGTACATTATATATCAGCCTGTGATATACTGTACATTATATATCAGCGTGTGATATACTGTACATTATATATCAGCGTGTAATATACTGTACATTATATATCAGCATGTAATATACTGTACATTATATATCAGCGTGTGATATACTGTACATTATATATCAGCGTGTAATATACTGTACATTATATATCAGCGTGTGATACACTGTACATTATATATCAGCGTGTGATATACTGTACATTATATATCAGTGTGTAATATACTGTACAATATATATCAGTGTGTAATATACTGTACAATATATATCAGCGTGTGCTATACTGTACATTATATATCAGCGTGTGATATACTGTACATTATATATATAACTGTGTAATATACTGTACATTATATATCAGCGTGTGATATACTGTACATTATATATCAGCGTGTAATATACTGTACATTATATATCAGCGTGTAATACACTGTACATTATATATCAGCCTGTGATATACTGTACATTATATATCAGCGTGTAATATACTGTACATTATATATCAGCGTGTGATATACTGTACATTATATATCAGCGTGTGATATACTGTACATTATATATCAGCGTGTAATATACTGTACAATATATATCAGCGTGTAATATACTGTACATTATATATCAGTGTGTGATATACTGTACATTATATATCAGCGTGTAATACACTGTACATTATATATCAGCCTGTAATATACTGTACATTATATATCAGCGTGTGATATACTGTACATTATATATCAGCCTGTAATATACTGTACATTATATATCAGCCTGTGATATACTGTACATTATATATCAGCGTGTAATATACTGTACATTATATATCAGCATGTGCTATACTGTACATTATATATCAGCGTGTAATATACTGTACATTATATATCAGCATGTAATATACTGTACATTATATATCAGCCTGTAATATACAGTACATTATATATCAGCATGTAATATACTGTACATTATATATCAGCGTGTAATATACTGTACATTATATATCAGCGTGTGATATAGTGTACATTATATATTAGCATGTAATATACTGTACATTATATATCAGCCTGTGATATACTGTACATTATATATCAGCGTGTAATATACTGTACAATATATATCAGCGTGTAATATACTGTACATTATATATCAGCCTGTAATATACTGTACATTATATATCAGTGTGTAATACACTGTACATTATATATCAGCCTGTAATATACTGTACATTATATATCAGCCTGTGATATAGTGTACATTATATATTAGCATGTAATATACTGTACATTATATATCAGCCTGTAATATACTGTACATTATATATCAGCCTGTGATACACTGTACATTATATATCAGCGTGTAATACACTGTACATTATATATCTGTGTGTAATATACTGTACATTATATATCAGCCTGTAATATACTGTACATTATATATCAGCCTGTGATATAGTGTACATTATATATCAGCGTATAATATACTGTACATTATATATCACAGTGTAATATACATTATATATCAGCGTGTGCTATACTGTACATTATATATCAGCGTGTAATACACTGTACATTATATATCAGCGTGTAATACACTGTACATTATATATCACAGTGTAATATACATTATATATCAGCGTGTAATATACTGTACATTATATATCAGCGTGTGATATACTGTACATTATCTATCAGCGTGTAATATACTGTACATTATATATCACAGTGTAATATAGTGATTTATTTTTTATCACAAGTTAGCGGAAAATGATGATTATTTTCTTTTTTCTTACAAAGTCTCATATTCCACTAACTTGAGACAAAAAATAAAACCTTCTATGAACTCGCCATACCCCTCACGGAATACCTTGGGGTGTCTTCTTTCCAAAATGGGGTCACTTGTGGGGTAGTTATACTGCCCTGGCATTTTAGGGGCCCAAATGTGTGAGAAGTAGTTTGAAATCAAAATCTGTAAAAAATGACCGGTGAAATCCGAAAGGTGCTCTTTGGAATATGTGCCCCTTTGCCCACCTAGGCTGCAAAAAGTGTCACACATGTGGTATCGCCGTACTCAGGAGAAGTTGGGGAATGTGTTTTGGGGTGTCATTTTACATATACCCATGCTGGGTGAGAGAAATATCTCTGTAAATTGACAACTTTGTATAAAAAAATGGGAAAAGTTGTCTTTTAGAGAGATATTTCTCTCACCCAGCATGGGTATATGTAAAATGACACCCCAAAACACATTGCCCAACTTCTCCTGAGTACGGCGATACCAGATGTGTGACACTTTTTTGCAGCCTAGGTGGGCAAAGGGGCACATATTCCAAAGAGCACCTTTCGGATTTCACCGGCCATTTTTTACAGATTTTGATTTCAAACTACTTACCACACATTAGGGCCCCTAAATTGCCAGGGCAGTATAACTACCCCACAAGTGACCCCATTTTGGAAAGAAGACACCCCAAGGTATTCCGTGATGAGCATAGTGAGTTCATGGAAGGTTTTATTTTTTGTCACAAGTTAGTGGATAATGAGACTTTGTAATAAAAAAATAAAAAATCATCAAATCATCAAAAAGTTCTATGAACTCACTATGCCCATCAGCGAATACCTTAGGGTGTCTACTTTCCGAAATGGGGTAATTTGTGGGGGTTTTCTACTGTCTGGGCATTGTAGAACCTCAGGAAACATGACAGGTGCTCAGAAAGTCAGAGCTGCTTCAAAAAGCGGAAATTCACATTTTTGTACCATAGTTTGTAAACGCTATAACTTTTACCCAAACCCTTTTTTTTTTTTTTTTACCCAAACATTTTTTTTTATCAAAGACATGTAGAACAATAAATTTTGATAAAAATTGATATAGAAATGTAGTTTTATTTGAAAAATTTTACAACTGAAAGTGAAAATTTTTATTTTTGTGCAAAAAAAATTGGTAAATTTTTTAATAACAAAAAAACTTTAATAACAAAAAAAGTAAAAATGTCAGCAGCAATGAAATGCCACCAAATGAAAGCTCTATTAGTGAGAAGAAAAGGAGGTAAAATTCATTTGGGTGGTAAGTTGTATGACCGAGCGATAAACGGTGAAAGTGGTGTAGTGCAGAAGTGTAAGAAGTGGCCTGGTCATTAAGGGGGTTTCAGCTAGCGGGGCTGAGGGGGTTAAACACTTTGGGCGTTCTATACAATGGATTGCTTGTAGCATACTGTATATGTGCGCAGTATATTATAGATGAATGTATCACACACTACACATATATAATGTAAGGGATCGCTGTACTTGGTGGGGTCATTCTCACAAGAATTGTTGGGGGCAAACATTGCATTTATTGGGACATTTACTAGAAGGGTGTGGGCTGGCAACTCCCTCTACCAAGCCTAGCCACCAGTCCAAGTAAAATCCAGCCCAGAAAATGTATAGAGAAATGTCTCAGCAAACTATCCTTTACTGAGACTACTGCCACTCTCTGGGTTTTATCTGTCTCCCCCATCTGAGGTACCTGAAGTGGGACAACACACCTTCCAGCACTGTTCATGTGGCGAAACCAGCCTCGCCACAGTGTTTTGGAGGGGGCTGTTTGCCAGCCTCCTGCCCCAGGATTACGGCCCTTTGAGATACTTTTGCTAACTTTTAAACCCCTGAACCTATTCAAGTGAATTTTGGATAGGTTTGTCCCCAAGTTATACTGGTTAAATTGATGTAAGTTATATGTATGGACAATGTAACCTCACAAAGTTGTAACAATTAATAATAAGTGTAACTTGTCAGCTTGGGAGGAATATGCTGGGTGTGGTTCTATTGTCCCATTGTCCCATTGTGTGTTTAAATGGTGATGTCTGTCCTGTTGTCTCCACATGTGTATTGGCGATCTCCCTTTGTCCTGAGAGATAATTGGATTGCCCTCGGTTGTCTCCGGGACAGAGAGGAGGAAACCATGATGCATTGTGGGGATGTGTTGTATCTGTTCTGTGTCGCAGTCTCCCTTCTGGTCCTCTAGGGGGCGTGAACGATTGGCTGCTGTACTTGTATTGTGTGTGTTGTAAGATATTGATTGGTTGGATTTTAAAACCCTGTGGGCAGTACTATGTTTGTTTTTTATGAATAAAAGAGGCTGTACCTGAAGTACAGTCAGACCAATGCTTGACCCTGAACACGGAGCCTTGTCTCGTTATTGGGGGGATTCCCTGTATGCTGTTGGAGACTGATTGCCAGGAGTGTAAGCTGATTGTACGCTTTTCCTGTTCGTCTGCTAGCAGCTATTCACGAGGTTCCAGTTTGGAGTGCTATTTTGTATCCAGTTCGGGAGTTTGGTGTTCTGCAGTAGCTGTGCCTGTCTCTCAGAAAGGGGCATATCGCCTAAACGGATTTTAACCCCTTGTCTGCTGAAACGGTCCGTTACAGTTCACATTACCACAATATATATATATATTCAGTTGCAAGAAAAAGTATGTGAACCCTTTGGAATGATCTGGATTTCTGCACAAATTGGTCATAAAATGTGATCTGATCTTCATCTAAGTCACAACAATAGACAATCACAGTCTGCTTAACCTAATAACACACAACGAATTAAATGTCACCATGTTTTTATTGAACACACCATGTAAACATTCACAGTGCAGGTGGAAAAAGTATGTGAACCCTTGGATTTAATAACTGGTTGAACCTCCTTTGGCAGCAATAACTTCCACCAAACGTTTCCTGTAGTTGCAGATCAGACGCGCACAACGGTCAGGAGTAATTCTTCACCATTCCTCTTTACAGAACTGTTTCAGTTCAGCAATATTCTCGGGATGTCTGGTGTGAATCGCTTGCTTGAGGTCATGTCATAGCATCTCAATCGGGTTGAGGTCAGGACTCTGACTGGGCCGCTCCAGAAGGCGGATTTTCTTCTGTTTGAGCCATTCTGTTGTTGATTTACTTCTATGCTTTGGGTCGTTGTCCTGTTGCAACACCCATCTTCTGTTGAGCTTCAGCTGGTGGACAGGTGGCCTTAAGTTCTCCTGCAAAATGTCTTGATAAACTTGGGAATTCATGTTTCCTTCGATGATAGCAATCCGTCCCGGCCCTGACGCAGCAAAGCAGCCCCAAACCATGATGCCCCCACCACCATACTTCACAGTTGGGATGAGGTTTTGATGTTGGTGTTCTGTGCCTCTTTTTCTCCACACGTAGTGTTGTGTGTTTCTTCCAAACAACTCAACTTTGGTTTCATCTGTCCACAGAATATTTTGCCAGTACTGCTGTGGAACCTGCAGGTGCTCTTGTGCAAACTGTAAACGTGCAGCAATGTTTTTTTTGGACTGCAGTGGCTTCCTCTGTGGTGTCCTCCCATCAAATCCATTCTTGTTTAGTGTTTTACGTATCGTAGATTCGCTAACAGGGATGTTAGCATATGCCAGAGACTTTTGTAAGTCTTTAGCTGACACTCTAGGATTCTTTTTCACCTCATTGAGCAGTCTGCGCTGTGCTCTTGCAGTCATCTTTACAGGACGGCCGCTCCTAGGGAGAGTAGCAGCAGTGCTGAACTTTCTCCATTTATAGACAATTTGTCTTACCGTGGACTGATGAACAGCAAGGCTTTTGGAGATACTTTTATAACCCTTTCCAGCTTTATGCAAGTCAACAATTCTTAATCGTAGGTCTTCTGAGAGCTCTTTTGTGCGAGGCATCATTCACATCAGGCAATGCTTCTTGTGAAAAGCAAACCCAGAACTGGTGTATTTTATAGGGCAGCTGTAACCAACACCTCCAATCTCATCTCATTGATTGGACTCCACTACAATTAGCTCCTGGAGAGGTCATTAGTCTAGGGGTTCACATACTTTTTACACCTGCACTGTGAATGTTTACATGGCGTGTTCAATACAAACATGGTAACATTTAACTCTTTGTGTGTTATTAGGTTAAGCAGACTGCGATTGTCTATTGTTGTGACTTAGATGAAGATCAGATCACATTTTATGACCAATTTGTGCAGAAATCCAAATCATTCCAAAGGGTTCACATACTTTTTCTTGAAACTGTATATATACATACAGTATATTATTATACACTACGTGCAGAATTATTAGGCAAATGAGTATTTTGACCACATCCTCCTCTTTATGCATGTTGTCTTACTCCAAGCTGTATAGGCTCGAAAGCCTACTACCAATTAAGCATATTAGGTGATGTTCATCTCTGTAATGAGAAGGGGTGTGGTCTAATGACATCAACACCCTATATCAGGTGTGCATAATTATTAGGCAACTTCCTTTCCTTTGGCAAAATGGGTCAAAAGAAGGACTTGACAGGCTCAGAAAAGTCAAAAATAGTGAGATATCTTGCAGAGGGATGCAGCACTCTTAAAATTGCAAAGCTTCTGAAGCGTGATCATCGAACAATCAAGCGTTTCATTCAAAATAGTCAACAGGGTCGCAAGAAGCGTGTGGAAAAACCAAGGCGCAAAATAACTGCCCATGAACTGAGAAAAGTCAAGCGTGCAGCTGCCAAGATGCCACTTGCCACCAGTTTGGCCATATTTCAGAGCTGCAACATCACTGGAGTGCCCAAAAGCACAAGGTGTGCAATACTCAGAGACATGGCCAAGGTAAGAAAGGCTGAAAGACGACCACCACTGAACAAGACACACAAGCTGAAACGTCAAGACTGGGCCAAGAAATATCTCAAGACTGATTTTTCTAAGGTTTTATGGACTGATGAAATGAGAGTGAGTCTTGATGGGCCAGATGGATGGGCCCGTGGCTGGATTGGTAAAGGGCAGAGAGCTCCAGTCCGACTCAGACGCCAGCAAGGTGGAGGTGGAGTACTGGTTTGGGCTGGTATCATCAAAGATGAGCTTGTGGGGCCTTTTCGGGTTGAGGATGGAGTCAAGCTCAACTCCCAGTCCTACTGCCAGTTTCTGGAAGACACCTTCTTCAAGCAGTGGTACAGGAAGAAGTCTGCATCCTTCAAGAAAAACATGATTTTCATGCAGGACAATGCTCCATCACACGCGTCCAAGTACTCCACAGCGTGGCTGGCAAGAAAGGGTATAAAAGAAGAAAATCTAATGACATGGCCTCCTTGTTCACCTGATCTGAACCCCATTGAGAACCTGTGGTCCATCATCAAATGTGAGATTTACAAGGAGGGAAAACAGTCCACCTCTCTGAACAGTGTCTGGGAGGCTGTGGTTGCAGCTGCACGCAATGTTGATGGTGAACAGATCAAAACACTGACAGAATCCATGGATGGCGGCTTTTGAGTGTCCTTGCAAAGAAAGGTGGCTATATTGGTCACTGATTTGTTTTTGTTTTGTTTTTGAATGTCAGAAATGTATATTTGTGAATGTTGAGATGTTATATTGGTTTCACTGGTAAAAATAAATAATGGAAATGGGTATATATTTGTTTTTTGTTAAGTTGCCTAATAATTATGTACAGTAATAGTCACCTGCACACACAGATATCCCCCTAAAATAGCTAAAACTAAAAACAAACTAAAAACTACTTCCAAAAATATTCAGCTTTGATATTAATGAGTTTTTTGGGTTCATTGAGAACATGGTTGTTGTTCAATAATAAAATTAATCCTCAAAAATACAACTTGCCTAATAATTCTGCACTCCCTGTAGATTTCCATCACTTGTTGGATTACTATCAGGTAAACTGATGTGACATCACAAGTCGAATTCCTTCAGGTTACCCAATGAAATATTAAAGCAGACATTTCCTGAACTCGGGTTCAGTTCTAAGGTACCACTTGGAACCGAATCCGAGCTCGGGAAATGTTTTTTTTACAGTACAAATTAATTTATGAAACTTCGCAAAGCAATAACTTCGGCTCATCGGAGCCAATACGTTCTAATACTGTACGGAGATCCTGCTCCAGTATTAGAAGGAAGTTTTATGCGAATCGAATTTGGATGTTTCATCTGAAGTTGATTCGCTCATCCCTAGCAGTGACATCACAAGTGGGTCTCCATGGGGTTTCTGCAGCGACACGTTAGTATTCTAGTGGTGTCAGTGGACCCTTACCTGTACATACACGACAGGTGACTGTATAGACGATATGTGCGGGATGTTCCCGGTGTCACGGTCTGTGTTGCTCCTCCTGTAACCAGTGTAAGGCATTTTTTATACGGAGGATGAAAAAGTCTGAAAAATGCCTGATCAGTCAGAAAAAAATCTGATGCGTTTGCATACAGTTTGCCTGATCAGGCAGGTACTTCAGGCAACGGAACTGCCTGCCGGAATCAAGCAACGCAAGTGTGAAAGTACCCTAAACCCGTCAACCACCAAGAAAGTGCCAACGCGTTTCATACTGTCCTGTGGGTGTATTACACACGGCGTCACGTAATAAGATCATATAGTACAGTGAGGCTGCAGACACAGAGGGCCCTGGATCTGAGTGCCCCGATGTGTGTGAGTGCCCTGAGGTATATTACCCTCTGAGTGCCCAAATGTGTGTGACCCACTGAGTGCCCCGATGTGTGAACTACTGAGTGCCCCGATGTGTGTGACCCACTGAGTGTCCCCATGTGTGAACTACTGAGTGCCCCGATGTGTGTGACCCACTGAGTGTCCCGATGTGTGACCCACTGAGTGCCCCGATGTGTGTGACCCACTGAGTGCCCCGATGTGTGTGACCCTCTGAGTACTCTGATGTGTGTGACCCACTTAGTGTCCCGATGTGTGTGACCCACTAAGTGCCCCGATGTGTGTGACCCTCTGAGTACTCTGATGTGTGTGACCCACTTAGTGTCCCGATGTGTGTGACCCACTGAGTGCCCCGATGTGTATGACCCACTGAGTGCCCCGACGTGTGTGACCCACTGAGTGCCCCGATGTGTGTGACCCACTGAGTGCCCCGACGTGTGTGACCCACTGAGTGCCCCGATGTGTGTGACCCACTGAGTGTCCCGACGTGTGTGACCCACTGAGTGCCCCGACGTGTGTGACCCACTGAGTGCCCCGATGTGTGTGACCCACTGAGTGCCCCGACGTGTGTGACCCACTGAGTGCCCCGACGTGTGTGACCCACTGAGTGCCCCGATGTGTGTGACCCACTGAGTGCCCCGATGTGTGTGACCCACTGAGTGCCCCGACGTGTGTGACCCACTGAGTGCCCCGACGTGTGTGACCCACTGAGTGCCCCGATGTGTGTGACCCACTGAAGTGACCTGATGTGTGAACTACTGAATTCCCAGATGTGTGTGACCCACTGAGTGTCCCGATGTTTGACCCACTGGGTGCCCCAGGGTGTGACCCACTGAATTCCCCCAGTGTGTGACCCACTGAGTGCCCCGATGTGCGTGACCCACTGAGTGCCCCAATGATTGTGACCCACTGAGTGCCCTGATGTGCGTGACCCACTGAGTGCCCCGATGTACGTGACCCACTGCGTGACCCACTGAGTGCCCCGATGTGCGTGACCCACTGAGTGCCCTCATGTGCGTGACCTACTGAGTGCCCTGATGTGCGTGACCCACTGAGTGCCCCGATGTGCGTGATCCACTGAGTGCCCCGATGTGCGTGACCCACTGAGTGCCCTCATGTGCGTGACCTACTGAGTGCCCTGATGTGCGTGACCCACTGAGTGCCCCGATGTGCGTGACCCACTGAGTGCCCCCATGTGCGTGACCCATTGAGTGCCCCGATGTGCGTGACCCATTGAGTGCCCCGATGTGCGTGACCCACTGAGTGCCCCGATGTGTGTGACCCACTGAGTGCCCCGATGTGTGTGACCCAATGAAGTGACCTGATGTGTGAACTACTGAATTCCCAGATGTGTGTGACCCACTGAGTGTCCCGATGTTTGACCCACTGGGTGCCCCAGGGTGTGACCCACTGAATTCCCCCAGTGTGTGACCCACTGAGTGCCCCGATGTGCGTGACCCACTGAGTGCCCCAATGATTGTGACCCACTGAGTGCCCCGATGTGCGTGACCCACTGAGTGCCCCGATGTGCGTGACCCACTGAGTGCCCCGATGTACGTGACCCACTGCGTGACCCACTGAGTGCCCCGATGTGCGTGACCCACTGAGTGCCCCGATGTGTGTGACCCACTGAGTGCCCCGATGTGCGTGACCCACTGAGTGCCCCGATGTGTATGATCCACTGAGTGCCCCGATGTGCGTGATCCACTGAGTGCCCCGATGTGCGTGACCCACTGAGTGCCCCGATGTGCGTGACCCACTGAGTGCCCCGATGTGTGTGACCCACTGAGTGCCCCGATGTGCGTGACCCACTGAGTGCCCCGATGTGCATGATCCACTGAGTGCCCCGATGTACGTGATCCACTGAGTGCCCCGATGTGCGTGACCCACTGAGTGCCCCGATGTGCGTGACCCACTGAATGCCCCAATGATTGTGACCCACTGAATGCCCCAATGATTGTGACCCACTGAGTGCCCTGATGTGCGTGACCCACTGAGTGCCCCGATGTGCGTGACCCACTGAGTGCCCCGATGTGCGTGACCCACTGAATGCCCCAATGATTGTGACCCACTGAGTGCCCGATGTGTTTGCACCATAAATCTTCTATGGGGATCAGAAGCTGCGGGCGATGAGTTGCACACCTCATATTTTACAGGTGTTACTTACAGTGTTGCCTTACCCATAAGCAACAACATGGGCAGGAAGCGGTTAATTTCCAATACTCTTCTTCCTCCGTTTCCCCATCATTATTCGAGGCGTCTTTAGAAGGCGATTAGCCGAGCCGTGTAATTGTGAGGAATAAATAACTTCCTCGCGGCGCGGCTTTATTTTTAGATTTGTTGGGCTGCACTTTTGAACAGAATATTTATCTCCAAGTCCAAGGGAGCAGGATTTAGGTGTAACCCCCCTGGACTGGACCCAGTACCTGACACCTGCGAGGCGCTCTCCTGTCACCGCCGTCTGGATCGTGGCTCGCTGCAACCTATCTCATCCTTCTTTATGGAGCACTATGTGAACGGATCTATGCACAGCTCTTACTGAAAGGGGATGTCCCATCACAAAATATCCACAGGATCAGCTGGGCTCTGACCTCTGGTAACCCCACCCATCATCAGAACGGGGTCCTGGTGGAGCAATGGTGGCGCATGCGCACTGCCGCTCCGTTCATCTCTATGATACTGCTGGAGACTGCGGAGCGCTGCAGGACCATAGAAGTGAATGAAGCAGCAGAGCGCGTGCTCCACTGAAATGCGCAACCGGCCCTAGACAGACAGATAGATGGCTTGGGGAATAAACAGGGTCCAACACCCTATTCACTGCATATTGGGATGCTGCCTCATTTTTCTGTTTTTGGATCTTTCTATGGACCTTGTGTCTGTGGTCCCGGAGGGATTGTACCCTGTACCCTGCTGCTGTATTTTAAGCATAACTTTGCGCACCCTGTATGGTTAGTACATAGTAGCGCTCCCTTTGGCAAGTATTACAGCTTGTAAACGACCAAGAGTCGTTCAGTTCTTGTTTGAGGGATTTTCCTCCATTCTTCCTTGCAGACTTCTTCCAGTTCTATGAGATTCCTGAGTCGTCGTGCATGCTCTGCTCTTTTGAGGTCTATCCACAGATTTTCAATGATGTTCAGATCAGGGGACTGTGAGGGCCTTGGTAAAACCTTCAGCAGATCAGAGAACTGTGAGGACCATGGTAAAACCTTCAGCAGATCAGCGGACTGTGAGGGCCATGGTAAAACCTTCAGCAGATCAGGGGACTGTGAGGACCATGGTAAAACCGTCAGCAGATCAGGGGACTGTGAGGACCATGGTAAAACCTTCAGCAGATCAGGGGACTGTGAGGGCCATGGTAAAACCTTTAGCAGATCAGGGGTCTGTGAGGGCTATGGTAAAACCTTCAGCAGATCAGGGGACTGTGAGGGCCACGGTAAAACCTTCAGCAGATCAGGAGACTGTGAAGGCCATGGTAAAACCTTCAGCAGATCAGGGGTCTGTGAGAGCCATGGTAAAACCTTCATCAGATCAGGGAACTGTGAGGGCTATGGTAAAACCTTCAGCAGATCAGGGGACTGTGAGGGCCACGGTAAAACCTTCAGCAGATCACGGGACTGTGAAGGTCATGGTAAAACCTTCAGCAGATCAGAGGACTGTGAGGGCTATGGTAAAACCGTCAGCAGATCAGGGAACTGTGAGGGCCATGGTAAAACTTTCATCAGATCAGGAGACTGTGAGGGCCATGGTAAAACCTTCATCAGATCAGGGAACTGTGAGGGCCATGGTGAAACCTTCAGCAGATCAGGGGACTGTGAGTGTCATGGTAAGACCTTCAGCAAATCAGAGGACTGTGAGGGCCATGGTAAAACCTTCAGCAGATCAGGGGACTGTGAGGGCCATAGCAAAACCTTCAGCAGATCAGGGGACTGTGAGGACCATGGTAAAACCTTCATCAGATCAGGGGAATGTAAGGGTCATGTTAAAACCTTCAGCAGATCAGGGGACTGTGAAGGCCATGGTAAAACCTTCTGCAGATCAGGGGACCGTGAGGGCCATGGTAATACCTTCAGCAGATCAGGGTACTGTGAGGGCCTCGGTAAAACCTTCAGCAGATCAGGGGTCTGTGAGGGCCGAGGTAAAACCTTCAGCAGATCAGCGGACTGTGACGGCCACGGTAAAACCTTCAGCGGATCAGAGGACTGTGAGGGCCACGGTAAAACCTTCAGCAGATCAGGGGACTGTGAGGGCCATGGTAAAACCTTCAGCAGATCAGGGGACTGTGAGGGCCATGGTAAAACCTTCAGCAGATCAGGGGACTGTAAGGGTCATGGTAAAACCCTCAGCAGATCAGCGGACTGTGAGGGCCATGGTAAAACCTTCAGCAGATCAGGGAACTGTGAGGGCCATGGTAAAACCTTTAGCAGATTAGGGGTCTGTGAGAGCCATGGTAAAACCTTCAGCAGATCAGGGGACTGTGAGGGCCACGGTAAAACCTTCAGCAGATCAGGGGACTGTAAGGGTCATGGTAAAATCTTCAGCAGATCAGGGGACTGTGAGGGCCACAGTAAAACCTTCAGCAGATCAGGGGACTGTGAGGGCCATAGTAAAATCTTCAGCAGATCACGGGACTGTGAGGGACATGGTAAAACCCTCAGCAGATCAGGGGTCTGTGAGGGCCATGGTAAAACCTTCAGTAGATCAGGGGTCTGTGAGGGCCATGATAAAACCTTCAGCAGATCAGTCAGGGGACTGTGAGGACCATAGTAAAACCTTCAGCAGATCAGAGGACTGTGAGGGTCACGGTAAAACCTTCAGCAGATCAGGGGACTGTGAGGGCCACAGTAAAACCTTCAGCAGATCAGGGGACTGTGAGGGCCATAGTAAAATCTTCAGCAGATCAGGGGACTGTGAGGGCCATAGTAAAATCTTCAGCAGATCAGGGGACTGTGAGGACCATCGTAAAACCTTCAGCAGATCAGGGGACTGTGAGGGTCATGGTAAAACCTTCAGCTTGCACCTTTTGAGTTCGTCTATGGTGGATTTTGAGGTGTGTTTAGGATCATTATCCTTTTGTAGAAGCCATCCTCTTTTCTACTTCAGCTTCTTTACAGTTGGTGTTATGTTTGCTTCCAGGATTTGCTGGGATTTCATTGAATCCATTCTCCCCTCTACCTGTGAAATGTTCCCTGTGCCATTGGCTGGAGCACAGCCTCAAATCATGGCTGCTCAGAAGACCCCACGGCTGCTGTTTTTGGGACGAGGTTAGAGGAGTCTGAGGATTTACAGTACATATTACATAGAAAGAAAGATAATGAGCTAGACAGATAAATATTAGAAAGATAGATATGAGATGGGTAGATATTAGGTAGATATATGAATAGTATAATAAGCCGTATATTTACAGCTTACATTAGTTTCCTCTCCATTACTTCTGTCTTTGTGTCAGTCTGCACTAAAGTTCTTACATTCTGTTCATAGTGATTACATAGTTAATACGGTTGAAAAAAAGACTTAGTCCATTAAGTTCAACCAGATCCTCCAGTAAAGCAGTGACTATGGGTCCAGTGTAGTCACTCGCCCCCGTGAGGATCTGCTGCCCATGTAACCTGTGGCCCCTTTATGCAGTGCCCGCTGAGTTATGGCAGACCCTAAACACCCGCTAATTGGGAGATTACATGTGAGAGGTCTGTGCTCTTCCCCCGGGGACCCCTCCACAATTTCATTTCCTGCTGGGGTCCTGAGGGGACGGGGCCGCTCCTCTGTAAATTGATTTTATGCAGGGTATTTAGAGGCTGAGCGAGGCCGGGCCTCAATCCTCCGGGGCCTAATAGACGCTGACAGTCTGTGTCATTTCCAGAGAAGACGTCGCGACTGAATCCAATTAATATTCTCCAGCAATTTACAGGTAATATCCTTCACCTGCAGCCCCGGGGCCACATCTGTGCACAGGAGGGTCTGTCTATCTGTCTATCTATCTGTCTATCTATCTATCTCATATCTCTCCTATCTATCTATCTATCTATCTATCTCATATCTATCTATCTATCTATCTCATATCTATCTATCTATCTATCTATCTATCATCTATCTCATATCTATCTATCTATCTATCTATCTATCTATCTCATATCTATCTATCTATCTCATATCTCTCCTATCTATCTATCTATCTATCTATCTCATATCTATCTATCTCATATCTATCTATCTATGTATCTATGTATCTATCTACCTATCTATCTATCTATCTATCTATCTCATATCTATCTCATATCTATCTATCTCATATCTATCTATCTCATATCTATATATCTCATATCTATCTATCTCATATCTATCTATCTCATATCTATCTATCTATGTATCTATGTATCTATCTATCTATCTATCTATCTATCTATCTTTCTATCTATATATCTCATATCTATCTATCTATCTCCTATCTATCTATCTATCTATCTATCTATCTATCCATCTATCTCATATCTATCTATTGTAAGAAAGTACAAGGAATCATGGTAGAGGATAGGTATGTGTCCCCAAAGTTCCTGGCCTTGGTGGAGTAAGTTTTCTGTGTCAGCAGCAGTTGCTGTTTGACACCTTGAAAGCTAGTATGGCTGTAAATAACTGATCCAGGACGGCTCTTACTAGGAGTAGTCAAAGTGCTGGGTGGGTGACTACCCCCAACAGTCCAGGCCAGGTTTTGGCAGCACCTGGCTGTCCTTAAATAGGCAACTGGGCTCAGTAGAGATGTCTCTGTTTTTTGGGATCTGAGGCTTTGTGCCGTGCTGGAGGGCTGCTGTGGACTACTGGAGGCAGAACTGCCAGCAAGGTGACTTGTGTTATATGAACTTTCCATTGTGTGTGAATTAACACCAAGACTGCAAAGTTACTGCTGTTTTGTGCAATTGCCTCAAGTGTGAATAAACACTGAACTGTTTGATCCAAAGAACTTGTATTTTGCCTCTATACTGCGTCCGCACACCCTGTCTACCAGAGCGAAACCCCACATTTGGTGGAGGATGCGGCACGAGCAGTGAGGCTGGCATAAACGCTGATATTTTTGGTTTCTGCATTTTTCAGGCACAGGTGTATGTCATACATTAAACCAGCTGTATTACAACCAGTGCCCCACGACAAAATGGAGGCTGTTGTGAAGGCCCTCATGGAGGCTAATCTGCAGCAGCGAGAGAAAAACCTGCAGCAACGCGAGGCTAATAAGCAGCAGCAGGAGACTAACCAGTTGCTGCTACAACACGTGATGGCTTTGCAGACAGCAGGGGCAACCCTGAGCGTCCACGATGCCCGGAAAGCAGTCTGTGCCGCAATTCCTAAGATGACCCCCCCCTGCAGATGACATTGAAACCTACCTGGCGATGTATGAGAAAGTGGCCATCAGGGAAATGCTACCCCATGACCAGTGGGCTGAGGTCGTCGCTCCATCCCTGGCATCCGATTCCCAGCGGATGTATCTCAACTTGCCGGATGATCAAGCGGCCGACTACCAAAAAGTAAAGGGTAACATTTTGGCAAAACTGGGGGTGAATGTGTTGGTCCGGGCCCAGCAGGTACATCAGTGGGGGTTAAAGCTGGCTGAGCCTTCGAGGACCCAGTATTAAGACTTACACTTACACCCTGATGTGCTGAGTCCCACCCTGATGTGCTGAGTCCCACGGCTATGCTGGATAGACTATTGGCTATGTTCTAGAGGGCTCTGCCACCCCCTCTCCAGCACTGGATCACCCAGATATCTCCTGGCAACGCCCTAGAAATGGTGGAGCGCTACGAGGCTACTAAGACTGTTACAGGGGGTTCTTTTGGGAGGGGGGCAGTCAAACCCTGCAAATCTCCATCCCAGACCGGGTGACTTGTACCAACCAAACCCACCTGGGGTGTACCCTCTACGGACCTGGCTCCGATAGTCTGCAGGCGGTGTCAGGAGCCGGGCCATGTAAAAGCTGACTGTCCCCATCAGGTGGAATCCATGGATACTAACTATGGCTACCATCAGTCGATATATACCAGGAAGCTGTGTGCAGCAGGTACCCCAAAAACTCTAAACCACCTGTGCCAGGTGGAGGTAGGAGACACTCCAGCGGAGGCTTTGCTGGACTCAGGGAGTCTGGTGTCCCTAGCAAGGGCTCCCCTGGTATAGTCAGCGGAGTATACTGGCTGGAAAGTCGGGGTCACGTGCATCCATGGAGACTTAAAAGACTATCCCACCGCCCTGGTGTCTTTAACCACAGGGGCTGGCAGATGGACTCACGAAGTGGCAGTTGCCCCAAATTTACACTACGAACTTATAATAGGGAGAGACTTCCCGGCACTGTGCCGTGCTATGAGAGTGACTGATACACATGAGACGGGGTAACCCTAGCAGAGTGGCCCGGCTCGGGAGAGACCAGAACCCTGGGAACTTGAGACCAAAGGCCCAGCGGTAGGGGTGACCGCCACTTCGGTGGAAGAGGGAGAGACAACCCCGCTAAGTGTGTTGGTGGGAGACATGGAGGATTTGCCGCTGGGTCCTGAATTGGCAGACCTCAATGTCTCCGGGGATAATTTTGGTACCGCCCAACGTCGGGACCCAACCCTATCCCACGCCTGGGAAAATGTGTTAATATTAGATGGTGAACCACAACAACCTGGGGCAGAGTCAGTGTTTCCCCGTTTTGTGGTACATCAAGATATGTTGTATCGGGTAAACCAACTACTGGGTGAGCCTATTGAACAGTTGGTGGTCCCCAAGGCTTATCACAAGCTTGTGTTAGATCTAGCCCACCAACAGGTTCTCAGGGGTCACCTGGGGCTGCAGAAAACTCAGGATCATATTCTACACCGGTACAACTCAGCATATTTGTAAGTCTTGCCCGACCTGCCAGATACTAGCCCCCAGCCACATTTCCGTAGTCCCCTAGTACCTCTCCCGATTATCAAAGTACCATTTACCGAATAGCTATGGACCTCATAGGCCCAGTACCGAAGTCCGCCAGAGGGCATCAACACATCCTAGTAATTCTAGACTACTCCACTCGCTACCCGGAGGCGGTACCACTGCGACATACCTCGGCCAAACTCATAGCTGAGGAGTTAATGGAGATGTTTTCCCGAGTAGGACTACCTAAAGAGGTTCTGACCAACCAGGGGACCCCTTTTATGTCCAAGGTGATGAGGGAACTCTGTAAGTTGCTGCAGATAAAACAACTACAGACGTCCGTTTACCATCCGCAAATGGACGGTCTGGTAAAACGGTTTAACCAAACATTAAAAATATGTTGAAAAAGGTAGTGTCTAAAGATGGGAAGGATTGGGACCTCCTTCTGCCCTATCTCATGTTCGCAGTGCGAGAGGTACCCCAGGCCTCTCCTGGGTTCCTGCCCTTTAAACTGCTATATGGCAGACATCCTCGCGGTCTCTTGGACGTCGCCAAAGAGGCTTGGAAACAACAACCCACTCCACATAAAAGTGTCATTGAGTACGTTACCCAGATGCAAGATCGGACAGAAACAGTGTTGCCTCTTGTTAGGGAGCATATGGGGGCAGCTCAGCGAGCCCAGAGTCGGGTCTATAATCGGCAGGCTCGGGTCCGGATCTTTAACCCGGGTGATCGGGTTTTGGTTCTGCTGCCGACCGTGGGCAGTTAGTTCCTGGCTAGGTAGCAGGGGCCCTACGAGGTACTCGAGAAAATTGGAGATGTAAACTACAAGATACACCAGCCAGGGCGGCGAAAGCCGGAGAAGGTTTACCATGTGAATTTACTCAAACTGTGGAAAGATAGGGAAACCTGTACAGGAGACCGGGTTTTCTAGGAGAAGAGGTTCCGGCTCCTATGTCTGATGCAAGGGAAGTGGTTGCCACAGTGAAGCTTGCAGACAGCCTCTCCTCTAAACAGACTCAGGAGGCCTGGGAGTTGGTTAGTCAGAACACGGATGTGTTCTCGGACCTCCCTGGATGCACTTACATAATACAGCATGACCTTGTCACTGAGCCCTAGGCAAAAGTCCGATTAAAACCATATCGGGTACCCGAGGCTCGGCGACAAGCCATATTGGAGGAGGTGCAGCTAAAGTTGCAGCTAGACATAGTTAAGGAGTCAAAAAGTGAGTAGGCCAGTCCTATAGTATTGATACCCAAGCCGGACAGGACATTGCGGTTTTGTAACGACCTTTGAAAACGTAACGAGGTTTCCAAATTCGATGCGTATCCCATGCCCCGGGTGGATAAGCTCATCAAGAGGTTAGGACATGCCTGGTATTTTTCTGTTTTGGACCTCACAAAAGGGTACTGGCAGGTGCCCTTAACGGAGGCTGCCAAAGAGAAAACTTCCTTCATCACGCCTGTGGGGCTGTACCAGTATAAGTTCTTACCCTTTGGTCTGCATGGCGTCCCCGCCACTTTTCAGCGACTAAAGTACATTATGCTTCGTCCACATCGGCGGCACGCTTCGGCTTACCTGGACGATGTTGTCATCCACAGTACCGACTGGGAAAGTCACCTACCCAAAGTGCAGGCTGTAGTGGACTCCCTTCGGAAAGCAGGCCTAACCGCTAACCCAAAAAAATATGCGATAGGGTTAGAAGAGACTAAGTACCTGGGGTATGTCATTGGGCACGGACTCATCAAACCCCAAGTGAACAAAATAGGGGCGATACGGAATTGGCCCCGACCTGTCACCACTAGGCAAATAAAGTCATTCCTGGGAATGGTGGGCTATTACATGAGGTTTTTTCCCCACTTTGCTACTCTATCCGCGTCCTTGACAGAGCTCTTGAAGGGATGAAAATCAGTGATGGTTTGCCGGAATGATCGGGTGGAAGAGGCTTTGCCACTTTGAAGTCGGACTTTGTGGGTCACCTGTTTTGGTGAAGCCCGACTTCAAGAGGGAGTTTGTGGTACAAACGGATGCCTCCGAAGTAGGCCTTAGTGCTGTACTGTCTCAGGGAGTCAACGGGGAGGAGCATCCCGTTGTCTTCCTCAGCCGTAAGCTCACCCCAGCCGAGACCCGGTACAGTATAGTGGAGAGAGCGTGCCTGGCTATCAAGTGGGCACTCGAGTCTGTCCGCTACTGTTTGTTGGGGAGAAAGTTCCGCCTGGTGAAGGAACACTCACCTCTCAAGTGGATGAGCCAGGCCAAAGACAGGAATGCTCGGGTCACCAGGTGGTTCTTGTCTCTGCAGAACTTTAAGTTCTCTGTAGAACACAGGGCAGGCCCTTGCAGGGAAACATGTGTTCACCCCCTCAGGGTTGAACAAAGTGGGGAGGTATGTAAGAAGGTACAAGGAATCATCGTAGATGATAGGTATGTGTCACCAAGGTTCTTGGCCTCGGTGGAGTAAGAGCCAGTTTTCTGTGACACCTTGAAAGCTAGTATGGCTGTAAATAGCTGATCCGGGACCGCTCTTAGTGGGAGTAGTCAAAGTGCTGGGTGGGTGACTACTCTCCACGGTCCAGGCTGGGTTTTGGCAGCACCTGGCTGTCCTTAAATAGGCAGCTGGGCTCAGCAGAGATGTCTCTGTTTCTTGGGATCTGAGGCTTTGTGCTGTGCTGGAGGGCTGAGAGCGGCATGCTGGGGAAACAGGCCCCCTAAAGCCTGCTGTGGACTACTGGAGGCAGAACTGCCAGGAAGGTGACTTGTGTTATATGAACTTTCCATTGTGTGTGAATTAACACCAAGACTGCAGAGTTACTGCTGTTCTGTGCAATTGCCTCAAGTGTGAATAAACACTGACATTTTTAGTTAAGAACTTGTATATTGCCTCTGTACTGCGCCCACTTACCCTATCTACCAGAGCGAAACCCCACATTATCGATCTATGTTATTTATCTCTCTATCTCCTATTTATCTATATATCTATCTTTCTATCTAGTAGTAGAATATAGGCCGCACTCCAACATACCGTGAAACCAGTGTCTGCTTTATTAACCCATCTAGCAGCGACGTTTCAGCTCCCCTCAGCGGAGCCTTCGTCAGGCTGTGATGACATGGGCCATACATGACATAGAAATACTGGTGTCAATCAGGTGTAACAGGATTACAGAATTATCAAAAGAAATAAAAAAAAAGCGTGATTGCACTTCAAAATTCCAAGAAAGTGCATAATGATAAAGTGCAGACTCCATTTGTGACAGGATTGCATAAAGTCACAATCTCCAAAAAATGATCCAGTGCACAGAATGGATAATGTGACATGACTCCCATTAGTAAGTCACTCTGGTGCACCAAATGAATCAATTAAAATCTCTCTGTAGTCCATAGGCAGATCTCACCAGGCGCTGGATAACATCGAGATCAAGTTCGGCGTCAGGAAACATGGCGCACGTCACTCGTCCGTACTCACGCGAGATACGCGATTCAAGAAATCAACTGAGAAACCATAGTAAAGATGGCCGCCGCCTACTGAGTACTGGTAGCGCATGCGTATGCCCATAAAGTTAGGTCGTGTTTGCACAATATAGGAAAAAGCATCGGCCTCTCTGGTGGCCGGGACCATGGGAGCGCACATAGGCTGGTGCTTTTTCCTATATTGTGCAAACACGACCACCACTGATGGATTGCAGGGTGGTCTGTAACCATGGAAACGAGCAGTGTATAATGTGATGGAAAAGTGAATCCAGCCAGCAAAGCAAGCAATTTGGAGAATCACAATACATTAGTAAGGGCCTTGTATTAACTGCATCTACATGATAAATGCCACTTACTGAAGTGAGAGGACCCCTTTAAGGGTCTGAAGAGTGTAGATCCAATAGAGTTCCCTCTTCATTAAAGGGGTTGTCTCATCATGGACAATGGGGGCATATCGCTAGGATATGCCCCCGTTTTCTTATAGATGCAGGTCCCATCGCTGGGACCCGCACCTATATAGAGAACGGAGCCCCTCAAGGTGGTGGCTGGAGGACTCCGGTCTGGCCACCACCAAGCCTGCTCCCCATAGAAGTTAATGGGAGTGTACCGCGCATGCGCGGCCCCCGCTCCCATTAATTTCTATGGGGCCGACGGAAAAAGCCGCGCCAGCTATTTTCGCCGGCCCCATAGAAAATGAATGGAAGGTGGCTGCGCATGCGCAATGCGCCCTCCTTCACTTGTAGGGCTTTGTTCTCAATATAGGTGCAGGTCCCAACTGTGGTACCTGCACCTATTAGGGAATGGGGGCATATCCCAGCGATATGCCCCCATTGTCCATGATGAGACAACCCCTTTAACCACCTCCGGACCGCCTAACGCACGGATGCGTCCGGAAGGTGGTTGATTCATTCCTCCTGGACGCATCCGTGCGTCATCTCGCGATAGCCGAGATTTCCTGTAAACGCGCGCACACAGGCGCGCGCGTTCACAGGATCGGGAGGTAAGCGAGTGGATCTCCAGCCTGCCAGCGGCGATCGCTCGCTGGCAGGCTGGAGATGTGATTTTTTTAACCCCTAACAGGTATATTAGACGCTGTTTTGATAACAGCGTCTAATATACCTGCTACCTGGTCCTCTGGTGTCCCTTTTGTTTGGATCGACCACCAGAGGACACAGGTAGGTCAGTAAAGTAGCACCAAACACCACACTACACTACACCCCCCCCCCCTGTCACTTATTAACCCTTTATGAACCCCTGATCACCCCTGATCACCCCATATAGACTCCCTGATCACCCCCCTGTCATTGATCACCCCCCTGTCATTGATCACCCCCCTGTCAGGCTCCATTCAGAGGTCCGTATGATTTTTACGGATCCACGGATACATGGATCGGATCCGCAAAACACATACGGATGTCTGAATGGAGCCTTACAGGGGGGTGATCAATGACAGGGAGGTGATCACCCATATAGATTCCCTGATCACCCCCCTGTCATTGATCACCGCCCTGTAAGGCTCCATTCAGACGTCCGTATGATTTTTACGGATCCACGGATACATGGATCGGATCCGCAAAACGCATATGGACGTCTGAATGGAGCCTTACAGGGGGGTGATCACCCATATAGACATCCTGATCACCCCCCTGTCATTGATCACCCCCCTGTCATTGATCACCCCCCTGTAAGGCTCCATTCAGACGTCCGTATGATTTTTACGGATCCACGGATACATGGATCGGATCCGCAAAACGCATATGGACGTCTGAATGGAGCCTTACAGGGGGGTGATCACCCATATAGACATCCTGATCACCCCCCTGTCATTGATCACCCCCCTGTCATTGATCACCCCCCTGTAAGGCTCCATTCAGACGTCCGTATGATTTTTACGGATCCACGGATACATGAATCGGATCCGCAAAACACAATACATTTAGCGAAAAATTTATATATGGATGTCGTTTTTTTTGCTAAATTTTACAACTGAAAGTGAAAAATTTCATTTTTTTGCAAAAAAATCGTTAAATTTCGATTAATAACAAAAAAAGTAAAAATGCCACCAAATGAAAGCTCTATTAGTGAGAAGAAAAGGAGGTAAAATTCATTTGGGTGGTAAGTTGCATGACCGAGCGATAAACTGTGAAAGTAGTGTAGTGCAGAAGTGTAAAAAGTGGCCTGGTCATTAAGGGGGTTTCAACTAGCGGGGGTTGAAGTGGTTAAAAGAGCTGCCCTATCACCACCACGTCTCAATACCGGTATCTGTTCCGAAAGCCTAAATCTGAGATCTCTTTCAGAGTGCTTCGCTTGGACACGGGTAAATCCAACTTTTTCTTCCAAATAGAATATCTGTGCGGGTTCAGTCGGGTTTTTAGATCCCAGGTCGTTTCGCCCACATATAATGGATGGCAAGGGCATTGTAATAAGTGTACCACATAGGCGGAATCACAGGTCAAAAACTGTGGAATTTTTCTTATTCAAGTTTTATTAAAGTTTTTAGTGTAATTATTTTCTTTACAACATGATAGAATACAATCTCGTAATAAGCATGCAGTAAAGGTGAGCACAAGAAACTTCCGTCACGCAACAGAATGAACAAAGACACATGAACAAACATAAAACATAAACATTGGTTAAGTACCTAGAAAGAAAAGGGGTAATAGCTGAAAAGAAAGAGAAAAAAAAAAAAAGAAGTGAGGGAAGGTATGAGGGGGAGGGGGAAAGGTAAGGCGGGGTACGGTTCTGAGTATTTGGTTCAGAGCTGTATGTTCCGAAATGACTCTGAGGCGCGAAACGCGCCCCAAGGATCCCAGGTTTTCAAAAAACTTAAGGAATCTGAGGGAGTCGGGGTAATTAAGTCCTCCATTTGCTAATAAAGGGTGATCTCTCCGATCCATTCCTCCAGCGAGGGAGGGGGACTTCCAGTGTCATGGAAAACTGCTTTTGCTGCCTGAAACATGTACTTTAGGAGCAATTTCTTATATGCGGAATGTTAAGATCAAGCACAAATAGTAAAAGGGATTCAGGGGTGTTTGGAACAGGGATGGACGTCACCTCTCGTATTATCTTGTGCACAGAGTTTCAAAAAAGGCGCGCAGGACATCACAACGCCACTGTCACGGCGGACAGGATATCAGATACACAGAAAAATAAACAAACAAGTATCTAGGCAAGAAGCTGGGGATCAGGGTCACCTCCTGACACTTCCCTACCAGCTCTCCCTATACTGCTATGCCCACGTTCAGACCCTTAAGGTAGGAATAACGTGTCCTCGTGCCTGGGCTGCAAATACCCTAAAATCCCTAAGATGGTGAAGGGGAATAGAGCCAGCCTGCTCCCTCAGAACCTGGAGGGGACAGGCGTCTCTCAACAGCCTATACAGCAAACAACAAGAAAACAACAACCAACTTATCTTTTCTGAGCAGGAAAAGCCAATCCTTCCTTCCTTGCTTTCACAGAGCCAGACAGAAGCTATAACCCGCACGGAACACTGGGAATGGGTGTAATTTAAACCAACAACCCCACCCAATGCACCTGAAGGGAGGCGGATCTAGCTTGACTCCAAAACAAAAGACTAGACACGTGCTGCTAATCTGGCAGACCTCCGCACGTAGCCCGAGCAGGGCATGACAGCCACCAGATATGGATCATTGTACCCTATTCCGTGTGACATCTCCAGCAACGATCTAACCATCTATGGAGAAGCGCGGGCACCCTATACCATCTGGAAATAATCCTATAACTTGTTTCTTGGCCTTAGTGGAGATCAGCGCCTTGTGGGCTAGAAGAAAGCTCTTATTCCACTGAGAGGGGGTGAGGTGTATACCCAAGTGGCGCTCCCAGGCCTGATAGAAGGAAGGGAGGTGTGAAGAGCGTTGATGTATTAGTATATTATATATGGTCGAGATATTCCTGAATACCGTAGATGGGGCCATGTATATCTGTTCAAATGCTGAGAGATTTCGGGATAATTTGTGGGTTTTACGTATGGAGGAGTAGAAGTGGTGTAATTGTAAATGTTCAAAGGAGTTTCGTGCTGATGGGTTTGGGGTCTCCAACAGTAGGGACAAAGACTTAAGGGAAGACCCAGAGAGAACATGATACAACCTGAAAGGACGGGTTTTTGTGCCTTGTAAAAAAGACTGGGGAGAGCATGGGTGATCGGGACGAGGGGGCTTTTAGGGTCAATAAGAGAGGTGTGACGGTTAATGGATGCTAGTATCGCAAATATATGATGGGCCGTGAAGGACAACTTAGGAGAGGCAGAACGTGGAATGCCTACAAGCCATGGGAGTACTGTCAGAACACAAGAGGAAGAGTCTTGCGCTATGTGTACCCAGGACTTGGAGGTGTCAGTACGCATCATGTCTAAAAGCCTCGCATAGGCGGTAGAGTGGTAGTATAGGCGACAGTCCGGGAGACCAACCCCTCCCACTTCCTTGGGACGGGTTGAAACTTCCCATTTTAGCAGAGGTTGGCCAGGAGACCAGACAAATTTTGTAATTTCGGTCCATCGCCCCACCCCCATCATGTCCTATATATACCCTGCTCATGCAATGTATAGTACCTCCTGACGAAGCCGTGAGGTGAAACGCGCGTCGAGGTCCCGCGCCCAGGGTCTGTCTTTCCAATTGCCACCATGTCCTCAGGTACGGTCCGCATTTAGTATGGTTTAGATTGTGTGTGGGGGTCCCCTGTATGTGTCCTCGCTGGGTCCCATGCACTTAGGCGCAAACCAACTGTATTATTTCTATCCCAGCCTAGTTATCATTCAATTATCATATTGGGCTGATTGTGACGCCTATACTACCAGTGTATGCTAGCTACGACTTTGGGTTTACCTTTTGTCTGTGGTACCGTGTGTACCATACCCCAATCGGGGTGACTACCATATGTGATATCTTTTTGGTTTCCCAGAGCCTTAGCTTTAGCCTTACTTCTTGATCATACCTAGTTGCGCATCATCCTGCGCAATTCCATGGTGTTCCTTTTGAACTGACTTACCCTGTGCTTCTCCGTGTACTGTATTACAACATCCCGTTATTCTCCATTTTTTATATTTTATAATAAATGATATTTTTTGATACAATATTCCACTTGTTTGGTTTTTAGTTTACTCTGGATTTGGTACAAGTGGTCACTATAGCTGTCTTAGTTGACAGAGCTGCCTTGTTGTAGGTTAATAAAATTTTGTAAAGCATCAGCGTATTTGGGACCAGAAAATTGACGGTATGGGAAGGGGGATGGTCTGCAGGAGGTAGAGTATTTTCGGTAGTAGGTTCATCTTTAAGATACTAATTCTACCAAACCAAGAGAAGTCCCTGCGATGCCAGGACTCCAGATCTTTCTGGAATCATTGAAGGAGAGGGGAGAAGTTTAATCTAAAGAGTTGTGATGGGTCAGCGGTAGTTTTTATGCCTAAGTATGTAATCCCGTTTGATGGCCAGATAAATGGAAAGGAGGCTTTAAGAGAGGAGACCGAGGGGCCGGGTAGGGAGACATTTAATGCCGTCATGTTGATCTTAAAATTAGTCCAATCACTGAAGCGGGAGATCTCACGGAGCAGAGATGGTAAGGAAATGCGAGTATTAGTTATATAGAGCAGGAGGTCATCAGCAAAAGCCGCACATTTGTATTCGTGGCCTCCAATTTTTACTCCTGAGATGTCCGGATTGTTACGGATGGAGGACATAAGATGTTCCATAACCAAGACATAAAGCAGAGGATACAGTGGACAACCTTGTTGCATACCATTATGAATAGGAAAGGGGGGGGTGCCATTTACTTTAACTGGCACTAAGGGTTGTTGGTACAAACTAAGAATCTTCGATAAAAATCTCGAACCTATGCCTACGTGAGAGACGACAGAGCGGATAGAGTTCCAGGAAATATGGTCGAAGGCTTTATCGGCGTCTAGGGACAGGATCATAAGAGGGATGTTGCTTATTTTTGTGTGATGGATAATATCCAGTGTTTTTAAGGTGCTAAAATTAGCCTCTCGGCCCGACATGAATCCCACCTGGTCAGGGTGGAGAAGTGAGGGTAAAAAGACGCTCAGTCTATTAGCTAGTAATTTGGCAAATATTTTAAGGTCTACATTTAGGAGGGAAATAGGCCGATAACTGGCACATAAGTGTGGGTCCTTAACAGGCTTCGGAATAACTACAACATGGGCCTCTGTGGTCTGTGCCGGGAAGGGAAGCCCCGGAGACACCGTGTTAAAGACCCGAAGCAAAAAGGGAGAGATGGAAGTAGAGAGAGACTTGTAAAACCCCAGTAAGGATTTGAGAACCATTTGAAGTTCAGTCTCCTTGAATGGGGTTTCTAAACTAGCGGACCCTAATTCCTTGTTCTGGTTCCTTGTTCAGGTCCTTGTTCTGGTTGCTCTAAGGCGGAGCGAGGTAGGTTTTAAAGCTCAAAGTAGAAGGAGTGAAAGGAAGAGGCAATATCTTCTGAGGTATGGACCATGCGATCTGCAGGATTTTTGACAGCGGGGATGTGGGAGGAAGCCAGTTTTCCACTGAGAGCTCTTGCCAACATGCAACCACACTTGTTACCGTATTCATAAAATTTACTACGGCATAGTTGGATCATGCATTTGTAGGATGACTCCAGGAGGTGTTTAGCTTGTAGGCGTACATTCTGGAGATCATGGAGCTTCGATAAACAGAGTGCTCGCTTGTGGGCAAGCTTGAGAGAGGCGACCTTCTGTAATGCAAATTTAAGGGAATGCGCTTTTTTCTTTTTTAGATGGGAGCCATGTTTAATGAGAACCCCGCGCAGGACACACTTCAGAGCTTCCCATTGTGTTGGGAGAGGGGTGGGATCTGCACGGTGGTCAATGAGAAAGTCTTTTCCAGTGCTGTCAAGATCAGCTGCACATACCGAATCAAGAAGAGATTCATTCAACCGCCATGTCCACTCTCCTTTGGTAAGGAAAGGGAGATTTAAGGAGCAATATACCGGAGCATGGTCCGACCACAAGATGCTGCCTATAAGTGTAAAGTCCAGCCACGAGAGAGATGATTGTTGTAGTAGAATGTAGTCTATTCGGCTATAAGAAGAATGTGGGGCAGAGTAGAAAGAGTAATCTTTATCTGCCTGATGTTGAAGATGCCACGGGTCATAAAATTGTAATTGGAGGAGCGCTTTCCTAACTTTTTTAATGGTCGAATAGGGAAGGGAAGCGTGCCCAGTAAAGTTATCAAGTGTGGGGTCTTGTGTGAGATTAAGATCCCCACAGAGGACAACCGTACCACGGATTAGGGGCAGGGCCGTGCCAACAAGGTCTAGAAGAAAGGAGGCCTGATTTTGATTAGGGGCATAAACATTCAAAATTGTGTTGCATGAAACTGGTCCTTGGTGCAAAAAAGGTTGGGGACCACTGATCTAGATGATGTAGAAAAACGCAGTCGCCACAACAATATATGGATTAGAGGTCTCACGGAGTCAGTAATGATGACTGATCTACTGCCCAACGACATCTTAGGCCGCCCGCCAGCGACTCACATAGAAATTGATAGGGCCCATCGTGCCCTCAGACCTACTAACCCAGATGGGTTAGGAGAGGGTCTTGTGGAATAGAAGAGGGGACAAGATGCGTGGGCATGTTGGGGGACCGTTGCTGGTGATCCATGGGGTGTCCTTGGGGAGAGACCAGTGTCTCGCTGTGGCTGGGTAGTGGAGGGCCCCTGGTGGATAGCTGGGGCATATTGCACTGCAGGTGAGGGCCCTCTGGGCCAGTAAAGTTGCGCAGAAGACCTCAAGAGACAGTCCACTGGGGTGGCAGGTCTGGAAACCACTACTGGTGGAGATAGTGAGGCTGGGGATGGGCCCCCTGGACTGACCTGTGACTCCATGGTCTGTCCCGGTTCCAGTAGGTGCAGAGAGGAGAGGCCGGGGTGCGCATGTGGCGAGCGCGACCGTGGTGATGATGAGATCTGGTCGGGACCCTGGAGCTGTACTTGGTGCATAGCAGAAGGTAAGGAGGGCACCGATGCGGAACGACATCTGCGAGTCTGTGGGGAAGGGCTTTCGGACACCTCATGCGGCGATTCTGGCGGCTGCAGGGTTCTAGCGCCAGCGCCTTCTTGGGAGCGCATGGCACGTACTTGCAGAGCCGGGCCTAGGGAGGCGGTTTGCCGGGCGAAGAGGAGAGGGAGATCCCTTGTGAAGATGTCAGGGTCGCCGATGGCTGGGCTCTGCCCGTTTTCAGCGTTTTGCCCATCAGTAGAGGCGAAAATGAGGAGAATGTCGCCAGGGATGTAGCACGAGCTCCTGTAAGCACGTCCTCACACTCCCATGGCTGGCACCCCCCCCCTCCCCCAAAAAAAACAACAACTGTGGAATTTTAATTGTCTTACCAGAAGAGGAATTCAAAAATATTTTGAAGTGCAATCACGCTTTTTTTAATTTCTTTTGATAATTCTGTAATCCTGTTACACCTGATTGACACCAGTATTTCTATGTCATGTATGGCCCATGTTATCACAGCCTGACGAAGGCTCCGCTGAGGGGAGCTGAAACGTCGCTGCTAGATGGGTTAATAAAGCAGACACTGGTTTCACGGTCACGGTATATTGGAGTGCGGCCTATATTCTACTACTATTGAGCGGACCTTGGTCTCTGGTCCATATTGAAGAATTTGCGCCCTCATTGCTGTGTGCTGCTTTTTATTTTATTTTTTCTATCTCCTATCTATCTCATATCTATCTATCATCTATCTATCTATCTATCTATCTATCTATCTATATATCTCTATATCTATCTATATCTCATCTATCTATCTACTATCTCATATCTCTCTCACATCTATCTATCTATCTATCTCATATCTCTAT